>NC_057804.1:431950469-432323169 GCF_018294505.1 Triticum aestivum | reverse complement strand
GGGTGCGTGGCCGCGCGCGCCGGGCGCGTGCCCGTCCTCCTGGCAGAGGAGGAAGGTGACAGGGGGGTAGCGGTGGCGGGCTGGGCCGCTGGGGGAGCTGGGCCGGCTGGGCTGGACAGGTAAGCGCCAGGTAAGCTTTGCTCTTTTTATTTTTTTTTCTTCTGTTTTGTTTTTATTTAATCTTTTGCCACTGTTTTGAAATAAAACAAATTCAAAGACAGTGACAAAATTCCCCTGAACATTTTATTTAGCACAATGGAATTATACCAAAGCACATAAAAATGTTTCAATTATTTGAACATATATTCAGTAATATTTGGATATAAGTTCAAATTCAAAATAGTATTGATTTAAATTCAAAGTCTCAAAATAAATCCTTTTAAAATGTTCATTATTTTTGGTTTGGATCAAAACCCTTGCCAAAAATATTAAACATCTAAGAAGAACATTTTGGATCAATGAATGAGATTTTAGGGTTTTTGCCCCTCTTTTATTTAGGGTTTTGAGGCTTCTGACTTCCTCAGTTCAGGTTTCAAAAGTTTAAACATGATGCCCAGATGGAAGCAAGCATAGGACAGGCCAGAACTAGGGATGTGACACCAGGACAAAAAAAGGCTAAGGGGAGTGAGGTTCGGGAGCACTGGCCCCCATGTAACTCATCTCTTGTTTGCAGACGATAGCATAGTTTTTCTGGAAAACACTAAGGAGAACATGGAGACACTTAAACTGATCCTCACCATGTATGAGAAGGCGTCGGGGCAAAGAGTAAACATGCAGAAATCTTTCATCTTTTTTGGAAGAGGATATCAAGATAGCACCAAGGATCAGTTGAAACAAGCGATGGGCATCCAGTCAGAAGCACTCAGCGAGCGGTACCTAGGTCTCCCGACACTGGTTGGAAGATCGAAGGATGGTACTTTTAAGCATGTCACTGAGTGCTCAAAAGGAAAGGTATGTGGATGGAAGGGACAAGGTTTGTCTAAAGCGGCAAGAGGAGTTCTTGTCAAATTGGTGTTGAAAGCGACTCCGACTTACACCATGAGTTGTTTTCACCTCTCGAAGAAGA
The DNA here is from genome assembly GCF_018294505.1 of Triticum aestivum. NCBI lineage: Eukaryota > Viridiplantae > Streptophyta > Magnoliopsida > Poales > Poaceae > Triticum > Triticum aestivum. The sequence continues at coordinate 432,322,103 of NC_057804.1, read as the reverse complement.
TGTGCCGGAACCTGACTTCAATTTCTTCTAAATTATGGTGGGGTGCAATGAATGGTGAGAGAAGAGTCCATTGGATATCCTGGCAGAAGATGTGTGCTAGTAAGAGAGATGGTGGCATGGGGTTCCGAAACTTCGAGGCCTTCAACCAAGCTTTGCTGGCCAAGCAAGCTTGGCATATTTTGCAATTCCCAACCTCTCTATGTGCAAGAGTTCTCAAGGCTCGTTACTTCAAGGAGGACACGATCCTCTCTGCTTCCTGTCCGGCGGTGGGCTCTTTCACTTTTCGAAGCATCCTGCACGGCCGTGACCTTCTTCGTGAGGGCATCATATGGAGAGTTGGCTCGGGGATGAACATAAACATCCACCATGACGCCTGGATCCCACACAGCGGCAGCACGAGACCCCTTGGGTAACAGTATATGCATGGGATTACAAAGGTAGCCCACTTGATCAACCCGGACGGGATATCCTGGAACAAAGATGTGGTTAAGCAAATGTTTTCAGAGGACGACGCGACTGATGTAATGCAGATAGCTATCGGTGGACCGGAAACGAAGGATTTCCTAGCTTGGAACTACACAAGAAACGGGGTCTTCTCAATAAAGTCTGCATACCATCTTAGAATGGCCATAGACAGAGCGAGGCCGGACAGCCGGAGTCCTCGAGCTCGGTTCCAAAGCACAAGGGCTACATGGCACTCTGGGAAACGAGTGCACCCGGGAAAACAAAGATCCATATGTGGCATATGATACGGAACGGCCTTGCGGTGGGAGCTGAACTCCATCATCGAAGAATCAAGCCGGGAGTTTTTTGTGTGGTGTGTGCTCGAGAAGAGACCATCTTACATCGGTTCTGGGACTATCAACACTTGCACCTGTTTTGACAGCAGGTTAAGGAGAAGGCGGGCTGGGACATGGAGAGGCCACCACTGTACATTCAAACGCAGAGTGCGCTTGCGACGTGGTTGCTAGACTGGTTTACGAGAGCTTCTGAAGATGAAAAAGAGCTGCTTCAGGCTGCGTATGGTCTCTGGTTAGCCAGAAACAAGACCAGGGAGGGAAGAAAAATTGATCAGCCACATGAAATATTAGCTACAGTACAAGCTCAGATCAAGGATTGGAGAACATCTCGTGAGACGAGGGCGTCACAACCGGAGCCAAAGACCATCCAACAGTGGGAAACCCCCCAAGATGGATGGGTAAAGATCAACTCCGACGGCGCGGTCTCGTGGCAAGGTGACAAAGGTGGAGGAGGGGCGGTCCTTCGTGACCACAATGCGGCGTTCTTAGCCGGGTCATGCCACTTTTTCCCTGATGTTACTGATCCGGAGATGGCAGAAGTTCTGGCGTGCAAGAATGTTGTCCGCTTAGCTTTGGATCACAATATTCGGAGAGCTCATGTGGAGGTAGATTGCCTGATGCTAGTGCAAAAGCTCAACAACCAGGAGAGGGACCTTTCTGCGGTCGGCCCTTGGGTACAGGAGATCAAATCGATGCTAAGGTCTATGGAGGAGGCCAAGGTCACATGGATTAGACGTTCGAGAAATGTTGCCGCTCATAATCTTGCTCGTGTAGGTGTAGGCGAGAACCGTTCGGAAGTGTGGGTGGGTTCACCACCAGATTTCATTTTGCATGTAATTTCAGATGACATTCCTAGTTTTGGTTAAATAAAGCAGCACGATTTTCCCTAAAAAACAATGAACCAAATAAAACTTGTTACGCCAAATTATCATGACTAAGTTCATTCCCTTATCCTCCATAGCAATGGAACATCTCCTAAAATACCAGTTGTCTTTCTCCTTTGTCCTACCGCTAGAAACTCCTTCCGGTCCGGTGTAGCGGGAGCAATGTTCAGACATGATACAAGAACTTTGGTACTGATTGTCACATCAACCCCTCCCTCTTGAAATGAAGTCGTCCTCGGTTTTGTGGTAGCTTTAGAAACCTTCTTTAATGACAGAGTATCAGCCTCCTCCACCGGACGAGAAATCATCTTCTATTTCATGTTGTTCTTGGTAGCCCTCTCCTGCACACAACCAATACCACATCTGAGCGAATTAATTTCTCATTCATTCACTTAAGTGTCCTTTGCTTCCGATCATGAATAAAAGTGTATGTGTTATTCCTTCCAGCATGTTGCACACTGCGGTCATACTGCCAAGGTCGTCCTAGTAGCAAACCGCAAATTTCCAACGGCAAAACATTGAATTCCACCTCATCGATATATTGTCCAACCAAAAATGGTACACATACCTTACATGTAATTTTGAGTTGCCCACAATTTTTCAATCACTCCAAATATATGGTTCATCATATCATCATGTGTACAAACCAAGCTTCTCCACCAACGTCTTGTTGATGCCATTAGTGTAGCTACCACCATCAATTATTATCTTGCATGCGGTACCCTTAATGTCACACTGAGTTTGAAATAAACTCGTGTGTTGACCTTTGTCCACTATCATGCCATATCCACCATATACCCTCTTAAGTTGCACATTCAACCCACTCGTTGGTACTTCTGATTTCCCTTTGTTCTCCTAGTGTGCAAAAATACTTTTAGGTTATAACGAGACTAGCCTCAGCCTTTTTCTTTTCTAGGAACATCCTCTCTTGTTTCTTTGCATCAAGTGCAACATGTGCATGGTCGCGCCTCTTACGATCCTCCAAATATTATTCACACGAGTATGATTGAAAACAAGCACCTTCCTTTTCAAAGAAACTTTAATTTGCTCCAAGGACACATTTATATATCTGCAACTCCCTCTTTTTTGTCCAAGATTGACCAAGTATCAAGCTACATGCATACATATGTTAAGGAAGAACATCACACAAAACTGAATTCGCAAGTCCACAAAATTCAAAATGCACCCCTACTTGATGTTTTATTGCCACAAATTTCCCTCACCACAAAAGTCTATATGGTTCTGGATGTTCAATCATTGTGAGCTTTAGCCCATCAACCAAAGTTTTACTCACCGAATTTATTTTCAAAGACGGGTCCTCTCCATCCATAACATAACCCTCATGTATAATAGGCAATTCATATCTAGGAGAGCTATGTCTAACAGGTGTCTCAAAGTGTTCAGTTTCAATAATTTCATCAGTTTCAGAAATACCATCGTCTTTAACATAATCAATAGTTCTAACTCTAGCAAGATGTTCATCAAGTAATTCACCCAGTGGCACAGTATTATCAAGCAAAGTAGTAGCATCATAAGCATCATTCATAGCAGAAGTGTCATCATCAATAACATGCGACATATCAGAATCAATAGCAGGTGTAGGTGTCGCAAGCTTACTCAAAACAAAAGGTGAATCAAGTGCAGAGCTAGATGGCAGTTCCTTACCTCACAAGTAGTTGGTCTCACCTTCACTCTTGTGTAGATTTGAAACCATGGAAGTGGAAGCAATGGGTCCTTCTCACATTGTGACATCTCATTGTCCGAGTAGTACAGTGTCCTCATTGCAATTTTAGAATATGTGTCAATAAATTGATGGAAAAATTGCACCGTAATAATAACAGAAATCTTATACCAACTGACGAGGGCACGACCTCAGACTTGCCGATGATTTGGCTCGTTCTTTTACAATGCAATAATCTCCAATATCCATCGATAGAAAATACTCCCAATTACGCGAGAAGTGCGCGTCACCTGAAGCTGGGGTAACGATAACCAACGGGCAATCCCTCGATACACGAGAAACCTCCCGCGAAGTTGTAAGTGCATATAGTGCCCCCTTAGTGGTTTTGGACTGCTGAAGACAAATGATTTAAGGGACTAATGTGTTTGTGAGTGTACACATGAGTTATAATCCCTGAAGATCTGGTTTAACCAATGAAAGATGACACCTAAAAATGTATTTCTTCAATGAAGAATTTGGTGCATCCTTTGAAGAAATTTTAGTGAAGAATCGGAAGCTTGAAGACTTTATTTCCATAGTTTCTTTCTTCTTTATTTGAGTCATAGGAAACACTGTACTGTTAAAGGGGTCTAGGTGATACATAGGCGTATTTCCAGAGTGATGCTTAAACACCCAAAGTGAAGAAGTCTCTTGAAGTGCGGTCTCGTTCTTCAGTGATAAAGACAAAGTTCTTCTGCTCGTTGATGAAATTGGTCTGACTGAAGAGTTAGGGTTTCGCCAATGTGATTCTGATACGTCTCCAACGTATCTACTTTTCCAAACACTTTTGCCCTTGTTTTGGACTCTAACTTGCATGATTTGAATGAAACTAACCCGGACTGACGTTGTTTTCAGCAGAACTCCCATGATGTTGTTTTATGTGTAGAAAACAAAAGTTCTCAGAATGTCCTGAAAATCCACGGAGGCACTTTTTGGAAAATATAAAAAATACTGGCGAAAGAATCAAGACCAGGGGGCCCACAGCCTGTCCACGAGGGTGGGGGGCGCGCCCCCTGTCTCGTGGGCCCCCTGAGGCTCCGCCAACCTCAACTCCAACTCCATATATTCCGTCTCGCGGAGAAAAAAATCAGAGAGAAAGTTTCATCGCGTTTTTCGATACGGAGCCGCCGCCAAGCCCTAATCTCTCTAGAGAGGGCAGATCTGGAGTCCGTTCGGGGCTCCGGAGAGGGGGATTCATCGCCGTCGTCATCATCAACCATCCTCCATCACCAATTTCATGATGCTCACCACCATGCGTGAGTAATTCCATCGTAGGCTTGCTGGACGGTGATGGGTTGGATGAGATTTACCGTGTAATCAAGCTAGTTTTGTTAGGGTTTGATCCCTAGTATCCACTATGTTCTGAGATTGATGTTGCTATGACTTTGCTATGCTTAATGCTTGTCACTAGGGCCCGAGTGCCATGATTTCAGATCTGAACCAATTATGTTTTCATGAATATATGTGTGTTCTTGATCCTATCTTGCAAGTCTATAGTCACCTATTATGTGTTATGATCCGACAACCCCGAAGTGACAATAATCGGGATACTTCTCGGTGATGACCGTAGTTTGAGGAGTTCATGTATTCACTATGTGCTAATGCTTTGTTCCGGTTCTCTATTAAAAGGAGGCCTTAATATCCCTTAGTTTCCGCTAGGACCCCGCTGCCACGGGAGGGTAGGACAAAAGATGTCATGCAAGTTCTTTTCCATAAGCACGTATGACTATTTACGGAATACATGCCTACATTACATTGATGAACTGGAGCTAGTTCTGTGTCACCCTATGTTATGGCTATTACATGAGGAATCGCATCCGACATAATTATCCATCACTGATCCATTGCCTACGAGCTTTTCACATCGTGTGTTTCGCTTATTTACTTTTCCGTTGCTACTATTACAATCACTACAAAACCCAAAAACATTACTTTTGGTACTATTACCTTTATTATCATACCACTTTGCTACTAAATACTTTGTTGTAGATACTAAGTTATCCAGGTGTGGTTGAATTGACAACTCAACTGCTAATACTCAAGAATATTCTTTGGCTCCCCTTGTGTCGAATCAATAAATTTGGGTTGAATACTTTACCCTCGAAAGCTGTTGCGATCCCCTACACTTGTGGGTTATCAAGACTAATTTCTGGAGCCGTTGCCGGGAGCATAGCTCTATTCTCTGAGTCACTTGGGATTTTTATCTGTTGATCACTATGAAGAACTTGAAAGACGCGAAAACTACGATCTATCCCTCAACTACGATTCTCCTTCTATTTTGAGTAAGCTTGCGACACCTAAACCTACTACTGCTATGAACTCTGATATGTCGCATGTTATTGATGATGCCACTTCTGCTATGCATGATACTTATGACGAAACTACTTCTGTGCGTGATACTACTTTGCCATTAGGTGAATTTCTTGATGAACAACTTGCTAGGGTTAGAGGGAATGAAACTATTGAAGATGCTATTATTGATGATAGTGATGATGAAAATTCTCCCAATGATTATGAATTGCCTGTTGTTCCTGAGGGTTATGTTATGAATGAAGAAGCTGCTAGAGCTATCTTTGCTTGCAATGATAGATATGATCTTAAGAAATTATTAGCTAAATGGAAGCAGCAGTCTCTTAATGCTAGAATGAAACCTGACCCTGCTTTTGCTACTTCACCTATCTGTGTTACTGATAAGGATTATGAATTCTCTGTTGATCCTGAAATTATTACTTTAGTTGAATCTGATCCTTTTTATGGCCTTGAATCTGAAACTGTTATGGCACATCTTACCAAGTTGAATGATATAGCTACCCTGTTTACCCATGATGATAAATCTCGTTATTTTTATATCCTTAAGATATTTCCGTTCTCGTTAAAGGGTGATGCTAAGACTTGGTATAACTCTTGCTCTTGGTTGTGTGCATAGTTCCCAGGATATGATTTGTTACTTCTCCGCTAAATATTTCCCTGCTCATAAGAAACAAGCTGCCTTGTGGGAAATATATAATTTTGTGCAAATCAAAGAAGAGAATCTCCCACAAGCTTGGGGGAGGCTTCTCCGATTACTTAATGCTTTGCCTGATCATCCTCTTAAGAAAAATGAAATACTTGATATCTTTTATAATGGACTAACCGATGCTTCCAAGGACTACTTGGATAGTTGTGCTGGTTGTGTTTTCAGGGAAAGAACAATCGATGAAGCTGAATTACTACTGAATAATATGTTGACTAATGAAAATAATTGGACTCTTCTTGAGCCAATTCTAGAGGCAATTCCTGAACCAATTGAGCCAACTCCTGAGCCTATTCCTAAACCCACTCCGAAGAAGAGAGGTGTTTTATTTCTCAGTCCCGAAGATATGCAAGAGGCAAAGAAATCAATGAAAGAAAAAGGTATTAAAGCTGAAGATGTTAAGAATTTATCTCCTATTGAAGAAATACATGGTCTTAATATACCGCCTGTTGAAGAACCACATTGTCTTGATAACCCGACACAGGTAGTAAAGGTAAATTCTCTCTATAGATATGATAAAGTTGAAATCCCCTCTACTAAATTTAATAGCCCATGCTTAGATGAATTTGATGATTTTATGGCTAGACAAGAAATTTTTAATGCTTATGTTGGAAGAGAGTTAAAGAATAATGCTTTCGAGATTGGACGCGTGAGCGATAATATGGCTAGAGTTAAAGGTGAACCTAAACTCATTAGCAAATATGCTTCTATGGTTGCTACTCAAGCTGAGCAAGTACTTAAAGCTCAAAATGATTTGCTTGATGAATTAAATAATAAAAATGACTTTGCTGTTAGAGTGGCTACAAGAACTGGTAGAATGACTCAGGAACCTTTGTATCCTGAAGGCCACCCTAAGAGAATCGAGCAAGATTCTCAGAGAAACAATTTAGAGGCACCTAGTTCTTCTAAAAAGAAGAAAAAGAAAAACGATAGGACTTTGCATGCTTCTAGTGAACCTACTGTAGACACCTGAGAATCCCAATGATATTTCTATCTCTGATGCTGAAACACAATTAGGTGATGAACATGAACCTAGTGATAATGTTAATGATAATGTTCATGTTGATGCTCAACCTAGCAAAAACAATGAAGTAGAGATTGAACCTGCTGTTGATCTTGATAACCCACAATCAAAGAATCAACGTTATGATAAGAGAGATTTTGTTGCTAGGAAGCACGGTAGAGAAAGAGAACCATGGGTTCAGAAACCCATGCCCTTTCCTCCTAAACCATCCAAGACAAAGGATGATGAGGATTTCCAGCGCTTTGCTGAAATGATTAGACCTATTTTCTTACGTATGCGCTCAACTGATATGCTTAAAGTAAATCCTTATGCTAAGTATATGAAGGATATCATTACAAAAAAAAGAAAGATACCGGAAGCTGAAATTTCCACCATGCTTGCTAATTACACTTTTAAGGGTGGAATACCAAAGAAACTTGGAGATCCGGGGGTACCAACTATACCATGCCCCATTAAAAGAAATTATGTTAGAACTGCTTTATGTGATCTTGGAGCCGGTGTTAGTGTTATGCCTCTCTCTTTATATCGTAGACTTGAATTGAATAAGTTGACACCTACTGAAATATCTTTGCAAATGGCCGATAAATCAACTGCTATACCTGTCGGTATTTGTGAGGATGTGCCTGTTGTGGTTGCAAATGTCACTATCTTAATGGACTTTGTTATTCTTAATATTCCCGAGGACGATAGTATGTCGATTATCCTTGGTAGACCTTTTTTGAATACTGTAGGGGCTGTTTGATTGCAACAAAGGCAATGTCACTTTTCATGTTAATGGTAATGAGCATACGGTACACTTTCCGAGGAAACAATCTCAAGTCCATAGCATCAATTCTATTGGAAAAGTTCCAACTATTATTATTGGAGGTTTTGAATTTCCTCTCCCTACTGTCAAGAAAAAGTATGATATTCTTATTGTTGGGGATTTTCATATCCCCGTTGAGGTAACTTAGTGTTATTCGAAACTTCTCCGGTTCCGTGTTATTCGGGATGAGTTTGTTAACAAGACTTGATCAACCTTGTTAGTGGATTCATTTTGATGATCACGAGATGGATGAAACTAGAAGGCACAACCTTCTGTACCCTCTTTTTACTTTCTATTATTTAGAATAAATAAAGCAAAAATAGTATTATTCGTCTGTTTTCTGAATTATCCGTGGAATAAAAAAAATATCCCGAAAATAAAAGTGCTCCAAATGCCCTGCAAATTTAGTATGATTTTTTATGGAATATTTGAGGATTTTAGGCACTAAAATCACTGCAGGAGGGGCAAGCACCAGGCCACGAGAGTGGAGGGCGCGCCCACCCCCCTGGGCGTGCCCCCCTGTCTCGTGGGCCCCTGGTGGCCCCCCTCCACTTATGCCAGCACCCACACACTCCATCTTATACCCAAAAAAATCCCCATCCAGCTCAAGCACGAGTTCTAGCTCATTTTGCTGCGATTTTTGATCTCCTTGCACAAAGCTCCATTCACAAAACTGCTTTGGGAGATTGTTGCTTGGTACGTGACTCCTCCATTGGTCTAATTAGTTTTTGTTCTAGTGTTTTATTCATTGCAAATTTTTTCTGCATAGGTGACCATGTTCTTGAGCTTGCATGTTGAATTTATGAGGTCCCAAGCAATTCTAATGCATGCTATAGGCTCTAGGGACTTGTAGGAGTAGTTGCTATCAATCTTGTTTAGTTTTATTCACTTTTATTTTGAAGTTACTAAAATTTTAGAAATTTTCAGAAAATGTTAAGGAAACTTTTGAGGGGCTCTTCTAGCCAAGGCTCTCAGGAAAAACAAGCTAAAGAGAAGGAAGAAGCCAAGTATAATCTTCCTCGCTTAGCGGAAGTACGGCCGTGTGAATGGCCATGCGATGATTTCTTGAAAGAAGCTGGAATTCATGAAGATTTTTATTCTTTGATTGAGAATGCATGCCTCACCGGTTTCCTCCATGACCGGATCGATCAGTATCTCTTACTCACCAATACTTTCGTGCAAATTTTTTATTATTATCCTAAGAAGTCACCGCCTTTAGTATCATTTCATTTATATGATGATTTCAGAGAAATGTCTTTACATAATTTTTGCGCGGTATGTAGGATACCCTATGAGGGAGAATTAGAGGAACTCCATCGTAAAGATGTGGATGGCTTTGTTAACACTATAGCTATAGAGGAGCCAAAGAAGGGTTCCGAGGCGAAAATCTCTAGCATACACTTTCTTGTTTTACGCTACTTTGCCATATTTGCTAGTAGATGCTTGATTGGTTGTGGAAATAGTGGAAACTTTAGTGTTCCTGATATTATCATTCTTCAACATGCCTTGCTTGGAGATAATAGTTTTAGTATGGGGGACGTCATTGCTAAGCGGCTAAGCCTGAATCGTACAAAAGGCCCCATATTTGGAGGTATTTATGCTTCACGTCTTGCTAGACATTTTCAGATACCTATTAGGCACCATGAGAAAGAGGAGACAAAATTGCCTCCTTACATTTTAGATTACAAGAGCATGGTAGCACACGCATTTATTGTTGACAACAAAGAGAAGATGCTCTTGTATAACCTTAGATTTAATAAGAAACACAATGAGACTATTATCTTGCCTGCGCCTCTGTTGTTTGATTTGATTGTAGATAATTTTCTTGTTACACCGGAGGCGGTGTATGCTCATCGAGGCCAAGCATCCACTCCAGAACCTGAACCTAAGCCGGAACCTGCACTGGACCCTTATCGTGCATCATCTTTCCAGTGGGATCCAGAGATGGCCAATCAGTGGTATCCTGATTACACCTCCCAGTACACCGGGGAGAGTAGCAGCGGTCCTTGGTAGTAGACCAACTTAGGCCAAAAGCCTAAGCTTGGGGGAGTACGTATTTCGCACTGACTTTACATTCATGTTCACACACTAGTCGTCGGTGCTCATACTCTTTCATTGTATTATCCATGTTAGTTTAATTTTCTTTTTCGCTTTCTTCTTGTGTGTTTGATAAACCTTAAGAAAAACAAAAAAAAATTAGTTAGTTTAATTTCCATGCTTGTAGTAGAATTAAAATGAAAACCCAAAAAGATTTCTCGTTCTTCTTTTACTTGTTGGGAGCTTTCCCATGTAAATAGTTTATTTTCTTTTCTTTCCTTTGGGGGTCGAGAAGACCATATTGAAAATGCTTAGTGGCTCTCATATGCATGATTGTTTATTTAACTTAGAGCCCATATTACTTGTCTTCTCTTTTGAGTTGAATTCTTGCAGATTCCAGCTTAGTCCAATGCACGTGCACTATTATTATTATACACATCGTCCGGTCATGCAAGTGAAAGGCAATAATGACGATATATGATGGACTTATTGATATGAGAAAAGCTGGTATGAACTCGACCTCTCTTGTTTTTGTAAATATGATGAGTTCATCATTTTTGATTCAGCTTATTATGAAGTAAACATATTTGCAATGACATTTAGATATTATAGTTGCTTGTGCCATGCTTGATTAGCTATGAGTTATAATGGTTTACTTTGCATGCCAACATGCTATTAGAATGATTATGATGTGGTATGATGGGATGATATCCTCCTTTGAATGAATTGAGTGACTCGACTTGGCACATGTTCACGCATGTAGTTGAAACAAATCAACATAGTCTTCATGATATTTATGTTCATGGTGGATTATATCCTACTCATGCTTGTACTCGGTGTGAATTAATTTTAATGCATGTTTATGACTATTGTCGCTCTCTCAGTTGGTCACTTCCCAGTCTTTTGCTAGCCTTAACCTGTACTAAGTGGGAATACTGCTTGTGCATCCAAACTCCATAAACCCCAAAGTTGTTCCATATGAGTCCACCATACCTACCTATATGCGGTATTTACCTGCCGTTCCAAGTAAATTTGTATGTGCCAAACTCCAAACCTTCAAATGAAATTCTGTTTTGTATGCTCAAGCAGCTCAAATTTCAACTAGGGCTGCCTATATCTTCCATGCTAGGTGGGTTGTTCTCAAGAGGAGTGGACTCCGCTCCTCATTCACGAGAAAGGGCCGGTAACCGGGATGCCCAGTCCCATGATCCAAAAAGATCAAAGCAAATCAAAATAATTAAACAAAAATCCCTCAGGGCTGTTGTTAGTTGGAGGCACTCATTGCTTCGAGCAAGCCATGGATTGATGCTGGTTGGTGGTTGGGGGAGTATAAACCTTTACCATTCTGTTTGGGAACTGCCTATAATGCATGTAGTATGGAAGATACAACCATCTCATAGTTGTTGCGTTGACAGCAAAAGTATGCCGCTCAAAATGTTATTCAATCTCCATTTTAAAATCGAGCTCTGGCACCTCTACAAATCCCTGCTTCCCTCTGCGAAGGGCCTATCTATTTACTTTTATGTTGAGTCATCATCCTTCTTATTAAAAAGCACCCGCTGGAGAGCACACTGTCATTTGCATTCATTATTGTTGGTTTATATTGGGTATGACTTGACTGGATCTCTTTCACCATGAATTACAATGTTTAGTCAGTCCTTGATCTTTAAAGGTGCTCTGCATTTATGTTTTGCGGTCTTAGAAAGGGCTAGCGAGATACCATTTTGTTATATCATGTTATGATTGTTTTGAGAAAGTGTTGTCATCCGAGTTTTATTATTATGGCTCGCTAGCTGATTATGTTATTGATATGAGTAATTGTGAGACCTGGGTGTTATTATGAGTATGGTTAGTTCATAAGATTTTTTGAAACCTGAATGATGGCTTTGCATGTTTACAACAACAAGAGCAAACGGAGTTTGTAAAAGTTTTTCTTTATCACTTTCAGTTTATCAACTGAATTGCTTGAGGACAAGCAAAGGTTTAAGCTTGGGGGAGTTGATACGTCTCCAATTTATCTACTTTTCAAAACACTTTTGCCCTTGTTTTGGACTCTAACTTGCATGATTTGAATGAAACTAACCCGGATTGATGCTGTTTTCTGCAGAACTGCCATGATATTGTTTTATGTGTAGAAAACAAAAGTTCTCGGAATGTCCTGAAAATCCACGGAGGCACTTTTTGGAAAATATAAAAAATACTGGCAAAAGAATCAAGACCAGGGGGCCCACACCCTGTCCACGAGGGTGGGGGCACGCCCTCTCCCCTGGGCGTGCCCTCCTATCTCGTGGGCCCCCTGAGGCTCCGCCGACCTCAACTCCAACTCCATATATTCCGTCTCGCGGAGAAAAAATTAGAGAGAAAGTTTCATCACGTTTTACGATACGGAGTCGCCGCCAAGCCCTAATCTCTCTCGGGAGGGCTGATCTGGAGTCCGTTCAGGGCTCCGGAGAGGGGGATTCGTAGCTGTCGTCATCATCAACCATCCTCCATCACCAATTTCATGATGCTCACCGCCGTGCGTGAGTAATTCCATCGTAGGCTTGCTGGACGGTGATGGGTTGGATGAGATTTACCATGTAATCAAGTTAGTTTTGTTAGGGTTTGATCCCTAGTATCCACTATGTTCTGAGATTGATGTTGCTATGACTTTGCTATGCTTAATGCTTGTCACTAGGGCCCGAGTGCCATGATTTCAGATCGGAACCTATTATGTTTTCATGAATATATGTGTGTTCTTGATCCTATCTTGCAAGTCTATAGTCACCTATTATGTGTTATGATCCGACAACCCCGAAGTGACAATAATCGGGATACTTCTCGGTGATGACCGTTGATGGAGTCCCGGATTAGGGGGTGTCCGAATAGCCAAACTATCATCGTTGGCCGGACTCCTGGACTGTGAAGATACAAGATTGAAGACTTCGTCCCGTGTCCGGATGGGACTTTCCTTGGCATGGAAGGCAAGCTTGGCGATACGGATATGTAGATATCCTACCATTGTAACCGACTCTGTGTAACCCTAACCCTCTCCGATGTCTATATAAACCGGAGGGGTTTTAGTCTGTAGGACGAACAACAATCATACCATAGGCTAGCTTCTAGGGTTTAGCCTCTTTGATCTCGTGGTAGATCTACTCTTGTACTACCCATATCATCAATATTAATCAAGCATGAGTAGGGTTTTACCTCCATCGAGAGGGCCCGAACCTGGGTAAAAACATCGTGTCCCTTGTCTCCTGTTACCATCCGCCTAGACGGACAGTTTGGGACCCCCTACCCGAGATCCGCCGGTTTTGACACTGACATTGGTGCTTTCATTGAGAGTTCCTCTGTGCCGTCATCTTTAGGTCCGATGGCTCCTTCGATCATCAACAATGACGCGGTCCAGGGTGAGACTTTTCTCCCCGGACAGATCTTAGTATTCAGCGGCTTTGCACCGCGGGCCAATTCACTTGGTCATCTGGAGCAGATCAAAAGCTACGCCCCTGGCCATTAGGTCAGATTTAGGAGTTTGAACTACACGGATGATATCCGTGGAGACTTGATCTTCGACGGATTCGAGCCACAGCCAAGCGCGCCGCACTGTCTCGACGGGTATGAACTAGCTCTGCCGCCGAACAGTGCCCTGGAGGTCGCACCAGCATCCGCTCCGACCCTTAGCTCGGAGCCAACTTCGCCGATCGAGGACGAGTGGCTGGACACCGCCTCGGGGGCTACAATATCTACGGCGATTGAGCCGAACACCATCCCTGTCCCTTGCAAAGCCCGTGACTCCGAGGTGCCGGACTCCTCTCCGGACTGCGAACCTCCCGCGCCCCCGCCAATCAAATCCGATTGGGTACCGGTTATGGAGTTCACTGCCGCGGACATCTTTCAGCACTCGCCCCTTGGCGACATCCTGAATTCACTAAAGTCTCTCTCTTTATCAGGAGGGCCCTGGCCAGACTATGGCCAGGAAGGTTGGGATGCGGACGACGAAGAAATTCAACACCCACCCACCACCCACTTCATAGCCACTGCCGAAAGTTTAAACGACGTGCTCAATTTCGACTCTGAAGACATTGACGGTATGGATGACGATGTAGGAGATAACCACGAACCATCACCTACAGGGTATCGGACAGCCACCCCATCTCACGATGTATACATGATGGATACACCTAAAGGAAGTGACGACGATGGGACGCTACGAAGGATGAATCCCTCGAAAAGCAGTCAAGACGGCGACGAAAGCGCCGCCCAAAGTCCCGCCTCGACAAAGACGGCGGCCATACAGACCCAACCACAGAGCAGGTCGAACCGGTGGACGACGAACATGCCACTTAACAACCGTCCGAACAGGACAACTTGGATAAACAATCCGTCCCCGGCGAAGATAACAGTCCGAACGATCTCACACTGGACAAGTTGTTGGAGCAGAAGAACCTCCACAAAAGGCTCGTCGCCACTGCGCGTAGCCTGAAAAATCAGAAGCGAAAGCTCAAAACAGCGGAAGATGCACTCAGAATCAGATGGAGCAAAGTACTCAACACCGCAGACAAATACAGCGACAGTCGCCAAACAAAGAGCTACCCGAAGTGCAAACTACTGCCTGAATTCAATGAGGAGGCCTTAGAGCCCCCGCAATCAAAGAACAAAGAGGCCGCCCGGTCGGATGGACGACCACATGACAAGCATAGAGCGGCAAGTGGCGCCGCACACAAGCCGGCACGCGATCCGCATAAGGATTCACATCAAAAGGATGGCCCAGTTAGGTCCATCTACGGGCCAAGAAAGCAAGCTCTTCTAAGCAATGCAACAGGCCAAATATCCGGACATCACGACACACCCAAATATAGGGGAGCCGCACACCCCCTATGTTTCACCGATGAGGTGCTGGATCACGAATTCCCAGCGAGATTTAAACCCGTAAACATAGAGGCATACGACAGAACAACAGACCCGGGAGTGTGGATTGAGGATTACATCCTCCACATACACATGGTTAGAGGAGATGATCTCCATGCCATAAAATACTTACCCCTCAAGCTCAAAAGGCCAGCACAGCACTGGCTTAAAAGCCTCCCTGAAAATACCATTGGAAGTTGGGAAGAGCTCGAGGATGCTTTTCGGGCAAATTTTCAAGGGACTTATGTCCGCCCTCCGGATGCAGACGATTTAAGTCACATAACTCAACAACCCGGAGAGTCGGCCTGCAAATTCTGGAACATGTTCCTCACCAAAAAGAACCAAATAGTCGACTGTCCGGACGCCGAAGCCTTAGCAGCTTTCAAACACAATGTCCGAGACGAATGGCTCGCCAGGCACCTTGGCCAGGAAAAGCCAAGAACAATGTCCGCACTAACAAGCCACATGACCCGCTTTTGCGCGGGAGAGGATAGTTGGCTGGCAAGATGTAGTACCAGCGACCCAAGTACATCCGAAGTCAGAGATGGAAATGGGAAACCACGACACAGCAAGGACCAGCGCCGGACAAGGGGAAACAGCCCGAAGAGCATGGCAGTCAACACCGGATTCAAAAGCTCTCGGCAGAATCATAAAAAACTGCCCCTCAAGGATAACAGCCACGAGCTATCCAACTTAAACAAAATCTTGGACAAAATATGCCAAATCCACAGTACCCCCGGGAAGCCTGCAAACCATACCCATAGAGATTGTTGGGTCTTCAAGCAGTTCGACAAACTCAATGCCGAACACAAGGGGCTCGACACACCAAGCGAGGACGATGACGAACCCCACAAGCAGAGCACCGGAAAACAAAAGAATTTCCCACAAGAAGTCAAAACAGTAAACTCACTTCAAGTGACAAAAGGGAAAATCAGAGCGGCGCCCATAGAAATACGCGCCGCACGGCCTATCCCAGCAGAGTCCCGACATTGGTTGTCAAAACCAATCACCTTTGATCATCAGGATTACTCCGGACGTATCCGGAATGCAGGATGGACTGCCCTGATATTAGATCCTATAATCGACGGACTCCAATTCACAGAAGTCCTAATGGACGGCGGTAGTGATTTAAACCTGCTATATCAGGACACAATCCGCAAAATGGGGAGACCCAACCAATATCCGCCACAGCGACACCTCCTTCAAGGGGGTAATGCCAGGCCTATATGGCCATTGTACGGGCTCCCTACTGCTAGAAGTTGTGTTCGGCTCATCCGATAACTTCCGCCGCGAAAAGTTAACCTTCCATATCGCCCCATTCAAAAGTAGCTATCAAGCACTATTGGGACGTGAAGCTTTCGCCCGCTTTAACGCAATACCACATTATGCATCTCTTACACTTAAAATGCCCGGTCCACGCGGCATCATCTCATTAAAGGGAAGTATCAAGTGTTACTCAAGCACGGAAGAACGTGAGACTGCCTGGACAGTCACACACTAATCCGGATCCGCTAAACCAAGCACCTGAACAGGTCATTCGGACCCCGGACACGGCTAGACGAGTCGGCGTAAACATATAAAGGCCTACTAGCCGCACACCCCCGTACAAGGGGCTGCATGCATGTACAACAAGAGACAATAAAGCTCAATTTTATTCGCTTTTCGAATCGTACTCCATTTATTTAATATAAAGTACATTTTTTAGCACGACCTTTCTTCAAGTAAGTTCTTCTCTTTTACAGATGAACAACATGCTACACCCGTCCAGGATACGGCACAACGGATACACAGGCGCAGACGTGCAGTAGGGACCCGTTGCAAGGATTCTTTTCAGATTAAGACCCTGCGTAAACCTTTTTTACTGTCTCTTGTTGATACACATCCCCCGGTTTCTTGCTATAACCGAGGAGGAGGCTGGCGTTTTGGCATCGGCCGCGTCAGAATTTTTTGCGCGTACCTGGACACCAGGGTCTTAGGGCATTGTTCTACCCATTTTCATAAAGACCGAATACCTTAGGGAGTGTTCTGCGTCTCGAGTTAGGCCTTATATGCATCAGCTCCAAATCATGTCTTTGGTCAAATGTTGGGTTTGCTAGGCTCCTGTGTTTTGCTGCCTTACGTTCCGTTCTATCGGCTAACACGGCACCAGGAGGACTACTGCGATTGTGCCCCGGTTCGGCCTGGCGAACACCTCAATAGAGAAAGCCGAAAACTGACTGTCATGATATAGCGTGAGACTAGTCAACCACTCGATGACCCACCGAAATGTTTAGAATTCCTTCGCGTTAACGAAGGACCGTTTCCCGGTCAGGCACATATGCACCCCGAATTTGGGAGAGCGCGGTGCCCCTAGGGGCTATATAGTAGCCCCACCATCGAACTCCTATGGCTAAGTGAAAGTGATAAAGCATTATAGTCCGGTTGCCTAGTTTGCTACACTATCACCTCCTTTACAGGACCAAGACGTTGGATTAAGTGTGAAAATGCGCCTTTTTCGCAAACACCCCCGCACTATGTGCGTGGGGGCTGAAGCCGAAGACTGCCATCTTTCAGGTTATATACACATATACATTAACGGCCGCACAGGAGGTATTTTAATACTTGAATGCACAAGTATAAAAAGCCCTTATATTATATTGAAACATTGTTTCACAAATCATACATGTCATTAGAACATAATATCCTTCGAGCACTGCGTCTCTATTAAACGAGCGCCCTGCAGGACTTCCTCAAAATAGTGCTCGGCAGGTACTCGGCTTCTGTACGAATCCTGGGATGCAATGTCGGTGGCCTTCATCTCCACCCAGTATGTCTTGACACGGGCAAGAGCCATCCACGCACTCTCTATGCATGCTGACCGCTTCATTGCACCAATATGCGGCACCGCACCAAGGAACTGCTGCACCAAGCCAAAATAACTCTTCGGCTCGGGCCTGTTCGGCCACAAATGAGTCAAGACATCCTTCATGGCAAGTTCGGACAACCTATTCAGCTCAGCCCATTCGGCCAAACGATCGGTCAATGGAAGAGGATGCTCTGGACTATGGAACTGCGACCAAAAAAGCTCTTCCATTCCGTGATCCTTTTGGCCTCGGAAGTGTTCGGCCGCGTCTGCGGCACTCGCCACAAAGTCCAGATAAGCATCCTCCGCACCCCACAGCTGGCCCAACTAAGCATACTTGGGATCCGTGAATTTCCTCCGCAGCAGAAAAGGCTTTCCAGCCGCAATATCTTTGGCCTGACGTAGGTCCTCTTTCATAGCTCTCATTGCAGAGCGAGCATCCTTGGCCTCAGTAGCGACCTTTTTCAGGTCCTCTTGTTCCGCTCGACCTTCTTTTTCAAGAAGCTCGGAACGGTCGGTAGCATTCTTCAACTTTACGGCCGTCTCGGCCATTTCTTTCTTGCTTCGGCAGTGAGCAGCCTGTTTGGCTCTCAGCTCTTCGACCGCTTTTAAGGCAGCCGCATCACTTTTTCGGGCTTGCTCCTTGGCTCGGGCGAGTTCCGCCCGAAGGTTCTCCATGGCAGCGACACCATCTGCCTCAAGCATACATGTTGTAAGGCACAGACATTAAGCTACCTTACCGGGTGTCCGCGGAGAAGCTGCATACCTTGTGACTCGTCAAGCCGCTTATTGACAAGCGCGATGTCAGAATCCGCCACGTCAAGTTGCCGCTTTAGTTCGGCAAATTCATCAGTCCGGCTTGCCACCGGACGCTTCGCCACCTACATAGGAAGAGCGCATATTATACCTGGGATTATGATCCTCGGCGTGCTGTCATTTTTGACAACGCACCGAGTCTCAGGGGCTACTATCTATACAGGGCGCATTCTATATGCAAAACTATCAGAAGGTACATCATTTTGCATACCTCAAAACCCGTCAGTAAACTTATGACGGCGTCATGCAATCCGCTTTCAGCGGATGAAATCGTTTCAATCACCGTACCCATTTGCGCATGGTGATCTTCCGAGATAGACGGTCGCCCGAGCAGATCTTTCAGCTCCTCCGACCGTACACCAGTTGATGCCGGACTCGTCCGATGGCCTTTTTTGAAGGCCGGACGCGGAGGGCTTTGAGGGGACATACGACTGCCTTCGGGCCCCACCGGATTCGGAGAAACCCTCCGCGACGACACCTCAGGGTCGTCCTCCTCGCATGATGGTACGGCAGGCGGAGGCGTTTCACTCTCCATCATCTCCGGATCGAGATCCCGTGAAGACGATCTCTGCTGAGAAGGGCTGAGATCCGAACTACAAGGAAAAATTTCGGTTATCTTCAGAAATAAAACAGGGATGTCTCTCATTTTAAGAAAACGCCCCTCTTTACTTACGGCTCGCTGGAGGGCTGATCTCCTTGGGGAAATAGTGCGGCCTGGGCATCTCCCGGCGCAGGACCCTCTGGCGAGGATTTCTTCCCCCGCTTTGAGGCCTTGGTCTCCGGATCATCAGAAGCGGTCCTCTTCTCCCCTTGGAGGGAGGGATTCTCGATCCCTCCTTTCTTTATAAACTCCTTCACGGAGTCAGTAGCTCCCTTGTTCCCCACTTCGCCTTCTTCAAAAGGCGCAACCTCTAGCATCCTGGTTAACATAGGATCCGGCATGGTCTCAGGGAGGGGGGCCGGACACCAGATCAGTTTTGCTTTCGCTATCCACTCCTGTTCAAGGGACAGCTCTTTTAAAGGCAAGTTTATTATAGACATACGGATAGCATGTCCGGGTACATGACTACTTACTTGAGTATCCGGGCGATTGCAGCCCAGACATGCGTCCTCGGTCAAGTCCGGACACATTGCTCGTGATCCGAAGAACAGTTGGTACATCTCCACGGGCGTTACACCCATAAAATGTTGGAGAGCTCGTGGTCCCTCCGGATTGAACTCCCACAGGCGGAGGGGGCGACATTTGCAGGGCAGGGTGCGACGAATCAGCATGACCTGCGCTACTACGACCAGATCTCTCTCTCTCTCTAGGAGGTCTCGAATACGGCCCTGCAACAAGGGCGCGTCCTTGGACGGCCCCCGGTCGAGCCCTTTATTGACCCATGACGCCCGCCGCGGCGGAGGACCCGAGCGAAAGGCAGGTGGTGCCACCCATTTGGTGCCCCTGGAAGCTGTGATATAAAACCACTCTTGTTGCCACAGACTGAGCTCCTCTTGAAAAGAGCCCTCGGGCCATGGAGCGTCAATATTCTTGCTTATAACAGCCCCTCCGCACTCTGCCTGCTGCCCCTCGATCATCTTCGGTTCCACTTTGAAGGTTTTGAGCCACAACCCAAAGTGAGGGGTAATGCAGAGGAAGGCTTCACATACGACAATGAACGATGAGATGTGGAGGATGGACTCCGGATCCAAGTCATGAAATTCTAGCCCATAATAAAACATGAGCCCCCTCACAAAGGGGTCCGTCAGGAAGCCTAACCCCCGAAGGAAGTGAGGCACGAACACCACGCTCTCACCAGGCTTGGGGGTGGGAATAACCTGCCCTTGGGCAGGCAGCCTGTGCGAAATTTCGCCGGTTAGATACCGGGCGTCTCTCAGCTTTAGCACATCTTCTTCCGTGATGGAGGAAGGCATCCACCGGCCTTGCAGGTCAGAGTCGGACATCCTCGGAGGTCCGAAGCGCCTGAATCTAGAGCTTTGGGTGTTGGAACTCGAGGCGAGGGGCGGATTCGATTGAGATTGAAAGAAAGGAGCGGGCCTTGGTCTCGTTATAAAGAGGTTGAATACCAAGAGCCCTCCCCGTGACCGTTGGGGACTTGCCTTCGATAGAGGAGGCGTGCCAACGGGCACGACTGGGTTACCCACACCCATATTAATGAGAATGTCGGAATAAGGGGACACGATCTCTGCTTTGACAAGACATGCCAAAGAAACCACCTCGCTAAACATGCTGAGGTGGGACAGTAAAAATGATTCCAATAAAGGCTTGGCTGTGGTGTGACGTCACGCCGCAGAATACATCAGCAGATTGAATTTGTGTAAAGATTATTCTCTCTATGGTGGTATGTGGAACTTACTTTGCAGAGCCGGACACTATCCTTGTGTTCAAAATCTTCTATGAAGTATTCGGAGGAGGAACCCGCCTTGCAATGCCGAAGACAATATGCGCGCCGAACTCGTCATCATTGAAGCCTGGTTCAGGGGCTACTGAGGGAGTCCCGGATTAGGGGGTGTCCGGATGGCCGAACTATCATCGTTGGCCGGACTCCTGGACTGTGAAGATACAAGATTGAAGACTTCGTCCCGTGTCCGGATGGAACTTTCCTTGGCGTGGAAGGCAAGCTTGGCGATACGGATATGTAGATCTCCTACCATTGTAACCGACTCTATGTAACCCTAACCCTCTCCGGTGTCTATATAAACCGGAGGGGTTTTAGTCCGTAGGACGAACAACAATCATACCATAGGCTAGCTTCTAGGGTTTAGCCTCTTTGATCTCGTGGTAGATCTACTCTTGTACTACCCATATCATCAGTATTAATCAAGCAGGAGTAAGGTTTTACCTCCATCGAGAGGGCCCCAACCTAGGTAAAAACATCATGTCCCTTGTCTCCTGTTACCATCTGCCTAGACGCACAGTTCGGGACCCCCTACACGAGATCCACCGGTTTTGACACCGACAACCGTAGTTGAGGAGTTCATGTATTCACTATGTGCTAATGCTTTGTTCCGGTTCTCTATTAAAAGGAGGCCTTAATATCCCTTAGTTTCCGCTAGGACCCGCTGCCACGGGAGGTTAAGACAAAAGATGTCATGCAAGTTCTTTTCCATGAGCACGTATGACTATTTACGGAATACATGCCTACATTACATTGATGAACTGGAGCTAGTTCTGTGTCACCCTATGTTATAGCTATTACATGAGGAATCGCATCCGACATAATTATCCATCACTGATCCATTGCCTACGAGCTTTTCACATTGTGTGTTTCGCTTATTTACTTTTCCGTTACTACTGTTACAATCACTACAAAACCCAAAAACATTACTTTTGCTACCGTTACCTTTATTATCATACCACTTTGCTACTAAATACTTTGTTGCAGATACTAAGTTACCCAGGTGTGGTTGAATTGACAACTCAACTGCTAATACTCAAGAATATTCTTTGGCTCCCCTTGTGTCGAAACAATAAATTTGGGTTGAATACTTTACCCTCGAAAGCTGTTGCGATCCCCTACACTTGTGGGTTATCAGATTCACCTACCCAATGAGGAAAATGAGAGCTCCGACGACTTTGTCATTCCGATCGTTGCTGCACTAGTGCCAGCTGTCGAGTAGATCTTATCTTGACAACGGTCGTGTCCGAAGGGCATTTATGTGTTATCATGTCCGGTTGCCCTGTCTATAAATAGCCGCCCCCACAACCAGTAGTTGGTTGAATGTTGTGAGAGAGAGATTGACAAGTGTCATTTAGAACAACCCATCCTCTAACGACTTTGAGAGAATCCTAAGTGTGAAAAGTTCCAAACACCCAGAGCCCAAAGTGATTGAGCATCACTGAAGAAATTGTCCTGTGTGATCCGAACGCTTGTTACCTTTAAAGACTGTGATCTTACAGATGGTTAGGCGTCATGTTCTCAGCACCCAAGAGGAAATTGTGACACGTCATCAGTGAACAAGTCTATGAAGGTTGTGGAAGTCTACCTTGAAGACTTACTACAAGTGATTGGGCGAAGTCTAAGTGACTTTAGCTCAAGGGGAATACATGAAGACTTAGTGTCTTCTGGGTTCAATCTCAAGCCGCCCTAACTAGACGTACAGTTGCCACAACCGGAAGTGGTCAAACAAATCCAGTGTCTTCATCGAGCAATCAGGTTCTATTTCCTCAACCTTTCACTTACTCATTTGTATGTTGAAGAACTTGCTCCCTGCTATATGAAGACTTTGACTAAAGACTTTCTCAATTTTTTCAACATATGTAACATATGTTTTTCTTTAGTCACTGCACTCCTCACTAGCTTCTCTCTATGCTGAAGTGACTGTATGTTTCTCATTCAATGTGTATGCTTCATTTCGTCATGATGGCTTTGTTGTCACTATGTTTCGCATGCATATGACTAGTTTATCTTCTGCGTAGCATCTCATCACCATGTATTTCTTCACTAAGTAATTCTCAGTGAAGAATTTGTTAAAATCTCCCAATCACCCCCCTGTGGTTGATATAACGCACTTTCAATTGGTATCAAAGCAAGGTACTCCCTTGTTCTGTGTGATTTTCGTTTAACCATCTGGAGTTTTAGTTATGTTGACCGCATGTATGATTAAGGTCTCCAATGTGTGCCCAGTCTTAGACGGCACAAACTACCCCTACTGGAATAATAATGATATCTGGTTTGTCATCAAGAATGGTGTACCCTTTGTTACTCAGAGCATTAATGTTGTTGATGTGAAGAGATTCGCCAATTGGACTCCCAAGAAAATAATATCATTTGTGGGCATCTGATGAAAGGGTATTAAGGCAGAGTAAGTGCTTTGAAGTCAGAAAAAAATTATATGGAACCGGCTCTCAAAGTCAATGAGGGAGTTTCAACTCAACGTGACACCTGAGTTGATGTTCTTCGCAATCTCTTCAACCGCTTCAGAAGATTCGACGACTAAAATGTTCAATGCAGCTTTGATCACCTCACCAACATCTCCAATGAGATTTAAACGCTCTATGCTACTGACATCACTGACTACAAAGTAGTAAATAAAATGCGAAGGTCACTTGATTTTTCATCTGACACACTGTCAGTGATGATTCAAGAGCGTCCGGACTACAAGTTTCTAGATCTAGCTGATATTCTTGAGAGGCTCAATACTCATGAATATCAACAATCTGAGAAGAGAGATCTCTATGGACCAAGTTGTGGAAGGTCTCATGCATTGAAGGCAAAAGCAATTTCCTCATTTAAAAAATCTGACTGCAGTCTTGGTGATCCTGATGAAATTGGTTGTGAGCTGGCAATGCTAGTGAGGAAGTTCCAGAAGTTCTCTAGAAGAGGTCATTTGGAAGATCGTCAAGGGATGACGTGAATCTTCCTCACGTGACTACTGAAAGGATCGATATGGTTGACTAGGGGGGGGGTTGAATAGACAACTACCAATTTTTTAGCTTTTCTAATCAAATTAGGTATAGAAACAAATAGGTTGTCTACATATGCAACTAGCTGAACAACCTATATGATGCTAACAACAATCACAACACAAGCAAGCAAATGATACAACACAACAATAGCTTGCACAAAGTAAAGGTGAGAGATAACCAGAAGCGGAGTCGATGGAGACGAGGATGTGTTACCGAAGTTCCTTCCCTTTAGGGGGAAGTACGTCTCCGTTGGAGTAGTGTGGCGGCACAATGCTCCCCGAGAAGCCACTAGGGCCACCGTATTCTCCTCACGACCTTGCACAATGCAAGATGTCATGATTCCACTAGTGGTCCCCTTGAAGGCGGCAACCGAAGCTTTACAAACAAGGTCAGTGATCTCTTCAGAACTTAATTGGAGGCTCCCAACACCACCACAAAGCTGCACCACAATGGATTGTGGCTCTGAGGTGACCTCTTCCATCTAGGGAGCCCAAACACCCAAGAGTAACAAGATCCGCAGGGGATTAGTGGGGGCATAAAATTTCTCTCGGTGGAAGTGTATATCGGGGCCCTCTCAAACAAACCCTAGATAATCAATATGTTTTGTTGGCTAGGGAGATAGATTGGGCAAAAATGAGCTTAGGAGCAACAATGGAGCTTGGGGACAAAGAGTTAAGTCAACGTGGGGAAGAAGACCTCCTTATATAGTGGGGGAACAAATCCAACCATTTTCTACCCACAAGTCACGCACAAGCGGTACTACCACTTGGGGGAGCGATACTACCACTGCACATGGTAGTTCCATACAAAACGTGCAACTGACACAGTCACGGACGCGCTAGTGCCGCCGGAGCAGTACTATCGCTCGCACCAGTGGTACTTTCTGCTTAGTGTTGCACACTGAGGTGGAACCACGATAGTAGAGTCAGGTATATTGTTGGAAATATACCCTAGAGGCAATAATAAGGTGGTCATTATTATATTTCCTTGTTCATGATAATCGTTTATTGTCCATGCTATAATTGTATTGGCTGGAAACTCAAATACATGTGTGGATACATAGATAACAATATGTCCCTAGTGAGCCTCTACAGGACTAACTCGTTGATCCAAGATGGCTATGGTTTCCTAGCCATAGACATGAGTTGTCATTTGATAACGGGATCACATCATTAGGAGAATGATGTGATGGACAAGACCAAACTATAAACGTAGCATATGATGATATCAAGTTTATTGCTATCATTTTTTGCATGTCAAGTATCTATTCATGTGACCATGAGATCATGCAACTCACTGACATCAGGGGAGTACCTTGTGTGTATCAAACGTCGCAACGTAACTGGCTGACTATAAAGATGTTCTACGGGTATCTCTGAGGGTGTGTGTTGAGTTGCCATGGATCAAGACTGGTATTTGTCACTCCGTGTGATTGAGAGGTATCTCAAGGCCCACTCAGTAATAGAACATCACAAGAGGCTTGTAAGCAATGTTAATAAGGAGTTAGTCACATTATCTTGTATTACGGAACGAGTAAAGAGACTTGCCGGTAACGAGATTGAACTAGGTATGGAGATACTGACGATCGAATCTCGGGTAAGTAACATATAGCTAGACAAAGGGAACTGCATACGGTATTGATTGAATCCTTGGCATCATGGTTCGACCGATAAAGATCTTCGTAGAATATGTGGGAACCAATATGGGCATGTAGGTCCCGCTATTGGTTATTGACCGGAGAGGTGTCTCGGTCATGTCCACATGATTCTCGAACCCGTAGGGTCCGCACGCTTAACATTCGGTGACGCTAGAGTAGTATTGGGATATTCACGATGGTGACCGAATGTTGTTCGGAGTCCCGGATGAGATCCCCGGACGTCACGAGGAGCTCCGGAATGCTCCGGGGGTAAAGGTTTATACATGGGAAGTCATATTTTGGCTACCAAAAAAGTTTCGGGTTTTACCGGTATTGTACCGGGAAGGTTCTAGAAGGTTCCGGAGGAGTCCAGAAGGGCCCCTCCAGCACCTACGGCGTGCATGGGCTGTAGGGGGCGTGCTAGCCTTACTGGGCCAGGGGAACCATCCCCAAAAAGGCCCATGCACCTAGGGGAACGGAAACCCTAAGGGGGAGGGCCCTCCACTTGACTTGGAGTGCACTCCTCCCCCTTGGACGCCTCCCCTCCTTGGAGGAGGAGCTACGGCTGCGCCCCCGGGCCTCCCACACCCCTATATATAGTGGGAAGGGGCGTGGGGGCTGGGCACACCAATTCCCTAGCCCTGGAGGCAGCCCTTCCTCTCCCATTACTCCGTTTCTCCTCAGACCGCATCAACGGTAGCGCTTGGAAGCCCTTCTGGGATTGCTCCATCATCATCTCCACCACGCCGTTGTGCTGGTTGAGATCCCATATACTTCTCCTCCCTCTCTTGCTGGATCAAGAAGGAGGAGCTGTCATCGATCCACACGTGTGCTGAACGCGGAGGTGCCATCCGTTCGACACTTGATCGGGAGTTCATGGGACGGATCGTGATTGGATCGCGAAGACGTTCGACTACATCAACCGTGTTTCTTAACGCTTCCTCTTAGCGATCTACAAGGGTATGTAGATCTAATATATCCTCTCATAGATGTTCATCTCCTAGATTGATCTTGGTGAGCGTAGGATTTTTTTGTTCCCCATGCAATGTTCCCCAAAAGTGGTATTAGAGCTAGATCTATGCGTAGATGACATCACAAGTAGAACACAAAGGAGTTTGTGGGCATTGATATTCAGATTGCTTCCTTCCTTGGTCTTTTCTTGATTCGGCGGTATTGTGGGATGAAGCGCTGATACGTCTCCAACGTATCTATAATTTTTGATTGTTCCATGCTATTATATTACCCCTTTTGGATGTTTATGGGCTTTATTTTACACATTTATATCATTTTTGGGACTAACCTACTAACCGGAGGCCCAGCCCGTATTGCTGTTTTTTTGCCTATTTTAGTATTTCGAAGAAAAGGAATATCAAATGGAGTCCAAACGGAATGAAACCTTCAGGAGCGTGATTTTTTGGAACGAACGTGATCCAGAGGACTTGGAGTGCAAGTCAAGAAGCAGCCGAAGCCTCCACGAGATAGGAGGGCAGGCCCCCCCTATAGGGCACGCCCCCTATCTCGTGGGCCCCTTGGGCGACCAGCGACGTACTTCTTCCTCCTATATAAGCCTACGTACCCCGAAAACATTGAGGGGGCCAACGAAACACAATTTCCACCGCCGTAACCTTCTGTATCCGCGAGATCCCATCTTGGAGCCTTCGTCGGCACTCTGCCGGAGGGGGAATCGACCACGAAGGGCTTCTACATCAACACCATAGCCCCTCCGATGAGTTGTGAGTAGTTTACCACAGACCTACGGGTCCATAGTTATTAGCTAGATGACTTCTTCTCTCTTTTTGGATCTCAATACAATGTTCTCCCCCTCTCTTGTGGAGATCTATTCGATGTAAACTCTTTTTGCGGTGTGTTTGTCGAGATCCGATGAATTGTAGGTTTATGATCAAGTTTATCTATGAATAATATTTGAATCTTCTCTGAATTCTTTTATGTATGATTGAGTTATCTTTGCAAGTCTCTTTGAATTATCAGTTTGGTTTGGTCTACTAGATTGATCTTTCTTGCCATGGGAGAAGTGCTTAGCTTTGGGTTCAATCTTGCGGTGTCCTTTCCTAGTGACAGCAGGGGCAGCAAGGCACGTATTGTATTGTTGCCATCGAGGATAAAAAGATGGGGTTTATATCATATTGCTTGAGTTTATCCCTCTACATCATGTCATCTTGCTTAAGGCATTACTCTGTTCTTATGAACTGAATACTCTAGATGCAGGCAGGAGTCGGTCAATGTGTGGAGTAATAGTAGTAGATGCAGGCAGGAGTCGGTCTACTTGTCACAGACGTGATGCCTATATACATGATCATGCCTAGATAATCTCATAACTATTCACTTTTCTATCAATTGCTCGACAGTAATTTGTTCACCCACCGTAATACTTATGCTATCTTGAGAGAAGCCACTAGTGAAACCTATGGCCCCCGGGTCTATCTCTTATGATATTTGCTTCCAATCTACTTTTATTTGCATCTTTACTTTTTGCATCTATATTATAAAATACCAAAAATATATTTATCTTATCATACTATCTTTATTAGATCTCACTTTCGCAAGTGGCCGTGAAGGGATTGCCAACCCCTTTATTGCGTTGGTTGCGAGTTCTTTGTTTGTTTGTGTAGGTGCGTGGGACTTTTGAGGAGCCTCCTACTGGATTGATAACTTGGTTCTCAAAAACTGAGGGAAATACTTACGCTACTATTGCTGCATCACCCTTTCCTCTTCAAGGAAAACCAACGCAAGCTCAAGACATAGCAAGAAGGATTTCTGGCGCCGTTGCCGGGGAGGTCTTCGCTCAAGTCAAGACATACCAAGTACCCATCACCAACTCATCTCCCTCGCATTTACATTATTTGCCATTTGCCTCTCGTTTTCCTCTCCCCCACCTCACCCTTGCCGTTTTATTTGCCCTCTCTTTCCCAATCTCTCTCTCTCTCTCTCTCTCTCTCTCTCTCTCTCTCTCTTCCGCTTGCCTTTTCGTTTGCTTGTGTCTCCATGTGCCTTCTATGTGCTTGCATCTTTGCTTGTTAAAAATCTATTGTTATGGATCCACTTAAAGTGTTCTACTTGGATCATCTTCGGTCCTTATGCGCTCGTGCTGAAACCCCAACTAGCCTAGTTGATGGGAAATCTTTAGATGAGCATGCTCATTTTGTGCGTCATCGTTTGTCCGAAAAGGGGAAGCTCTTATGGTATCATATAAATAGTTTGCTATGCTATGCTTGGAATCTTTGTGAAATTTGTGATTTTACTTGTTGCTCTAAGGACCCTAAAAAACACCTTCCCTACCTATGTGTAGGACCTTGATAAGAGGTGTCTGGAGGGGGGGGGGTGATTAGACCCTAAGTACGAAAGTTGCAGTTTTTAACCTTTTTAAAGTTTAAGTGGAGTTTAGGCACAAGTTTAACATTCACAACACATATCAAGCAAGCATGCAAAGAGTATATGAGCAGCGGAAAGTAAAGCATGCAACTTGCAAGAATGTAAAGGGAAGGGTTTTGGAGAATTCAAACGCAATTGGAGACACGGTTGTTTTTGGCGTGGTTCCGATAGGTGGTGCTATCGTACATCCACGTTGATGGAGACTTCAACCCACGAAGGGTAACGGTTGCACGAGTCCACGGAGGGCTCCACCCACGAAGGGTCCACGAAGAAGCAACCTTGTCTATCCCACCATGGCCGTCGCCCACGAAGGACTTGCCTCACTAGCGGTAGATCTTCACGAAGTAGGCGATCTCCTTGCCCTTACAAACTCCTTGGTTCAACTCCACAATCTTGTCGAAGGCTCCCAAGTGACACCTAGCCAATCTAGGAGACACCACTCTCCAAGAAGTAACAAATGGTGCGTTGATGATGAACTCCTTGCTCTTGTGCTTCAAATGATAGTCTCCCCAACACTCAACTCTCTCTCATAGGATTTGGATCTGGTGAAAATAGGATTTGAGTGGAAAGCAACTTGGGGAATGATGAAGTCATGTACCTAGGGTAGGGTCATGAACCTGTCCCAGGTACCCTCCCCAAGGACATCTACAGAAGAAACCGTCTTCCAGTCGACCAAGGGAGATTCCACTCGACGGACTGGAAGACACTCGACGAACATGAAGACACTCGACCATGAAGACTCATTCGACCACCTGGAGTTCAAGATCTACTCTATATCCAAACGGTCTATAATTAAGTAGTCTTTATGGTCATGATGACACTTTATGCAAGGCGTTACCAGTAACGCCTAGCCTTAATGTACTTTAAACCCTCCGCTACATGGGCTGGCTGGGGTCTTGGCATCCTCTATATAAGCCACCCCCCTCCACTGGCAGAAGGGTTCGCACCCCTGTAAATCTTACGCATATAATCCAGTCGACCGCCTTCGGGCTCCGAGACGTAGGGCTGTTACTTCCTCTGAGAAGGGCCTGAACTCCTAAATCTCTTGCGTACACAACTACTCCATAGCTAAGATCTTGCCTCTCCATACCTACCTCCTATTCTACTGTCAAACTTAGTACCACGACAGTTGGCGCCCACCGTGGGGCAGGTGTCTTAGCGACTTATTGGAGAAGTTGCAATTCTTCCGATCGCCTTCATCATGGTTTCTGGCGGAGTTCTGGTCGAGGGCCACGAGATCCGTCTCGGCGCGCTCACGTTCATCGCCGACGACTCCGCTTGGCTCCAGGAGGCTCCACTCGACATCGACGCGCTTCCCGTCCGCGGGGCAACGCACTTTTGCGCATGTGTCCGCGGCGTCCTGCTGCAGCAACCGTCGGCTCCGTATCGGTCGACTCCTGCGTCGTCTTCCCTCCCCGTCTCCCGCCAGCGCAAGCGCTCTGGTCGGTCGAGGCTTTAGCGGTGGGTGAGACACGCAGTGGCTCGCCAGTTGGCCACCACCCAAGTCGTGGTGATCGAGCCCGATGAATCTCTCTACGGCCTGTTCGATCTGTCGACTGGCTCCGTAGAGACCACATCCGGATGCGGCATCAGTGATCCAGCGGTGGAGGTCCTGATGGTCAATGGGCCTCGTAGTCCTCCCGGCTTCCCCCGCATCGACGGAGGGGATGGCGGAGGCGATCCCGCTCAGGTCCACGAGGAGTATCAACCTGAACCACTCACTTCTCTGCAAAGAGAAGAGCTTCGCCGCCGGAACATGGATGCTCTGCATACTCCTATCGTAGGAGAAACCCCCGAGGCTCGAGACTTGGAGGATGCGCGTTTGGCCAACTTAGCTGAACGCACTGGACTGGAGAACCTCCAGCGAGCACTCGACGAGCGCGCGCGGCAACAAGTACCGGACTCCAGTCGACGTCAACTCTTTCTGCTGCCGACTTAGGTATACCGAACCCCAATTCAGAATCTAGCAGCTGCGGCCCGTATAGCAGAGTCAATTCAGCCCTCTCAGTCAGAGGCTGGTAGAGGCTTGATGCAGATCAGAGATTTGCTCTGAGCAGCGGGAGATCAGAATTCAGCTGTGTCACAGTCACGCAATAGAATTCACAGTCGATCCGTCGCTGCGAATACAGTTCAGTCGGTCCATAGCCCAAGATCGCCTCCGCGGCGTCAGGGACGTGGGGGTCAACGTGATCAATATGAAGACCGATTCGATCCCGATGAGCAGCGTCGAGTGCCCACTCCTCCCTCAAGGGGTGGGTCTTATGCCCCTCGGCAACAAGATGACAGACGCCAGCACAATGTTGGGCAAAGAGCTCCGGTCGACCCCAGGGAACCAGGCTTTGATGCGAGATCCATTATCGTGCAAGGTCTGGTCGACCGGAACAGAGCTCACTGTGAAGGCCATGACAGAGATGCACCCACCAGTAGCAGGGTTCATGTTTCAGGACCGGAGTGTTTTAGCAGAGCCATCAGAGCCGCAGTGATCCCTCCCAACTTCAGGTTGGCGACTGGGGTGAGTAAGTTCACCGGTGAGTCCATGCCCGATAGTTGGCTTGAGGACTACCAAGTGGCTGTTCAGATTGGCGGTGGGAATGATGAAGTGGCCATGAAGCACCTACCGCTTATGCTGGAGGGCTCGGCCAGAGCCTGGCTGAATCAATTGGCACCTAGCAGCATTTACACTTGGGAGGATCTTGCCGGAGTGTTTGTCAGGACATTTGAAGGAACTTGCAAGTGACCAGCAGGTTTGACCGAGCTGCAAGTCTGCGTGCAAAAGTCGAATGAGACCTTGAGAGATTACATCCAGAGGTGGATCATGTTGCATCATACAGTGGAGAATGTATCTGATCACCAAGCCGTATGTGCCTTCAAGGAAGGCATTAAGAACAAAGAATTGAGTTCGAAGTTTGGTCGGACCGGAGACATGACCCTGAGTCGAATGATGGAGATTGCCACCAAATACGCCAACGGTGAAGAAGAGGATCGACTCCGGAGTGGCAAGTACAAGCCAAGCCAGTCGGAAAAAGGAAACTCCAGTCGGAAGCAGAAGCGGAAAGCCGAGCCAGCTGCTTCTGGAGAAGCCCTGGCCGTGACTCAGGGTAAGTTCAAAGGGAAGCCCAAAGGATCCTGGAACCCCAAGAAAGTGAAGGATAAGGAAGGAAACGACGTGATGGATTTGTCATGCCACATCCACACGAAGAAAGACGAAGAGGGTAATTTCATTTACCCGAAACATACCACTCGCCAGTGCCGGCTCTTAATCCAGCAGTTTCAAGGAAAACATCCCAAGGATAAGGAAAAGGAGTCGGACAAGGCTGAGGACAAAGAGGATAGCGATGAAGCTTACCCCCATCTCAATTCCACCCTGATGATTTTTGCTGATGTGGAGAGCAAAAGTCGACTGAAAGTCATCAACCATGAGGTGAATATGGTTGCTCCGGCGACACCCAGCTACCTGAAATGGTCTCAGACCGCCATTAAATTCGACTAGTCTGATCACCCGACACACATAGCCACCCCTGGGAGGCAAGCTTTGGTGGTCGACCCAGTCGTCGAAGGCACTCGACTGACTAAGGTTTTGATGGATGGTGGCAGTGGATTGAATATATTGTATGCGGATACGCTAAAGGGAATGGGCATTCCGATGTCCAGACTCAGTTCTAGCAACATGAGCTTCCATGGAGTCATTCCTGGAAAGAAGGCTGAGTCACTCGACCAAATCGCTCTTGATGTGGTTTTCGGCGATTCAAAGCATTTCCGCAAAGAAAAGTTAACATTTGAAGTTGTGGATTTCCAGAGTGCTTATCACGCCATTCTAGGCAAGCCAGCTTATGCACGATTCATGGCTCGACCATGTTACGTGTACCTCAAACTGAAGATGCCTGGTCCCAAAGGGGTGATCACTATCACTAGCAATCGGAAAAAGGCAGAAGAGTGCTTTCAGAAGGGCTCAAAGATCGCCGATGCTCAGATGTCAGTGGTAGAGCTGCAGGAATACCAGAAAACTGCGGATTCGAGTGATTTGTTGCGAGCCAAGAAGCCTACTACCGAATCAGCGTTTCAGTCGTCCGGTGATACAAAGCCGATTCACATCCACCCGTCCGATCCCAATGCTGCTCTGACTCATATCTCAACAACACTCGACTCCAAATAGGAAGAAGCGCTCATCCAGTTCCTCCATGAGAACTAGGACATCTTTGCATGGAAGCCTGCTGACATGCCGGGAGTTCCTAGGAGGCTGGCTGAGCATCGCCTACGAGTCGACCCAAAGGTAAAACCTGTCAAGGAACATCTTTGACGCTCTGCCATCCAGAAGAGAAAGGCCATTGGCGAAGAGGTGGCTCGGCTCCTAGCAGCAGAGTTTATCCGAGAGATTTACCACTCCGAGTGGCTCGCCAATGTTGTCATGGTCCCCAAGAAGGACAATTCACTTTGCATGTGCATTGATTTAAAACATATCAATCGGGCCTGCCTGAAAGATCATTTTCCTCTCCCTCGCATCGACCAAATTGTCGACTCGACTGCGGGGTGTGAGAGATTATCTTTTTTAGACGCCTATTCCGGGTACCATCAGATCCGTCTGTACGGACCCGATGAAATCAAAACAGCTTTCATCACTCCGTTTGGGTGCTTCTGCTATGTCACCATGCCGTCCGGCCTCAAGAATGCCGGAGCCACATTCATGAGGATGATTCAGAAGTGTCTACTCACTCAAATTAGTCGGAATGTGGAAGCGTACATGGATGATATTGTGGTCAAGTCACGGAAGGGTTCCGACCTGTTGACTGACCTAGCTGAAACATTTGCTAATCTCAGGAGGTATGATATCAAGCTTAATCCATCGAAGTGCACATTCGGAGTTCCTGGCGGGAAGTTACTTGGTTTTCTCGTTTCCGAACGAGGAATCGACGCCAACCCAGAAAAAGTTAGTACAATACTCCGGATGAAATGCCCTGTGCGTGTGCACGATGTCCAGAAGCTTACTAGATGCTTGGCCGCGTTAAGTCGATTCATCTCTCGCCTCGGTGAAAAGGCATTGCCTCTTTACCGACTAATGAAGAAGTCAGACAAGTTCGAGTGGACTCCGGAAGCTGATGCAGCATTTGTAGAGCTAAAAGCTCTGCTCTCCACTCAGCCGGTGCTTGCTGCCCCAATTAGCAAAGAGCCTTTGTTGCTTTACATTGCAGCCACAGGATAAGTCGTCAGTACAGTGCTTACGGTCGAGCGGGAAGAAGAAGGGAAAGCCTTCAAAGTTCAGCGCCTTGTGTATTATCTTTCCGAAGTATTGACCCCATTGAAGCAGAGATACCCTCATTACCAGAAGCTTGTGTATGGGATTTACATGACCATGAAGAAAGTTGCTCATTATTTCTCTGATCATTCCATTACAGTCGTCAGCGACGCCCCACTGTCAGAGATTCTGCATAATAGAGATGCAACTGGTCGAGTAGCAAAATGGGCGATTGAACTTCTTCCCCTTGATATCAAGTTTGAGGCAAAGAAAGCCATTAAGTCCCAAGCAGTAGCACATTTCATCGCTGAGTGGATCGAACAACAACAACCGACTCAAGTTCACTCGGAGCACTGGACCATGTTCTTTGATGGTTCTAAGATGTTGAATGGTTCCGGTGCTGGGGTAGTATTGGTTTCCCCCCGAGGAGATAAGCTCAGATATGTGCTCCAGATTCACTTTGATTCCTCCAACAATGAAGCAGAATACGAGGCGCTTTTGTATGGGTTGCGCATGGCCATTTCACTCAGCATCCGTCGCCTTATGGTTTATGGAGACTCAGATTTGGTGGTCAATCAGGTGATGAAGGAGTGGGACGTTAGAAGCCCAGCCATGATTGGATACTGCAATGCAGTGAGAAAGCTTGAAAAGAAATTTGAAGGGTTAGAGCTCCATCATATACCCAGACTGAAGAATCAAGCAGCTGATGATTTGGCGAAGATAGGTTCCAAGAGAGAAGCCATCCCCAGTGATGTGTTCTTGGAGCACATCCATACTCCATCAGTTCAAGAAGATCCTTTTACCGAAGAAGCTCCACAGCCAAAAAGTGTCACAGATCCGACTGAAGTAGAAATTCCAGCGGTGGTCGACCTGATCATGGAAGCATTGGTCATCACTCCCGACTGGACAATGCCGTGCATCGCGTATATCTTGAGGAAAGAACTCCCAGAAGATGAGGAAGAGGCTCGACAGATCGTCTGCCGATCTAAGGCCTTTACCGTGATTAAGGGACAGTTGTACAGAGAAAGCGCGATTGGAGTTGGTCAGAAGTGTATAACGCCAGAAGAAGGTTGGATAATCCTTGATGATATCCACTCGGGGACCTGTGGTCTCTGTTGGAAAAGGCAGTGCCTAGGAGGCGCTTAGGCATGCCTAGGCGCTAAGCAATGACCCAATGCCGCGCCTAGGGCATAAGCAGAAGTCTAGGCAGTGCAAGTAAGAAATTGTCTACCCAAGCAAGAAATCATGCCATATTGCACTAATATGCCAAAAGGGCCATATTCAAATCGTAGTAGCTGGTCGTTAACATGCTTATATGCCTAAATTAATAAAATACACATATAATAACCACATATACACCCTAATAGTAAAAATTATATAATCGCCTAGGCTGCGCCTAGGGCGCTTAAGCACTGCTTAGGCACTAGGCGAAGGCAAACCGCCTCGCTTACGCCTACCGCTTTTTCCAACCTTGCCTGTGGTCATCATGCGTCCTCTGGACCATTGTGGCTAAAGCATACCGAGCAGGATTTTACTGGCCAAGAGCGAATGAAATGGCAAAGGAAATAGTCGACAAGTGCGAAGGATGTCAATTTTACTCCAATATGTCACACAAGCCCGCCTCAGCCTTCAAGACCATTCCACTCGTCTGGCCTTTCGCTGTATGGGGGTTGGATATGGTTGGACCACTGAGAATAGGCAGAAGCGGCTACACCCATGTGCTGGTAGCAGTCGACAAGTTCACCAAGTGGATTGAGGCTAAACCCATCAAGAATCTTGATGCCGGCACTGCCGTCAGCTTCATCACGGAGTTGATATTCAGATATGGAGTTCCACACAGCATCATCACAGACAATGGGTCAAATTTCGACTCCGAGGAATTCAGAGCCTTCTGCACATCTCAGGGTACATGAGTCGACTATGCTTCAGTCGCTCACCCCCAGTCGAATGGGTAGGCAGAACGAGCAAATGGCTTAATTCTCAAAGGGTTGAAACCCCGATTGATGCGCGACCTCAAGCACGCAGCTGGTGCATGGGTCGACGAACTTCCGTCAGTACTTTGGGGATTAAGGACCACGCCAAACCGGTTGACTGGGAGAACTCCGTTCTTCTTGGTCTACGGAGCTGAAGTAGTCTTGCCGAGTGACCTACTTCACAACGCACCTCGAGTCGAACTCTACACCGAAGCTGAAGCAGAGCAAGCCCGACAGGACACAGTTGACCTTCTAGAAGAAGAAAGAGAGATGGCCTTGATCCGATCGACCATTTATCAGCAGGACTTGCGTTGCTTCCATGCCAAAAGTGTGAAGAGTCGAGCTTTCTAGGAGGGAGATATAGTTCTCCGAGTGGATCAGCAGAAGCCACACAAGCTTGCTCCTACTTGGGAAGGTCCCTTGATCGTCACCAAGGTTCTCCACAATGGAGCATACCGCCTTTACAATGTCGAGCACCAGATTGACGAGCCCCGAGCATGGAACGCGGAGCTGCTCCGCCCCTTTTATACTTAAGTATTCACTCGGATGAGTTGTAATAAAAGTACTTCTGTAGTTTATTTATCAAAGACAAGAGCTTTATAATTTTCCCAGTGATTGTTGTTACTTTTGTCCACATAAAGAAGTCGCCCAGTGGGTGGCTTAGCTGCAAATCCGTTTCGCCTAAGTCTGTAAAAAAATCCTTACCGAGTGGCGAGCCAGCCTCCCACTCGAGGGCTTAGCTGCGAATCCGTTTCGCCTAAGTTTAAACAAAATCCTACCGAGTGGTGAGCCAGCCTCCCACTCGGAGGCTTAGCTGCAGTCCTAGTACTCGCCTAAGTTTAAAACAAAATCCTACCGAGTGGTGAACCAGCCTCCCACTCGGAGGCTTAGCTGCAGTCCAAGTACTCGCCTAAGTTTAAACAAAATCCTGCCGAGTGGTGAGCCAGCCTCCCACTCGGGGGGCTTAGCTGCAGCATAGCGCTCGCCTAAGTACAAATACAATGTGCGCTACGCAAGGAGGACGAGGTGCAGGTCGACTGCTACCTTCTCCTTCCGAGCTACGCCACAAATACAACGTGCGCTTCGCAAGGAGGACGAGGTGCAGGTCGACTGCTACCCTCTCCTTCCGAGCTACGCCACAAATAGAACATGCGCTCCGCAAGGAGGACGAGGTGCAGGTCGACTGCTACCCTCTCCTTCCGAGCTACGCCACAAATACAACATGCGCTCCGCAAGGAGGATGAGGTGCAGGTCGACTGCGACCCTCTCCTTCCGAGCTACGCCACAAATACAACATGCGCTCCGCAAGGAGGACGAAGCGCAGGTCGACTGCCACCTTCTCCTTCCGAGCTACGCCACAAATACAACATGCGACCCGCAAGGAGGATGAGGTGCAGGTCGACTGTTACCTTCTTCTTCAGAGGTACGCCACTAAAATCCTACCGAGTGCAGAGCAGACCTCCCACTCGGGGGCTTAGCTGCAGCCCAGTGCTCGCCTAAGTTTTTGAAAATCCTACCGAGTGGAGAGCAGACCTCCCACTCGGGGGCTTAGCTGCAACCCAGTGCTCGCCTAAGTTTTTGAAAATCCTACCGAGTGGAGAGCAGACCTCCCACTCGGGGGCTTAGCTGCAGTCCAGTACTCGCCTAAGTGATGAAAATCCTACCTAGTGGAGAGCAGACCTCCCACTCGGAGGCTTAGCTGCAGCCCAGTGCTCGCCTAAGTTTTCGAAAATCCTACCGAGTGGAGAGCAAACCTCCCGCTCGGGGGCTTAGCTGCAGCCCAGTGCTCGCCTAACTATGGCAAGGTACAAGTCGATTGCAATTTGTGCTTCGTTCCTACCTGCAAAAGTGCATCACAAACACTAATATATATTCCGAGCGAAGGACAATGATCGTTCGAAGGCAAATGCAAACATATTCAACGGCAAACCCAAGTTCAGATAGCGTCTTACGGAACCGGAAGTGCTCCGGCACTAATCCTGTTAAAGTTTATCGGTTACAAAAACCACTCGGCATACCGAGGCAAATTTAAAGCGTCAAGCATAGAAGTTTTTTACCCCTCCTGTGGAGGGCTGGAAGGCGCAACGAACTCGTCCAGGTAGATTCCATCTGCGATCCGAGTGGCAGCAGCGATGAAGGTGTCCATAAAGGATCGGAAGTCATGCTTCTTGGTATTGGCCACCTTGAGAGCTGCCAGCTTGTCCTCTCGCGCATCCTTGCAGTGAACACGGACTAGAGATAGAGCAACGTCGGCACCGCACCTGGCAGAAGACTTCTTCCATTCTTGCACTCGACTTGGAACTTCGTTCAGTCGAATCATCAGAGACTCAAGGTCATTCTGAAGTGTTCCTCCTGGCCAGAGTGCTGTGTCGATGCGTGACGTTGCAACCTTCAGCCTTGCAAGATAGTCAACAACAGCAGCAACGCGAGACTCGAGTCGGAGCACATTCATGGCGGCTTCATCCTTCACAGGAGAGTTGATGGGATCTAGGCTCGTCTCCAGTCGACCAGTCTCCTCCTCAAAGTTCTGACAGAATTCTATAGACACAATCCCAAAGATAAGACAGCAGTTTGATGGCAAGACCATAATTAAAAAGCCCGTCGGATACAAAGAGTTACCTTCGAGCATGAGGAACAGCTTCTTGGTGAGTCCTCCCAGATAAGCCTCCAGATCATTCTTATTTCCCACCAATTCGCTGGCCTTGTCATTCAAAGCAATCTTGTCATTCTTCAGTCGACTGACCTCCTTGTTGGCCGCATCAAGAGCAGCTTTCAGATTGGTATTCTCCTCTTCAAGCTTGCTGATTGAAGCCAGCTTTCCTTCTGCGAGCTTGGCTTCTCTGAAGCTGCTTTATGTGCTTCAGCGAGGTCCAGATCCTTCTTCCTCAGAGAATCCCTCAGTTTATTTGTAAAATCACGGTAAGATCAAACTCGGGAATGGACAAGGAACAAAGGCAGTCGTCAAGATTCTCACCGAACATACCTTTTGCCTCCTCCTTCGCCTTCGTGAAGTTCTCCTGGACAAGTTTCAGATCAAGTTCGAGTTGGATATGCTTGTTCTCCAACTCAGTATAACGAGTTGCAAGCTCGCAAGATTTCTGCGAAGAACCAATCGACAAACGTCAAAGATAGGTCACTTCCGAGTGACTAAGAAAGAAAAATCATAGTATTTCTAAGACTACAGCTGAATCTAAACATTCAACTGTAGTCTCAGGGACTACACCCAGTGGGTGCACTCAGCGTGCCCCCACTAGTTCTATCAGCTAGAGTCGATCAGTCGACCAAAAAAGGCAGTTAGTCACAGTTTCAAAAAAAAGTGTTCTTTAGACCGTAGTCGACTGCCAGCAGTCGACCACAGTCTCGGGGACTACACCCAGTGGGTGCACTCAGCGTGCCCCCACCGGTTTATGATTCCATTTGACCAGATCGAGTGAGGACAGTAAAAAAACTCAAGACATAAAGACTATGGTCCACTGCCAGCAGTCGACCATAGCCTTGGGGACTACACCCAGTGGGTGCACTCAGCGTGCCCCCACCAATCCAGAATCTCAATCAACACACCCAGTGGGTGTACGACAGACACTAAGATTTTCAGAAAGAAAAGTTTTCAGATACCATATCCTAACAGAACAGGCAGTGACCGACCAACCTGAACATTGCTCTGAAGGGCTGAACTGGCATCATAAGCTGCTTGACTGGCGTCTCGGATCGCCTTCACTTGCTCCATCATGACCCCCGCCTAGCGTATGGTTTCTTTAGCAGCGCTTGCTTGGTCTTTAGGGACGTGCTGGGTAGAGAAAAGTGAAGGCTGATCAGCACTCGACGACGAAGGGCGAGCACTCGTCAGCGGCACCGCAAAGGATACGGTAGGCCGAGTGACATTGTCCCCCTCCGCAACCAGTGTCTCAGGTGCTGATACGACCTGAGCCGCCTTGCCAGCAGACGCTCTCCTATTCCTCCTCTGCCTCAGTGGTTCCTCGTCTTCATCATCATCAGGAAGATCAATGATGATATTAGATGGAGCTGCAGAAAAGAGTCAAAGTTGAAAACGAAGATCCCACTGACTGAAAACGAAAACTTCAAAGGTCATACCAGGGTTGGAAGTGACGACATCCTCCATTTCTTGATCTTCAGGCCTGGCCGAGGTATCAGAAGTAGCAGCACTGCAGTTTCAGAAATCAGTCGGTCAGCTGACGAATCGACCAAGAATAAATCCATGAGAAACAAGAGGATACAAGTTATGTCATTACCCAGAAATAGTGGGAATCACCATCTTCATCTTCGGCAAAGCCTTCGTCGGCTTCGACAGCACCACTCGAGATTGCTTTGGCGCTTTCTCAGTCGGCGCCG
This sequence comes from Triticum aestivum, assembly GCF_018294505.1. Taxonomy (NCBI): domain Eukaryota; kingdom Viridiplantae; phylum Streptophyta; class Magnoliopsida; order Poales; family Poaceae; genus Triticum; species Triticum aestivum. The sequence goes on along the minus strand of NC_057804.1, from coordinate 432,281,283 downwards.
GAGAGGTCGTCTGAGGACGCTTGGTCGATTGCACAACAGGCGTGGCCCCCTTTCCGCGCTCGACTGCAGGGTCATGGGCAAGCTTGGACCTTCTTTCAGAACAGGGAGGCGCAACTTCCTCCTCCTCTTCCTCCTCCTCCTCCTCATTGGAGCCTGCATCTTCATCGCCCTCATCGCCATCCGATTCCCACTCCTCCGGACTTTCACCTCCACTTCCTCCCTCCTCCTCGGTCTGTGCTTGCGCCCCGTTGGGCATCGAATACAAGTCAATGGTAGCCTGAAGGACAACAAACAAGACAAAAGTCGATCGACTGATCTGCAGCAAAACAGAATGGACGAAACATGATTACAGTCGGAGATAAGTGGTCATACCTTGTCTGGTTCATAAGACTGGTCGAGTGGCGGGATCCTCCTGGACCCACGAGGGTTGTCCTTGTTCCCTGTGATGGCAGTCATCCACCTCTCCAGTGTGACATCGTCGACCTCCTCTGGGTGGACCCGAGTGGTGTCTTCAGTACCAGAGTACAACCACATCGGGTGGCCCCGGTATTGGAGTGGCTGGATGCACCGTCGAAGGAAAACCTCCAGAAGATCCATGCCAGTCACACCGTCGCGAATGAGCTGGACTACACGCTCCATCAACATTTTAACCTGAGCCTTCTCCTCTGGAACTACTTTCAGAGAAGACGACTTGTTCACTCGACTCATGGAGAAGGGAGGGAGCCCAGTCGACTGCCCTGGTGTCGACTGGTCTTGGCAATAGAACCAGGTCGACTGCCACCCCCTAACTGACTCGGGAAGGGTCATAGCTGGAAAGGCACTCTTACTCCTCATCTGGACCCCAAGACCCCACACATCTGGATTACTTGGGTCCTCTCGTCATTTGGATTAGCCTTTTTTACCGTCTGAGAGCGACAAGTGAATATGTGTTTTAAAAGGCCCCAGTGTGGCCGACAACCCAAGAAGTTTTCGCTCTCCCCTTCGTCTTTGACGTCGCCTTCTTCACCCGCTCCAAAGCCGCCATCTTCTCTTTCACCATTGTCGCCGACAAGGCTGGTACAGGGCAGCGGCACTGAACAGATAACAGGCGCAGCAGATGAATCTGAAGACGGGGGAGGGGAAAATGAGGGAGCACTGTTCAAAAATCTCCGCCCGGTGCCTTATATGGAGTCGCTTCCGAGTGACTGACTGGTAGGCCCGGGCAATCCTGTCAAATCCCGAAACAGTCGCGCGAGCGATACATGGCGAAAAAGGCGGCGCGTGAATTGAGGCATCTCTGCCTTATCCCATCCAAGTACCGCAGTCTTCTTCGCTTCACGCGCTTCCCGAAATTCAGATCCCACTAAATCCGCTAACTGCAGGGCATCTTGTCAGATGGAAGATCTCCTACGATCCGTCGCTTGGAAGTCCCCAAGTTCACAAAAATTCACTCGACAGATATAAAGAATGGATCAAGGCGACTGAAAGAAAAGTTGACGCCCTCACTTAAAGGTCATTAATCAGAGTAAGACACATTTACAGCACCAGAAAACAGGTCGGAAAGATTATCAACTCCTTCCTCACTCAAACCTCGATCCATTCGGGGGCTAATGATGAAGTCATGTACCTAGGGTAGGGTCATGAACCTGTCCCAGGTACCCTCCCCAAGGACATCTACAGAAGAAACCATCTTCCAGTCGACCAAGGGAGATTCCACTCGACAGACTGGAAGACACTCGACGAACTTGAAGACACTCGACCATGAAGACTCATTCGACCACCAGGAGTTCAAGATCTACTCTGTATCCAAACGGTCTGTAATTAAGTAGTCTTTATGGTCATGATGACACTTTATGCAAGGCGTTACCAGTAACGCCAAGCCTTAATGTACTTTAAACCCTCCGCTACGTGGGCTGGCTGGGTCTTGGCATCCTCTATATAAGCCACCCCCCTCCACTGGCAGAAGGGTTCGCACCCCTGTAACTCTTACGCATATAATCCAGTCGACCGCCTCTGGGCTCCGAGACGTAGGGCTGTTACTTCCTTTGAGAAGGGCCTGAACTCGTAAATCTCTTGCATACACAACTACTCCATAGCTAAGATCTTGCCTCTCCATACCTACCCCCTATTCAACTGTCAGACTTAGTACCACGACAGGGAAGGCTAGAGATCAGGATTCATATGGTAGGAATGGAATATCTTGGCCTCAACACATGAGTAGGTAGTTCTCTCTCAGAAATAGGATTCTGGAAGTGTACGTTCATTCTGATGGCTCTCTCCACGAATGAAGAGGAGGTGGAGGGGTATATATAGCCTCCACACAAAATCTAACCGTTACACACAACTTGCCAAACTCGGTCAGACCGAATCATCAAACTCGGTCAGACCGATTCGGCAAATCTAGTGACCGTTAGGATTTTCGATGGGACCGAAATGCAACTCGATAGGACCAATATGGTTAGGGTTAGGGCATAACGTAATCTCGGTGAGACCGATTACACAAACTCGGTAGGACCGATTTTGGTAATTAGCTAACCAGAGAGTTGGTCAGGCAAACTCGGTTGGACCGATTATCAAACTCGGTGGGACCGATTTTGGTAATGAGTCAACCAGAAAGTTTGCATTGTAATATCAGTAGTACCAATTGCTCAAACTCGGTGAGACCGATTTTGATAATGGACATACACGGAGAGATTACAATCCCATCTCGGTGAGACCGAGATCCCTATCAGTGAGACCGATTTGCTTAGGGTTTGTGGCAGTGGCTAAGACATCCAAACTCGGTGGCGCCGGATAGGAAGAATCAGTGGGGCTGAGTTTGACTTTAGGTTTAGGACATATGTGTGGAAGTGGGAAAGTAGTTGAGGGTATTTGGAGCATATTACTAAGCACTTGAAGCAAGAGGCTCATTAAGCAACACCTCATCCCTCCTTGATAGTATTGGCTTTTCCTATAGACTCAATGTGATCTTGGATCACTAAAATTTAAAATGAAGAGTCTTGAGCTTGAAGCTTGAGCCAATCCTTTGTCCTTGGCATCTTGAAGGAGTTCCCACATCCTTTAGTCCATGCCACTCCATTGTTGAACTTATCTGAAACATACTAGATAAAAGTGTTAGTCCAACAAGAGATATGTTGACATTAATTACCAAAACCACCTAGGGAGCACTTGTGCTTTAAATCTCCCCCTTTTTGGTAATTGAGGACAACATACATCAAAGCTTTAGATAAAGATATAAAGAACAACAAGTAAAGCTTTGGAAAGACATGTAACCAGCATAGGATCCCCCTACATGTATGCAATCATGTGAATATGAAATATAGAAGCATGTGAGAGCATAACCATGATAGAGAAGGCAATGTGTTACATGTTTCTTGGCCATATGCATCAGAGCAAAAAAATATTAAAGGAAATACTGTCATGCCCATGAGTCCTTCTTGCAAACAGTATGCACATCAGCAAGAATTCCTCATACACATGATTGTGATGCATATACTTACCTTGTAGTCTTGAGTTGGCTTAGGATGGAATGAACCTGCGTAAATAAGGTTAGATAACACAGATACATCTACTAGCCAGAGCAAACAGAAGAAACCACAAGAGTACCAAGACTGGGATGACATGTAGAGAGTGAGTACTAAGTACTACATTGGATTAGACATGTCCCCAAGAGTAAAGATATGCAATGAATTTAGATGATTTCTTTCCCTTAGATGTCTTGCTCCCCCTGAATCTAGCATGGGATACTGGGAGAAGATAGGCAACAGAAAATCAGAGTTGAAAGATATAAATGAACAGAGCTAAAGCAAGCTAATGCAAATAAGCACATATGAACACATGTCTTTCCCCTCAAGAAGACATGTGGCATCTCTCCTCTTGAACACCAAGCATCTGGGATCCTTGAGAAATACTCTCTACTAGTATTCTCTCCCCCTGGAGATCTCTCTCTCTCTCTCCCTGAAGGATCTCTCTCCCCCTGAGAAGGTGATACTCTTTCTCTAAATGATAAGCTTTGATGTGATCTCTCTCTCCCCCTTTGACATCAATTTCCAAGAAGGGCTTGATAAAGATGTAATCTCTCTCTCCCTCTGGAATTTGTCGTGAATGGGTTTGATCCTTGAGTCACAACATAAAGCAATGATTAAAAATGTGATGCTTGTAGAGGACAAGATTTATTGAGTGGAGCTGGATCAGAAGAAACACAGAATAAGTGGCAAACTGTTTTTCCTGTTGTGAAATCGGTGGCACCGAGTGGTTTGCTTCGGTGGTACCGAAAATTTTCGGTTGGACTGAAAATAACAAATTGGTGTAACCGAGTTCATCGCAGAGAAAAACACTTGTCACCTCAGCTCACTAGACTAATAAGATCTCACAAAGATTTGCAAGGAATTTACTGAATGATATGCAAGGAATTGGAATGCAGAAAATGCAGAGCAAACAGAAAGAAATCTAGATGAAGTTTTTTTTGAAAAGGGAAACAAATATGCATGAGATGAATGCAAAAACATAGAAAGGAACATAAGAGAACTTCATCTAGAGATGGTCGGCGACAGAGTCACCTATGTTAGAGTATATTGACTTAGGAGTCAAGTGAGATCACTTGATCATAGGTCATACTCATCATTTAAGCTCAAAATGGGGTTGCCATTTTTCGTTTAAGCATCATGATGTATTCACATCTTGTCGAGTTGCTTTAACTCATGACTTGGAGTAAAGCTTCTCTAAGATGGAATAACATACCTCGGTTGGTGGTGATGTCCATGTAGTTGAACTTGTGTGGCTTGCTCAAGGTTGATGTAGCTCATGAAGAATTTGGAGCACCACTTGGAATTTGAGTCCATCTTCCTACATGGGTTAGTTCTTGCAAGGAAGAGCACTTGTGTATCCAAAAATGACAATCATGAAGCTCAACATAGAATTTGTCAAAGGATATGTTTGTATGGTTTCGTGCTTCCTTGTCTTCAACCACCTTTGTGGAGACTTGGTGATATAGAGATTGCTCAAGATATGAGCAGATTACAATCTCATGGAATTTGATTCACCCAAGTACCTACATGGGTTAGATAACATGCAAGATACAAATATATCCAAGACATAAGATTTTCATCATAAGAGAAATATCAAGGATTAGTCATAAGCTCATGTCTTGCATGTATCCAATGGAGTTTCTACTCCAAGTTTGAAGCATCAATGATGTTTAATTCTCCTCTTAACCTGCAAAACACTTTCTCATCAAGAGGTTTAGTGAATCTATCCGCTAATTGCTTTTCGGTGCGAACATGCTTAAGATCAATGTCACCCTTAGCAACATGATCTCGAATGAAATGATGATGAACTTCAATATGCTTAGTTTGAGAATGTTGCACAGGATTATGACCAATTTTGATAGCACTTTCATTGTCACAAAGCAATGGAACATGTTTCACATATATCCCATAATCTTTAAGAGTTTGGGTCATCCAAAGTAATTGAGAACAACATGAACCAGCGGCAATGTATTCCGCTTCGGCAGTGGATAAGGATACTGAGTTTTGTTTCTTGGAGGACCAAGACACAAGAGATCTACCAAGAAATTGACAAGTACCCGAAGTGGACTTTCTATCAACCTTGTCTCTGGCATAGTCCGAGTCGGAGTAGCCAACAAGATCGAAAGAGGCCCTCTTAGGATACCGAATGCCAAAATTTGGTGTATGGATTAAGTATCTCACTATCCTTTTCACGACCTTAAGATGACACTCTTTAGGAGCAGCTTGATATCATGCACACATGCACACACTTAGCATAATATCGGGACATGAAGCACATAGATATAACAATGAACCAATCATAGAGCAATAAACCTTTTGATCAACCGGTTCATCATCTTTGGCTAAGTCAGGATGTCCAGTAGTAGGCATGGGTGTAGTCATACCTTTGCATTCTTGCATATTGAACTTCTTGAATAAGTCCTTGGTGTACTTCGTTTGAGAGACAAAAGTACCTTCCTTAGTTTGCTTGATTTGCAACCCAAGAAAGAATTTGAGTTCACTCATCATAGACATCTGAAACTTCTCCGACATTAGCTTCCCAAACTTTTCACTAAAATGAGGGTTAGTTGAACCAAATATAATATCATCAACATAAATTTGGCACACAAATAGTTCACCATTAACCCTTTTAGTAAAAAGTGTTGAATCAATTTTCCCAATTTCAAAGCCTTTCTCAATAAGGAACTTGGTCAAGCATTTATACCATGCTCTAGGAGCTTGTTTAAGACCATAAAGAGCTTTGTGAAGTTTGTAAACATGTTTGGGTTTCTTAGGATTGACAAAGCCGGGAGGTTGTTTAACATAAACTTCCTCCTCTATTTCACCATTTAGAAAAAGCACTTTTAATGTCCATTTCGTACAAGGTGATATCATGGTGATTAGCATAGGTAAGTAAGATGCGGATAGACTCAAGTCTAGCAACGGGGGCGTAAGTCTCACCATAGTCCATACCTTCGACTTGTGTGTAGCCTTGGGCGACGAGATGGGCTTTGTTGCGAACTACTTCTCCATCTTCATCTTGCTTCCTGCGAAACACCCATTTGGTACCGATGATGTTGTGGTTGTTGTCGGGCTTCTCAACCAATGTCCAAACTTGGTTCGTCTCAAAGTTGTGTAGCTCTTCATGTATAGCATTTATACAATCCGGATCTTCCAATGCTTCTTGACCTTCATAGGTTCAATGCTAGAGATGAAAGAATAGTTTTCACAAAAGTTAGCTAGATGAGTTTTAGAGCGAGTGATTCTCCCAGTTTGAATATCATTGTAGATTTGCTCTACGGGATGGTCTTTAGCAATTCTTGCTCGAACTCGTGAAAGCTTTTGCTTGGATCTTCGTTGAACATCTTATTCATCTTGTTCTTCTTCTTGGCCTTCTTCATTGTTGGCGTTGTCGTTCTCTTGTCGTGGAGGAGAAGGAGGTTGTTGACGTTCATCTTGATGCAGTTCCTCGTTTCCTTCATCTTGGTGTGTCCCACTTGCGGATGCTTCCGTATCAACTCTTGGTTCACCTTGTCGTGAAGTAGAAGCTTCCACTTGGACAGACGAGGTACTCTCCTTCACCTCCCTTGGATGAACCTTGCCAATAGACAAGTCTTGGATTGCTTCCGAAGGATCTTTGTCTCCTACATCAATTGGCAATTGCTCTACTTGCGAGCCGTTAGATTCATCAAACTTCACATCTACCGTCTCTTCAACCTTTCGGGTGAAATTGTTGTAGACACAGTAAGTGTGAGAGTTTGAGCCATAACCTAGTAGGAAACCTTCATGAGACTTAGGAGAAAATTTAGAACGACGATGCTTATCAAGAATGTAGCACTTTGAGCCGAATACTCGAAAGTATCCAACTTGGGGTTTGTTACCGGTGAGTAGCTCATATGCCGTCTTGCCGAGTAGCTTGTGAAGATACAAGCGATTTGTTGCATGACAAGCTGTCTCAACCGCTTCTGCCCAAAAGTGCTTCAGCGTCTTGTACTCATCAAGCATCATTCTCGCCATTTCGATGAGCGTCCGGTTCTTCCTCTCAAAAACTCCATTTTGTTGAGGTGTGTACGTAGCCGAGAACTCGTGTGAAATCCCTTCTTTGTCAAGAAAGGTGTCCACATTTGCGTTCTTGAACTCCATTCCGTTGTCGCTGCGAACCTTCTTGATCTTCACTTCAAATTGATTTTGGGCCTTCCTAGCGAAGTTTTTGAAGATCTTCTGAACCTGTGATTTATCATTGAGAAAGAACACCCACGTAAATCTGGAAAAATCATCAACTATGACTATACCAAAAGAATTTCCACCGAGACTCTTGTAAGAGTTGGGACCAAAGAGATCCATGTGAAGTAGCTCGAGTGGCCTCTTTGTGGTCATGATGTTCTTCATGGGATGCCTTCCTCCAACCTGTTTACCTGCCTGGCAAGCACTGCAAAGTCTATCCTTATCAAATATGACATCATCAACTCCAAGGATATGATTTCCTTTAATAAGCTTGTCAAGGTTTCGCATACCAACATGACCTAATCGTCTATGCCATAACCAGCCTTTTGAGGATTTAGCAATGAAGCAAGTTTTAGGTTGAGCCTTTTTAGTGAAATCAACAATGTATAGATCACCTCTATGTATGCCAGTAAAGACCATTTTATGATTGTCTCGATGAAACACTTGGCAATCTACTTCAGTAAATAGGACATTGAAACCGAAATCAGCAAGTCTAGATACTGAAAGTAAGTTGTACCCAAGAGATTCAACGAGCATGACATTTTGTATGGAGCTATCATGTGATATGGCCACCTTACCGAGGCCAACCACCTTACCCTTTGAGTTGTCACCGAAAGTGACATACTTTTGAGGACTATCATTATCAGCAAGCTCACGAAACATGTCTTTATCTCCGGTCATGTGATCGGTACATCCACTATCAAGAACCCATTCCTTTCCTCCTGACATATATCCCCAAAGATTTGCCATAAGACCAAAATGTCTCATTGCATCATCAAGATCGAAGTCACTATCATCATCCACATCATAGTATCCATGTTCAACATCATCATGTGGTGGATCAAATCCTAGAGAGGGTGATTCGTTAGAGTGAGTTTGACAATGATCTTGTCTATGAATTCTTATAGCTTCGGAAATAATATCACTAATAATACCAACATTTCCTTTGGCACGCATAAGGTTTGTAAGTTCAAATAGACGATCACCAAACATAGGATCACTAGTATTCATTTTACTCAAAGCAATAGACTTATGGAGAATTTCATCAAGATTTTTCAAAGAATAATCTGGAAATCGTTCCTCAAGAAATTTCCATATAGTGTAGGCACACTTAAAAGTAGGCAAACATCCAATCAAGTTTCTATGCAATCCTCTAATGATAAGTTCGGCAGTTCTAAGATTCCTAACCATGTCAATTGACTCATCATGGGTTGGACGCATAGGGTCAACATAAGGTGCACAAGGGCTAGCAATGTACTTGTTCAAATGATATTGATTGAAAATTACAAGCATCTCATTTTCCACTCATGAAAATACTCTCCATCAAGAATAGGCACTCTATGTCTAAGACTCCCCAAAGTAGACTCATCCATCTTCCTCCAATGGTGATTAAACCAAGGCAATGGAGACCAATGCTCTGATACCACTTGTAGGACCTTGAGAAGAGGTGTCTAGAGGGGGGGGGGGTGATTAGACACTAAGTACCAAAGTTGCAGTTTTTAACCCTTTTAAAGTTTAAGTGGAGTTTAGGCACAAGTTTAACATTCACAACACATATCAAGCAAGCATGCAAAGAGTATATGAGCAGCGGAAAGTAAAGCATGCAACTTGCAAGAATGTAAAGGGAAGGGTTTTGGAGAATTCAAACGCAATTGGAGACACGGTTGTTTTTGGCGTGGTTCCGATAGGTGGTGCTATCGTACATCCACGTTGATGGAGACTTCAACCCACGAAGGGTAACGGTTGCACGAGTCCACAGAGGGCTCCACCCACGAAGGGTCCACGAAGAAGCAACCTTGTCTATCCCACCATGGCCGTCGCCCATGAAGGACTTGCCTCACTAGCGGTAGATCTTCACGAAGTAGGCGATCTCCTTGCCCTTACAAACTCCTTGGTTCAACTCCACAATCTTGTCGGAGGCTCCCAAGTGACACCTAGCCAATCTAGGAGACACCACTCTCCAAGAAGTAACAAATGGTGCGTTGATGATGAACTCCTTGCTCTTGTGCTTCAAATGATAGTCTCCCCAACACTCAACTCTCTCTCATAGGATTTGGATCTGGTGGAAAGAAGATTTGAGTGGAAAGCAACTTGGGGAAGGCTAGAGATCAAGATTCATATGGTAGGAATGGAATATCTTGGCCTCAACACATGAGTAGGTAGTTCTCTCTCAGGAATAGGATTCTGGAAGTGTAGGTTCATTCTGATGGCTCTCTCCACGAATGAAGAGGAGGTGGAGGGGTATATATAGCCTCCACACAAAATCTAACCGTTACACACAACTTGCCAAACTCGGTGGGACCGAATCATCAAACTCGGTTAGACCGATTTGGCAAATCTAGTGACCGTTAGGATTTTCGGTGGGACCGAAATGCAACTCGGTAGGACCGATATGGTTAGGGTTAGGGCATAACGTAATCTCGGTGAGACCGATTACACAAACTCGGTAGGACCGATTTTGGTAATTAGCTAACCAGAGAGTTGGTCAGGCAAACTCGGTTGGACCGATTATCAAATTCGGTGGGACCGATTTTGGTAATGAGTCAACCAGAAAGTTTGCATTGTAATCTCGGTAGTACGGATTGCTCAACTCGGTGAGACCGATTTTGATAATGGACATACACGGAGAGATTACAATCCCATCTTGGTGAGACCGAGATCCCTATCGGTGAGACCGATTTGCTTAGGGTTTGTGGAAGTGGCTAAGACATCCAAACTCGGTGGCGCCGGATAGGAAGAATCAGTGGGGCCGAGTTTGACTTTAGGTTTAGGACATATGTGTAGAAGTGGGAAAGTAGTTGAGGGTATTTGGAGCATATTACTAAGCACTTGAAGCAAGAGGCTCATTAAGCAACACCTCATCCCTCCTTGATAGTATTGGCTTTTCCTATAGACTCAATGTGATCTTGGATCACTAAAATGTAAAATGAAGAGTCTTGAGCTTGAAGCTTGAGCCAATCCTTTGTCCTTAGTATCTTGAAGGAGTTCCCACATCCTTTAGTCCATGCCACTCCATTGTTGAACTTATCTGAAACATACTAGATAAAAGTGTTAGTCCAACAAGAGATATGTTGACATTAATTACCAAAACCACCTAGGGAGCACTTGTGCTTTCACTATGTGAGTTCAGTGATAACGAAATCTTATCTTCTTATGCAAAGGGTGTTTATAGTTACTATGATATCGAACAAATTGAAGAATTTGTCGTTTTTAAGGGTGCTCATGAAGTTGCTTCTTTGATTGAAAAGTATGATTTTACTCTCAACAAATCTGAAAATTCCGGCATACTTAAATATTGCAATGAAAACTTTGCTCATAATGTCTATGTCCAAGAATTTATTGAAAGAATGACCGTTGCTTTAGAAGAAAATAATGATATGCATGAATCTATATATAATGATGATTCCGATGATTTGGTTGAAATATCCCTTGATGAACATGATGCTTGCTATTCTTGTGGCCATGATGCCAATATTTATGAAGACGAATTTGCTATAGTTCCGTATGTTAAACATGAGATTGTTGCTATTGCACCCATACTTGCTAGTTCCTTCGATAAAAAGCATGATTGCAATGATTTCACTATAAATTCTCTTGATGTCAATTGTGATAATAATATGCAAAACCCTAAGCTTGGGGATGCTAGTTTTGCTATGTCTACTACTTGTTGCAATGATCATGATTGGGGTGATTCTTCTTTTGATCTTGAAAATTTATTTAAGTACCATGATGAATATGAGATTGATAATAATTTTTGCAATAATATTGAGAGTGGGTTTGGAAGAGTGTCAACTTTAGATCTCGCATATTTGGAGAATGTTCAATCTTAAGGTATTTTTGATAAAAGTGGGTTTGGAGAGGTCATGACTTTAGTTAATGTTAATCCCACTATCTTGGAAGAGTGTCAACTTTGCATGCATGTAGATCGTGTTAATAATATGTTACGTGATAGATATTTTGTTGAATTTGCCTATGATCCTACATGTAATTATTATGAAAGAGGAAAATACGGTTGTAGAAATTTTCATGTTACTAAATTACCTCTCTTCATGTTGAGATTGCTATCATCTCTTTGTCCTTCCTTGCATATGCTAGTTTTTTCTAGCCTTGATAATTTGTTTGCTTACAAGATGAATATGCATAGGAAGTATGTTAGACTTAAGTGTGTTTGTCACATGTTTTATGATGCTTTCTTTGTGCTTCAATTCTTGTCTTTCATGTGAGCATCATTGAAATCTCAATGCCTAGCTAAAAAGGCTTTAAAGAAAAGCGTTTGTTGGGACATAACTCAATATTTTTCCTTGCTGTTATTTAATAATTTTTGCTTCTACCTTCTATTTAGATGTGTTTTTATGTTTTAATTAGTGTTTGTGCCAAGTAGAACCTATAGGATAACCTATGATGATAGTTGATTTGATTCTGCTGAAAAACAGAAACTTTGCGCGCACGAAATTAGTTTTTTTAAATCACGGAAACGTGATTTTGCGTTGATTCTTTTTGCTTCTGATAAATAGACAAATTGTACAGGACTTCCTATTTTGGTAGGATTTTTAGAGTTCCATAAGTTTGCGTTAGTTACAGATTGCTACTGACTGTTTTGTTTTTGACAGATTCTGTTTTTCGTGTGTTGTTTGCTTATTTCGATGCATCTATGGCTAGTAAATTAGTTTATAAACCATAGAGAAGTTGGATTACAGTAAGTTTAACACCAAAATAAATAAAGAATGAGTCCATTACAATAACTTATGTGGTGGTTTTGTTTTCTTTCACTAATGGAGCTTATAAGATTTCCTGTTGAGTTTTGTGTTGTGAAGTTTTCAAGTTTTGGGTAAAGCTTTTATGGACTATGGAATAAGGAGTTGCAAGAGCCTAAGATTGGGGATGACCATGGCACCCCAAGATGTTCAAGGATAGCCAAAATCCTAAGCTTGGGGATGCCCCGGTAGGCATCCCCTCTTTCGTCTTCATTCATTGGTAACTTTACTTGGAGCTATATTTTTATTCGCCACATGATATGTATTTTGCTTGGAGCGTCGTGTATTATATTAGTCTTTGCTTTTTAGCTTACCACAATCATCCTTGTTGTACACACCTTTTGGGAGAATCCTATTTGATTAGAATTTGCTAGAATACTCTATGTGCTTCACTTATATCTTTTGAGCTTGATAGTTTTTGCTCTAGTGCTTCACTTATATCTTTTAGAGCACGGCGGTGGCTTATTTTTGTAGAAATTGATAGTCTCTCATGCTTCACTTATATCTTTTTGAGAGTCTTTTAGAACAGCATGGTATTTGCTATGGTTATAAATGGTCCTAGAATGGTAGGCATCCAAGTTGGGTATAATAAAAACTAACATAGGAAGTGAATTGGATGCTATGATCAATTTGATACTTGATAAGATATGGAGGTTGTGATATTGAAGTCATGCTAGTTAGGTGATTATGAATTTAAAGAATGCTTGTGTTGAAGTTAGCAAGTCCCGTAGCATGCATGTATGGTTAAAGTTGTGTAACAAATTTGAAACATGAAGTGTACCTGGCTTGTGCATCCTTATGAGTGGCGGTCGAGGACGAGCGATGGTCTTTTCCTACCAATCTATCCCCCTAGGAGCATGCGCATAGTTCTTGATTTTTGATGACTTATAAATTTTTGCAATAAGTATATGAGTTCTTTTGACTAATGTTGATTCCATGGATTATACGCACTTTTACCTTTCCACCGTTGCTAGCCTCTTCGGTATCGTGCATTGCCCTTTCTCACCTTGAGAGTTGGTGCAAACTTCGCCGGTGCATCCAATCCCCGTGATACGATACACTCTATCACACATAAACCTCCTTATATCTTCCTCAAAACAGCCACCATACCTACCTAGTATGGCATTTCCATAGCCATTCCGAGATATATTGCCATGCAACTTTCCACCGTTCCGTTCATCATCATCATGACATACTTTACTTTTGTCATATTGCCATTGCATGATCATGTAGTTGACATCGTATTTGTGGCAAAGCCACCATGCATTATTTTTCATACATGTCACTCTTGATTCATTGCACCATCCCGGTACACCGTCGGAGGCATTCATATAGAGTCATATCTTGTTCTAGTTTCGAGTTGTAATTCATATGTTGTAATCAATGAAAGTGTGATGATCATCATTATTAGAGCATTGCCCAAAAAAAGGCCAAAAGAAAACAATAAAGGCCCAAAAGAAAAAAAAGAAAAAAAAAGAAAATAAATAAAAAGGGCCAATGTTACTATCTCTTTTTCCACACTTGTGCTTCAAAGTAGCACCTTGTTCTTTATGTAGTGAGTCTCATATATTGTGCTTCAAAGTAGCACCATGTTTTTCATATAGTGAGTCTCATAAGTTGTCTTTTTCATGCTAGTGGGAATTTTTCATTATAGAACTTGGCTTGTATATTCCTACGATGGGCTTCCTCAAATGCCCTAGGTCTTCGTCAGCTAGCAAGTTGGATGCACACCCACTAGTTTTCTTTTGTTGAGCATTCATTTATAGCTCTAGTGCATCCGTTGCATGGCAATCCCTACTCCTCATGTTGACATCAACTGATGGGCATCTCCATAGCCTGTTGATTATCCTCGTCAATGTGAGACTTTCTCCTTTTTTTGTCTTCTCCACACAATCCCCATCATCATATTCTATTCCACCCATAGTGCTATATCCATGGCTCACGCTCATGTATTGCGTGAAGGTTGAAAAAGTTTGAGATTATTTAAGTATGAAACAATTTCTTGGCTTGTCATCGGGGGTATATAAGTTGGGAACATCTTTGTGTGATGAAAATGAATCATAGCCTAACTATATGATTTTGTAGGGATGAACTTTCTTTTGCCATGTTATTTTGAGAAGACATAATTACTTTGATTAGTATGCTTGAAGTGTTACTATTTCTTTTATCAATATGAACTTTTATTTTGAATCATTTGGATCTGAACATTCATGCCACAATAAAGAAAATTACATTGAGAATTATGCTAGGTAGCATTCCACATCAAAAATTCTCTTATTATCATTTACCTACTCGAGGACGAGCAGGAATTAAGCTTGGGGATGCTTGATACGTCTCCAACGTATCTATAATTTTTGATTGTTCCATGCTATTATATTACCCCTTTTGGATGTTTATGGGCTTTATTTTACACATTTATTTCATTTTTGGGACTAACCTACTAACCGGAGGCCCAGCCCGTATTGCTGTTTTTTTGCCTATTTCAGTATTTCGAAGAAAAGGAATATCAAATGGAGTCCAAATGGAATGAAACCTTCGGGAGCGTGATTTTTGGAACGAACGTGATCCAGAGGACTTGGAGTGCAAGTCAAGAAGCAGTCGGGGCCTCCACGAGATAGGAGGGTGCCCCCCTATAGGGCGCGCCCCCTGTCTCGTGGGCCCCTCGGGCGACCACCGACGTATTCCTCCTCCTATATTAGCCTACGTACCCCGAAAACATCAAGGAGCCAACGAAACACAATTTCCACCGCCGTAACCTTCTGTATCCGCGAGATCCCATCTTGGAGCCTTCGCCGGCACTCTGCCGGAGGGGGAATCGACCACAGAGGGCTTCTACATCAACACCATAGCCCCTCCGATGAGTTGTGAGTAGTTTACCACAGACCTACAGGTCAATAGTTATTAGCTAGATGGCTTCTTCTCTCTTTTTGGATCTCAATACAATGTTCTCCCCCTCTCTTGTGGAGATCTATTCGATGTAAACTCTTTTTATGGTGTGTTTGTCGAGATCCGATGAATTGTGGGTTTATGATCAAGTTTATCTATGAATAATATTTGAATCTTCTCTGAATTCTTTTATGTATGATTGAGTTATCTTTGCAAGTCTCTTCGAATTATCAGTTTGGTTTGGTCTACTAGATTGATCTTTCTTGCCATGGGAGAAGTGCTTAGCTTTGGGTTCAATCTTGCAGTGTCCTTTCCCAGTGATGGTAGGGGCAGCAAGGCACATATTGTATTGTTGCCATCGAGGATAAAAAGATGGGTTTTATACCATATTGCTTGAGTTTATCCCTCTGCATCATGTCATCTTGCTTAAGGCATTACTCTGTTCTTATGAACTTAATACTCTAGATGCAGGCAGGAGTCGGTCGATGTGTGGAGTAATAGTAGTAGATGCAGGCAGGAGTCGGTCTACTTGTCAGGGACGTGATGCCTATATACATGATCATGCCTAGATAATCTCATAACTATTCGCTTTTCTATCAATTGCTCGACAGTAATTTGTTCACCCATCGTAATACTTATGCTATCTTGAGGGAAGCCACTAGTGAAACCTATGGCCCCTGGGTCTATCTCTTATCATATTTGCTTCGAGTCTACTTTTATTTGCATCTTTACTTTTTGCATCTATATTATACAATACCAAAAATATATTTATCTTATCATACTATCTTTATTAGATCTCACTTCCGCAAGTGGCCGTGAAGGGATTGACAACCCCTTTATTGCGTTGGTTGCGAGTTCTTTGTTTGTTTGTGTAGGTGTGTGGGACTTTTGAGGAGCCTCCTACTGGATTGATACCTTGGTTCTCAAAAATTGAGGGAAATACTTATGCTACTATTGTTGCATCACCCTTTCCTCTTCAAGGAAAACCAACGCAAGCTCAAGACATAGCAAGCGCCCCGGACCAACTTTACATGTCCACGTACATGAGACCAGTTCCATCGACTAACATGTTACTTTGTTGCATAAAAATGGCTGGCGGGTGTCTGTCTCTCCCACCTTAGTTGAATCCGATTCGACAAAGGCGGTCCTTGTAGAAGGTTAAATAGCAACTTGCATATCACTGTTGTGGCTTTGCATAGGTAAGAATCGTTCTTGCTCGATACCCATAGCAGCCATGTAAAACATGCAACAACAATTAGAGGACATCTAACTTGTTTTTGCAAGGTATGTTGTGATATGATATGGCCAAAGACACGATCAGATATATTTGATGTATGAGATGATCATGTTTTGTAATAGTTTATCATGACTTGCATTTCGATGAATACGACAACCGGCATGAGCCATAGGGTTGTCTTTAATTATTGTATGACCTACGTGTCAATCATTAAACACTATGTAATGCTTTACTTTATTGCTAAGCAGTAGCAATAGTAGTAGAAGCATGGTCGGCGTGACAACCCCGATGGCGACAGGATGATGGAGATCATGGTGTCATGCCCATGACGATGGAGATCATGCCTGTGCTTTGGAGATGGAGATCAAAAGCACAAGATGTTGGCCATATCATGTCACTTATGATTTGCATGTGATGTTAATCATTTTATGCATCTTATTTTGCTTAGGACGATGGTTGCATTATAAGGTGATCCCTCACTAAAATTTCAAGATAAAATTGTGTTCTCTCCAAGTGTGCACCGCTGTGAAAGTTCGTCGTTTCAAAGCACCATGTGATGATCGGGTGTGATAGACTCTACGTTGACATACAATGGGTCCAAGCCAGTTTTGCACATGCGGAACACTTGGGTTAAACTTAACGAGCCTAGCACGTACAGACATGGCCTTGGAACACAAGAAACCGAAAGGTCGAGCATGAGTCATATAGTAGATATGATCAACATGGAGATGTTCACCATTGAAACCACCTCATCTCATGTGATGATCGGACTTGGGTTGGCAAATTTGGATCATGTTACACTTGGGCAACCGGAGGGATGTTGATTTGAGTGGGTGTTCTTAGGTAATATGATTAATTGAACTCATTATGGCTACCTCTTGAGCATGCGTTGGTTTTTCCTTGAAGAGGAAAGGGTGATGCAGCAAAGTAGTGTAAGTATTTCCCTCAGTTTTTGAGAACCAAGGAATCAATCCAGTAGGAGGCTACACTCAAATCCCTCGTACCTGCACAAACAAATAAGAACCTTGCAACCAACGCGATAAAGGGGTTGTCAATCCCTTCATGGCCACTTGCAAAAGTGAAATCTGATAGAGATAATAAGATCAATATTTTTGGTATTTTTATGATATAGATTGAAAAGTAAAGATTGCAAAATAAAATAGATCAGAAACTTATATGATGGAAAATAGACCCCGGGGCCATAGGTTTCACTAGTGGCTTCTCTCAAGATAGCATAAGTATTACGGTGGGTGAACAAATTACTGTCGAGCAATTGATAGAAAAGTGCATAGTTATGAGAATATCTAGGCATGATCATGTATATAGGCATCACGTCCATGACAAGTAGATCGAAACGATTCTGCATCTACTACTATTACTCCACACATCGACCGCTATCTAGCATGCATCTAGAGTATTAAGTTCATAAGAACAGAGTAACGCACTACAAAAAAAGACACATCCGTGACTTTTTGGGCCGAACAAATTTTTTTTCTGTCATACTTATGACACTTCTATGACGATAATTGTGACAAAACCCGGTATCATCATAGATGTGGTGGGCTCCTACTTCTATGACAAAAAATCATGATAGAAAATGGGCTTTTCATCCTGGGCGGGCCGGAGACGCAGATGCATGGCATTCTTTTTGCCGTCCATGACAGAAAAAACCGTGGTAGAAGCGAGGGCGAGGAAAATTTCGGCGAGTTCCCGGTTACAGTGGGAGGTCGGGGACTGAGCGATGCGCGTTTCTCTCGTACACGTACGCGTGTGTGTGCGAGGCGTTGTCTCTAACTGAACCCGAGCGAGGCGTTGGGCTCTAACTGAACCCGAGTGATTGCACTGCAGGCTACGCGTTACTGAACCCGAGCGATCGATCAATGGCTATTAACTGAACCCGATCGAGCGATTCCTTCGCTACTGCTGCTAACTGAAGCTGATTAATGCTGCCTCTGTATGAACAGTGAGCGTTGTAGGGGGGTTGGATGAACAGTGAGCGATGGGGGTGGATGAACAGGACCCCGTGGCATTGCCTCTGGATGAAAAGGACCCTGATCGATCGAGCCGGTTGGGGCTGGATGAACAGGACCCCGTGGAGGGCTGGATGAACAGGACGACCCCGTGGAGGGTTAGATGAACAGTAGACAGTGGAGGGGTGTATGAACAGTAGCTCGTGGAGGGGTGGTTGAACAGGAGCCCGTGGAGAGGGGTGGTTGAACAGTAGCTGGTGGAGTAGCGCGTGGTGGAGGCTGGATGAACAGGAGCCCGTGGATGAACAATCGCAGGTGGAGGCTGGAGGAGGACGACGGTCGATGAATAGAAGCCCGTGGAGGCTGGAGGAGGTCGACGGTGGATATGAATAGTATCCCGTGGAGTCCCGTTTTGCGGTACGCGCCACACCACTCCCGATGAACAGGACCCCCGTTTCGACCGTAGCGCTCCAAGACAAGTCCATTTCATTCGTTTTGCGGTACGCCAAACCCCTCCCGATCAACATGACCCCTGTTTCGACCGTAGGAGGTCCATTTCCTCCATTTTGCGGTACACCAGACCCCTCCCGATGAACAGGATCCCGTTTCGAACGTGGCCGGTCGAACACAAGGCCGTTTCCTCCGTTCTGCGGTACGCTAGGCCTCGTTTCCATTGCTTGTTCCGTCCGAGCCCTCCCAATGAACACGACGACGCATTCCGTTCCGACCTAGCCAGTTGGCTCCCCATGGACACGACGATGACGTTGTTTCTCCGTTCCGACCCAGCCATGAACACGAGCCCTGGCCGTACGTATGCGCGAGTAGGCGTTCGAGACCCCACCCGTATGTACACATACGTGGACATATTTTCTTTCTTGCACACTGGCCGTTGTACGTACGTGTACATGCTACGTGCGTGCCTCTACTACTACACGTGTGCGCCTCTACATCCACTAGTATGTACATACACGTTCGCGACCAGAATGACAACGCTACGGACGCTTCGACCAGGTGGGTCCCGACTGTCGGGCACTTCCTTGCATGCGAAGATGTAGCTAGTGGGTCCCAACAGTCAGGGGGGTGAATCGTTTTTTTTTGCCCGAGCGCACTTCCTTGCATGCGAAGATGTAGCTGGTGGGTCCCAGCAGTCAGGGGGAAACATTTTTTTCACGAAATACGGTGGCCCGTCCAGTGGGTCCCAGTTGTCAGGTGGAGGAATCATTATTTTCCGCATAATAACGAGGCACTTCCTTGCTGTGGCCGTGGACCCAGCTGTCAGCCTCTCCACGTACAGTCCACATCCGATGGAAGTCGTTCCTTGACCATGTTGACCACGCCGCACCGAGAGCACCAGGGCGGTGGACGACGACGAGGCCTAGGAAGGGGACGACGCGGAGCCGGGGAAGACGCGACATTGGATGCCCACGCGTAGAGGAGTATGAGGGTTCACTGGTTCGTCTACGATGTGAGGCTGCCGTCGCCGCAGAATAACACGGGGTGTGGGTGAGTAGAGGGATGGCCTGGCCAGCAGTGGGAGTATTAGGGGAGGTGAGGCCTCCGCGGCATCACAGCCAGCCACAGGATGCAGGAGCATGCGGCACGATCGACGCTGCTTTGGGTGGCTGGAGCAAGAAGACCAGAGGTTGAAGAAGCACTACGGCCGTTGGATGGACATCGTACGATCACTGGAGCTAGAATCGTTCATATTGACTAAAGTTGACAAAGGCCTCCGTCCCAGTCAACTTAGTAGGCCCACAAGTCAGCCTCCCACCAAGGTGGGTCCCAGCTAGCAGGGGGTATTCATTTTTTTGTGCGTAATAAGGAGGCACTTCCGGTGGGTTCGAGCTGACAGCGGGGGGAACGTTTTTTTCGCAAAATACGGTGGCCCATCCAGTGGGTCCTAGCAGCCAGGGGGAAATGTTTTTTTCACGAAATACTGGTGGCCCGTTCGGTGGGTCCCTGCTGTCAGGTGGAGGAATAATTATTTTGCGCGTAATAAGGAGGCACTTCCTTGCTTTGGCCATGGACCCAGCTGTCAGCCTCTCCACGTATAGTCCACATCCGATGGAATTCGTTCCTTGACCACATTGACCACGCCGCACCAAGAGCACCACGGCGGTGGACGACGGCGAGGCCTAGGAAGGGGACAATGCGGATCCAGGGAAGACGCGGAAGTGGAAGCCCGCGCAGAGAGGAGTACGAGGGTTCACTAGTTTGGCTGCGATGTGAGGCTGCCGTCGCTGCAGAATAACAGGGGGTTGGGTGAGTAGAGGGATGCCCTACCCAGCGATGGGAGTAGTAGGGAGCCTGCGGTCCCGCTGGCGCTGCTTTGCCAGCTGGAGCAAGAAGATCAGAGATTGAAGAAACACGACGGCCGTTTGATTGACATCCAACGGCTACGTCTGCTAGAATCGTTTGTTGAAGTATATAATAACTAAAAAAAATCTTGCATACACGTCAACTTAACAGGCCCACAAGTCAGACCACTCCCTTTTTTTTAATAATTTATATATAGCTCAATGCAACTTCTTATGCAATTTATTGCGGTCGTTTTTTTTGGTTGGCCACGGCCAATTTCGCATATTTATATGGGTTCCAAACTATTTTTAATACCAAAATGTTGCGCCTGATTTAAAGTACTTTGAAGATATATTTAAATTAGGTTAATGCCCAGTGAAATAGGAATGTGAAAATGTGAAAAAAAAACAAAAATAATAAAGTAATTGCCAATTTGTCATCTGTTTTTATATTTACAACCCATTTCATATTACTTCCAAGATTTGCAGGTGTCTTGAAAGAGTTGCAGCCCATCAGGGCGTAGAAAAATAAGTAGGCCTAGATTGGGTATTCTTCAGAAAAAATAAACTGGGCTCATTTTCATCAAGAAAAAATAGCTGGGCTGGTCACATGGTGAACATAAAATATAAGCCTGGGCTAGACGGGCCACAGCCCAGTTCAAACCCTCTCCGTCTCAACAATAACAAAAAAAATATTGCTCGAGCAGCTACATCCCAGGTGTCAGTCGATCTTGTGCTGTTCTCTTGTCTATTGACTATATACGCTCACAATGTCATGGGTCCCAGATGTCAGGAAAACACTAGGAGGAAGCATTTTATTTTTCCATACGTTGACATGGTGGGCCCCTATTGTCATCCTCTCCACGTACTTTTGCCGATTCTTGTTGTTTGTTGACTATGTTGACAACACGAGAGGGCGGCGCTGCAACGAGTGCACCAAAGCGCGCGGAGGACGTTGCCATTAACAATTTAGGAGACGGTGGGGCGGCGATGCGTGCGCTGTGGCGCAGCCAGCCGTGGGAGGTGGAAGCAGGCGGCCCCACCGGCGCTGGTTGGTTTTGGTGGCTGGAGGAAGATAAGACTGAAGAAACACAACAAACTGTAAAAGCAGCAGGAGTACTTAACAACCTTAACCGAAACCAGCAGGGGCACTTAACAACCAAAGCTAAAAGTAGTATGAGTACTTAGCACGCCTCGAATAGTGCTACTTTGCCTACAGTTAACCAAGGGTGAGGCCGCCAAGCCCCAGGACAAGGCCCAGGCGCCACCCCGCGCATCCACAACCTTCTGAAAGCGGCTTCGTCTCGCAATGTGGTCAATAAATAGGATATTCGCTTTAGAGCCATGGAAAAGCATGAACATAATCTTCTATCCTATTCTCCAAGATGGTCGGGCCTTCATTATTTGAGACCACCCATGAATAAGTATCTTTTCACCTCCAAGGGGAATGGAGTAGGTCGACATAAACATCATGTTGTGATCAAGAGCAAGTCTGGCCCGACCATGGTCATGCATCTGTATAGGAACAATAGAACTGGGCAGTTTCTATTTCAAGAAGATCACAGCTGTAAAACTGTGTATAAGCAATAGTTTATGAACAACATATATAACAGAAAACAGCTCGTACCATAAGTTTCTCGCCACAGTTGGGCCTGTTCAACGAGTGCAGCAGTGGCACACATATCCCACGTGGCCTTCCACCATTGAAACGCCCCACAAGGACCTCAAGACGATCAATAAAGTGTAGGAACTTGTGGATGTTGTCCCAGTCAACTTCAGTGCCATCAGTAACAATCGAGTTACTATAGAATAACAAACGAGCAGCCTGCTTAACTCTGAAAAAAAACCTACACGTGCCACCAATTATAAGAAAATATTAGTTAGAAGTAGCATCTTCGTGAGAGATTCGTTGCTACTTCTAAAGTTAAATTGTGATTAGTAAGGCAGAATAGGTGGATTAAGAAGTAATCGAGGCAACAAGCAAGAACCATATACAAAACTAACATGGATGAACAATTGGAACAACGTCGGGGTGGAAGATCGCAGTGAAGATGAGACCAGGTTCTGCTATTTCCATCAACATTCATGCGCCAACTTTCAGTCTGTAACACTTGAGAAAGTTTATCCAAGTTCGGCCATAAAAAGCAGCGATCTTCTTGGTTCATGAACCCAACTCGGAACTTATATCCATGGCTTGTCTTCACTGTGACCATTAAACTAGTGTATTTAGTTATGGCAAGGCCGAGCATCTTGAGTACATGTGTTCTGGCAGAGCAAATAATGCATTGCAGGAAAAATAATATGAGAACACAATGTATTCCCTATCCAAATCTAGAAATAACTTCCTCCTTCACGTCAGTGTTGACCATCGTACTAGTAGTACATTTTATCCAAATATAGCAATCCAAATTTCCAAATTAGTCGACAACATGTTAAAAAAAACCCACCCTCCCGGATAGAAAAGAGGATTCTAGGAACATATTGTGCGTGTTAATCCTGTGTTAGGATGAGAAGGAACAAGTGTGGTGTCTCGCTAAGGGCGCAGAAGCCTGTAGGGTCCTCGCACTTTGGGCACTGCAAATGAAACACACTAGATTCAGTAGGAAGAAAAATGCATCAACGGCGGCGGCTACCATCCTAGGATTACGCGCGACCAAGGGACTTGGATTTATCGGGGATGGATGAAGAATTCGTACCTGGTTCTCCATGAGAAAACCCTATGCAATCGCCGAGAGGGGGTTTTCTCTGAACAAGCAGACGAGGGAGAAGGGGATTCAGGCCCAGTGAAATATTGCCGCTTCGTCTTACTGCTAAAGCTGGAAAGGGGGGTTGTGATTTGACGGCTCATTGGGCATTACTGCGGCGCTACGACCGGGGTGTGTCTACCATGCAGTTGTGCACTCTAATTTGTGCATGTGGCACGTGGACCCCGTGGCCAGTTGCCCCACATATCAGCGAAAGGAAGTAGAAAGATAGGAGTAACTGGTTACACATAAATATACTTTTGACACAGAGATACTCCCTCTGTAAAGAAATATACAAATCTTTTATATCACAACATTATACATAAGAAAATCAAGGGGAATATATATAACATATATAATTATAAAAAACAGAGTTGTTTTTAACATAGTATAGACGAGTTGGTGATGATGGTGTGCCTGCCATCTTGCAATATAGGCCGTCCGATTTATATCTGAAAGATAGGAAGGAAACTATGGCAATTTTGCAAAAAGGTACCCACACACCTCTCCACATTTGCAAATAAGGCCTTCCCTCGTTCATCCTTTTCTCGCACAAGATAAAATACTCATACAAATGCATCTTGATGTTACGTGCAACGCACGGGCATTATGGGGGTTCATCTTTTTTTATGGGGGTTCAGCTGAGAATAATACTCAGACAGGCTCACGGTTCTGCACTTTGGGCCGCAGGCCCACCCTGCATGTTTGGGGGCCCATGTGTTCTACCTCAGTGCTTTTCATATTGCAAGCGATCGGTACGGCGCTGGTTTTAGATGCTGTCGCAAGGCGAATACACAAAATTGAATAAAGCACGACAGCTGTTGGAATGAAATCGAACGACAGTTCCTAACCAGCAATGAGAGTTGCAATTCTATCAATGATATACCATGTGAGAAATAATATTGTTGTACTACTTATACACATAGGACACTTGTTTCACCATGCCAGATTATTACATCAAAATCTCTCGGAGGATAGACCAGTTCGGCAGTTGTGTGCTGCTACTGAAGAATTTCAAAGTTGATTTGGACCAGGTCTCCTTGCCGAGAAAGTTCGATTTTGACATCATCCCCTACCGCAAGATATGATTTAGATTTGAACCTTGACTATCCTTTAGCATCAATCATCATGCGACCATCCTTTGTACTTACGGTATATTGAGCAGGTTCATTCACACCAAGGCTGCGCATGGTAAGAGAAACTTGGCCGCGGTCGCCCGGATTGTTGAGCGACTCCCTCGTTGCTCTAGGAATTCTCTGTTTTCAAACAAGAAGACATACCCAAACAGTTAGATCAACACAGTGAATCATGTGAAACAACATGGAAAGAAAAAAGAACGAAGCACTTGGGCGGCCAATGCTTACCGAGAAGGTGGACATGTCGGTTTTTGTAAGGACTTTGGTATATGAAGTGCGAACTGTAGCGCAGTCGGTTGCCGGTGCAACTGCTCGTTCAGTTGCCGCTGCACGGGCCGGAGCAGATGCAAGTGCAAGTGTTGGTGGAGGTGTCGAAGCCGCCGCTGTTGCCGAAGATGGTGCTCCTTGTAGAGCTGGTGCCGGTGTTGGAGCAGGTGCCGGTGTCGATGCCCGATCCTCCGATAGATTAGACTGATCCGCTGATGCGGTCGGTGCCCAATCCTCAGCTGGATCAGATTGAGTTGCTGCCGCTGTCAGTGCTAGAGCAACTGCCAGTGCTCGATCCGTTGCTAAAGGTGGTACCGATGTGCGAGACAGCGGCGATCGTGTCTGGTCTGCTATGATCAGCTTTCTAACTTGACTAGGATCCATGACCGTGATCCAGTTTTTTCTTCATTTCTTTTAAACACAAGAAGGACTAATTGTGGCGTTTTTGTTAAACCAAACTACAATTCATCATAGGGATTCAGCTTGTACTCAGACAACAGACTGATCCAATTTTTTCGAGTAATATAAGTGATGGACAGTGCTTCGTTACTGACATGACATAAGAAGTGAAACCTGCAAAAATAGCCATCGTAGAGCAAACCAAACGGTTTATTCTGTGATGAATGTCACATGGCAAAACCTGCATCGTAAAATTGCAAGAAAATAAAGAAAACATGACATTAAATGAATAAGATTTAGACAATAAATCAATAAGATTTACTTGATGTGACACGAGTGAATCCTTACCAGGAAATCACTATGTTGAAGTACTACACAGAAGATTGATCGTCCAACTACGGGTAGCATGCAGGGGCCCCGCCTACTCCCACAAGCAGGACAGTCCAAAGGTCGTGACAAATCGTATGGACCGAACATCCATGGGACTAGAAATCCTGGTGGGTGCGATAAACCCTGCAATGCATACAAATATTGGAGTGTAACCATAATTGATAAACCGTCCTCACAAAAAAGATGATCTGGATACTTCAAAATATACAGACTGAATTGAGTGGACAGACATTAACATAGACCGAGTCTCAGGACTGACCACACACCAAAAGAGGCAGTACTAATAAACAATACAGGGTTCACAAACACAAATCAAGTACTGAACAATAGTACTTACTACAAACAAGCAAATTTGCACTAATTAAACTCTGCAGACTATTTCTTGCCACCGACCTACAGGATGAACCCCGCATAACTGACTAGGCCATGGACTTCATGAGAGATGTCTACATGCACCATCACCATCTTGTCAACCTTGGAGAACCTAACAGAGTGGTCTTTCCACTCATAAACATGATGATGAAGACAGGCCGCATCAGATTTATTGGGAAGCTTTACAAGAACCACACCCTTCATAATTGTAGGCACAGCCAGGAAATTGTTGTGGTCAAGTACAGCCTCGAGAACACGCCTGACAACAATGCTACAGGAAAACATTAGTTTAGGACACGTGGCGACAAGGACAGCAGCTGGATAGTTTAGCAATAGAACTCATCATCAGGTCTTCCAGTTCACACGGCATGAATTTGAGAACTTCATCTCCACTGCGGACCTGGTTCTAATTCAAACAAAAATCATATTTTATTACTAACTCCGTTTAGAAATATAAGATGATTTTCGATATTGTACTCCATATATGACTACATATACGCACAGAAATGAGTGAACAAAGACACTAGAACATGTCTTCAACGGCATGAGAGCAGGGGGATTACTTGCAATATCCATAACACAAGTTACTAAGGCAAATATACCCTCTTCAAAGGTAGCATTGATTTCATAAAGTAATCCCTCCGTCCCAAAATTGATACATCCGTATCTAGAAAAATCTAAGACAAGAAATTTGGGACAAAGGGAGTAGTTGAAAGTAATCTATAAGAAATCTGTGTCAACCTCTCGCATGTTTTGGTCAAAAGAGGAATTTAGAACCGTCATTTGGCACACTAAAATTACATGCAAGATCACCCAGAAAGTTGTACTACCAGTACTAGTACTGCGTGTTAGATGAAAAAACACGATCAAGATCGAGAAAAAGATCGTCAACAAGAGATATTACCTGGACTTGCTTAATGAGGGATCCCGGAGGGGGGGGGCTTGGACAGGGCAATGGCTCAGTGGGGTGCTTGCGCTTCTTCGTACCATGAGCCTTGACGGTTTTGGCCAGAGCCATAGACATCACTTCGGCCGGTGCTCCAGCGTCCATCCAAGAGAGGAAGCTGAGAGAGAAGAGTGAAAGGAGGAACGAGATGAGGGACAAGCGAAGCGAGTGGGGGTTTTCTTCAAGAGAGGAAGCTGAGAGAGAAGAGTGAAATGATGGTTGCTTCGTCCGTCCAACTTACTGCTAGAAAGGAGGGGGTTTTGTGATTTGACGGCTCATTGGGCATTACTGCGGCGCTTCGACCGGAGTAGTCTACTATCACTCTACTACAGAGTAATTTAGTGCATGGCTGGTGGACCCAGGTGCTGGCTGTCCCACACGTCGGTGAAAGTGAGTAATTTAGTGCATGGCTAGAGGAGGATCCGCACGGTAGAGCGTGTCCACCATTTTTCTGAAGAAAAAATGATTACAGCAAGCGTTTCCACTCTTACGACGGAGGAGTGCAAAACACGGCAACCACTTGAACATACACAGTGCTCCTACTACTAGGCATGTGCAGTGGTTCATACGTCAGTACTAGACAATCTTGTTGTTAGTGTAGTAAGATATGACAATAACAAATGATGTTGTGCGCATGTCAAGTACTCCTATATGTACTGCTTTTTCGACTGTCCGGTCGAGAATGAACGGTGAGATCAATGTTAACAGAACTAGGTCTAAAGCGCACGGAGAGTACGGTGCTACAGTACTCCATGAAACATGAACCATACGAAGCACGAATAGTGTTAGGCAGGGTGTATGAAGGGTGCACGGGATGGGAGCAAAAGTTCCCTTCTCGACCCACTTTTGGGTGTTTGGCAGAGTGCATGAAGGGTGCATGAATCCACACTAGTAGGTTAACAAAAATACACGAAGAGGAAACAACTATATTGAGATGAGAATGCAACCAAACACACCCACACGCTTTGTGCTACAGTGACTGATCTGCACCGTTTGAGTTTGATCCAACGGTCATGTTGCGCCGAGACATGGACATGCCCATGCAGAGGGCGCCTAAACACCACCGAAGTCCCTCTGCTTCTCGAGGCACACCACGTTGGTCATGCAGGGCGCAACCGCCCATAGAGCCCGCTCCCGGCCGACGGGAGCTAGCTCGTCAAAGACGACGTCCAATGGCACGAATGGATTCCGGTGACAGAGCCCTGAAAGGATTCGCCCGGCAATTGCAACGGCAGCCTGCAACCCCTCCTCGTCTAGCTCAGCCCCCACCATCGCACGGAGACGGCTCAGCTCCTCGGAGATATAGGTGAAGAAGGAGACCAGGTCAACAAGCCGCATCTTGTTGAAGTCGACCGGGTGGTCGAACGGGTTTAGCCCGACTGCCGGCATCATCACGCTGGCACTACGGTAGGCATCGCGCAGCCGCAACACGTGCGTGGCTACTTGGTTCACCAAGTGGTTGAGGCGATCCTGGACCTCGTCACGATCTGCCCGCTCGCGCTCCAGCCGGCTCCCCTGACGGCCTATCGTATCTCTTGCTTTCTATAGCAACGCCGCCGACGCCTCGAGCATCTTTGTGGTGGACGCCTACCGCTTTTGAAGCTCCTTGAACTCCCACACATAACGGAGGAGCATGGCACTCCTCTCCTCCTTGAGCTCACGGAGCTCCACGTCCTTGGCCCTGAGCTCCGCATCCTTGGCATGGAGCTCCTGTGTCAGGCGCCTCACCTCGGACTCCGTGATCTGCTGCGCCGCCATGGCACCAGGTAGAAGCAATGGGGAGAGGAAGCAAAGGGGGTGAAACGGTTGAAAGGCAATGCAATCTACGGGAAGGCGGAGGGAGCCAACCGAGGAGCGGGGAATATTTTGGTTTTCACCATGGTAAAACACCAGTCGACAACTTCTCACATCAGGGAGCAGTGGGTTTTACAGGCAGAGTCATCATGACTAATCGCTGCCGCGCCTGCTCCCGTCAATCAAAAAATTAAAAATCCTGCCGCGGCTGCTCCCATCAATCAAAAAATTAAAAATCATGCCGCACCCAAACACCAGAGCAACACCGTGGTGGATATTTAAATTTACCTGTCGGCAAGTAGATAAAAAAAGGGGTGAAAAAACAAATGTGGCGGCGGCCTAGCTAATCGGTCGAACTAGCCCAGCTAGCTAGCCACCGTGCTTCACTGATGTACTCCGCGGGAAAGGTGGTCTTGTGTGATTTGACGACTCATTTACTTGCTTCGGCGCTACGACCGAGGAGGACCCAGAAAACGCGCGGTAGGGCGTCCCTCGTCAGGAAGAATATATGCGTGCACCACCCGGGAGGACCCCGAAACCGCGCGGTAGGGTGTGCCACGTCTCGGCACGGAGGAAAAATGTGCGCGTGAAAATATACTGTATCAGACGTAGTACCTGTGGTTCGACCTCGGGACCCAGCCAGTCGGTCGAAAACACCCCACTAGCCACACAGCTTCATCATGCAAACGTGGCACGGAGGATAGATGTGGTTAGCTCCGTCTCGACCAGCCACAACGTCTCTTGTTCTAGGCGATTCTTCTATTTTCCAAGCTTTTTTTAGTTGTAATAACACCACGGCAAGCTAGCGCCGCTCTTCATGTGTGCCCGTGCAAAGGTTAGGCGATAGAGAGAAGAGAGATTGAGATCGCAGACCTAGGACCCAGCAGTAAGTGAGTCAACGGTCATGCACGTGTTGACGAGGCACTCCCCCTACTCTACTCAATGTAATACTATATAAAATCAAGTTATGGGACAAAGCCAACAACCATTGTTGTTTCAGGCTATCGACTTATGCTTTGTAGTCTAGGTTGCCAGTTCGAATCTCGTCTTTTAGATTTGTTAGTTTTAGGTCTAAATTTGATTAATGACAAGTGGGACCCCCGTGTGTTGTTCCGATATTTCGGTGTAGGATGGTTTTTTTTTGAATAAACACTTTGCGCGGTTAGACAAGTAACAACACGACTTACACGTAATTTGCAAGTTTACGAACAAAAATGACAGTGGCATAGAATATCACATCCACCCCGCAGCTTAGATGCTATGGTGATTCGAGTTTTTACACTGTTGGAAGTGAGATCCAATGGCTTGGGAGTAGTCTTTGTAATTATGCGCAATTTCCAAAATCTCCAAAGGTTTTTTTGCAAATAAAACATTCAGGCCTCGTGTGTGCCGCTGCATCTTTGATCCAACGGCTCCCTGTTGCTCATATTAGGTGCTCCCCGTAGCTTAATTACCCACTACGGTGATATGAGCATCTAGGTCATATGATCAGTGATCAGATGGCACATGCATAGCACTTGTACTTTCTGCGCATTTCCCAAACTCTCTCAGCCGTATATTGCAAAAACATTCAAACCTCCTACTGTGGGCCGTTAGATCTCAGTGAACTCGTATCACCATAGAATATACGGTGCGGGAGCACCTCATATTCTCCCGTGCAAGAAAACATAAGGTGCTATCGCAGCTTGGATGCTACGGTGATACGAGCTTCGAGGTCGTCTGATCTAAGATCCAATGGCATCTGAGCAGTCTTTGTGCTTGTAAGCAGTGGCCGAACTCTTTTGGGGATTTTTTTGCAAAAAACCATTCTTACCACCGAGGAGGTGTTGGGTCACAAATCCAACGGCTTCGAAGAGCTTGTATCACCAAAGCATCTAAGGTGTGGTAGCACATGATATTCTTACATATAGGAGAATATGATGTCCTCCTTCATCTTAGATGCTACGGTGATACGAGCTTCGAGGTCGTTGGATATGGGATCCAAGGGCATCTGAGTAGTTTTTGTACAAATTGTGTGCAATTCTCAAACTCATCAAGGTTTCCTGTAAAAATATTAAGACACATCATGTGAGCTGCTATATCTCAGATCTACAAGCTCCAAGCAACTCGTATCGGCATATAGCATCTAAGGTATGGGGGAACATGATATTTCCCGGGGAGGAGGGGTGGGGGTGCACAACCAATCGGTGGTTGGGAGGGTGGATACAAATATAATCTAAACAACCCTAAACAGAGCTCCACAATTTTATCTAAGGTCGAGGGGTTGACCCCGAACAATCATAGCTCCGCCTAAACACAACATTTGCATGTACTGTAGTACTAGACTTAATATTCATGTTTCAGTTTCATGTTCATTTTAAATATTGAACTGAGGACCATGCATGTCTTACATTTTACTCCCATTGTTCCTAAATATTAGTCTTTTTAGAGATTTCAAATGGACTGGCATATACGGATGTATATAGACATATTTTAGAGTCTAGATTCACTCATTTTGCTCCGTATGTAGTCACTTGTTGAACTCTCTAAAAGACTAATATTTAGGAGTAGAAGGAGTATTTTTGAAGTCATGTCATACATGCATGGTTTGGAAAAATAGATGCACTATACTTATTGGATTGTTGTTGTGTTCGTGCGTGTGTGTCTCTATGTATATGCTTGATACATACAAAGTTTTCTCACCTCCATATTGTTCATCTTTTAAATTTGAATTTGCATTGGAAAACTTGCTAGGGATACCATGAAATGTGAAATCCACGTTGAGATCACTATATCGCAAACTCACTCTAATTCAACAACTCGTCATAAATCAATTACCACGTTGAGATTAGTATTTGCAAGGAAAATACGGGCATTGTAATACACATAGATTCGTTCGACAATTTAAAAGGTTCCTTTCGTATTCTCGAATGGTAGGACCCAACGGCGTACCAGCCAGACCTTGGCTCGTGTTGATCCAAAAAAATAAAAAAAAATAAAAAAACCGGGCTTGTGTCCTTCGGTGGCGTGCGTGGTACACACATTAGGCAACCCCAACCAGTCGAGCCTCGGCGTTTCAAGTCGAAATATCTGGCGGCCAGAATTCCAGCCCTACGAAATTCCCCTCATGTCCCCGGTCCATAATGACTACCGATGAACAACGGAGGGATGCTTTAGTAACTAGACAACGTTACCTACCGTGCCGAGCACGGTTCAATTCCCTCGGTCGCCTCTTGTCAAGGTCACCCGTCAACTGCATTGCCTAGTACTACTACTACACCAGGATGAGCACATAATTGATCCCGTTTGTTTGTGCCTAGTACTTGAGTTAATATATTAGGCAATGCACTAGTACGGAGGGATTATCCTTTTACTCTGCATATATAACTTGTCTGAAGTCTAACTAAGCAAAATGTTTGACCAAATCCTTTCTTAAGAAATACAACAGGACAGATGTACGGCTTGAAAGTTTATTGCATGATGCAGGTTATGATATTGTTTTGAATCCTGGATCTTAAATATCAGAAAAATCCAAAAGTGAGCATAAATTATTGAAACTGAGCATGGTCACATGATATGGCACAAATATTACTTCGTAAGTTTTTTCTTCAATTTGAGACAAGCTGCTTATGACAAGTTGCGCAAATGAAGAGCCAAGGTATTTTGGAACAAAGACCTGTCACGTTAAGGAGAATGCTTTCATTATTGAAACCGTGGGCGTTTACGTGCCGCCACGAGTCCCCGCTTCTCATCGGCAGGTGTCGTCCGAGTAAGCGTGTGAGTCGACGGGAGGCGTGCGAGCAGACCGCTGCGCCGGCTGTCAGGGAGGTGTGCAAGCAGACCGATGTGCAGGCTCACCGGGAGGCGAGCCCTTTGACCAGGCTCTGCCGCCCACCTTCATCCCAACTGCTCCCACTTTTAATGTCACCGGCGCCGCAGTTTAAAATCAACCCCGCACTACCCGGTATCACTACAATCTTCTCTCTTCCTCTCTGATTCTCCTGTCGTCTACCTCCAACTAGCCTGACCTAAACATACATCATGCCGCATCATGATGGTCTGCCCTTAGTCTTCCAGTTTCCTGAGAAAGACACCCAGCTGGAGTCTCAAGAACCTAAGGCGCTTTGGGACGAGCTTGAACTGGCTTTGCAGGAAGACGCCGCGCCTGTCCCCGCTCCCGTTCCGGCTCCCGTTGCCCCGACTGCGCCAGCACCCACCCCCGTGGCATTGATGGACTGGGAGCCGCACATTGTCGCCAAGCTTGACCCCATGGGGTTCCACGAGGTCCCTGACGGTGTCCTGGACTAGGGGGTACTCACCACGTCATCTCCCGATCAGTTGGATTGGGCCGAGGACCCCCATGGCCGTATACTCACGGGCTAGTTCGGACAACCCCTGCCGCATACAAGGAAGACTCCACAAGACTTGGCGTCCAAGACAAGGACTCTCCTAAACCCTAGGCCTCCGTGTCTTATATAAACCGGGGCTAGGCTAGTCAATAGACAATCTCATATTCATTACTATCATCTCGTGGTAGATACATGTACTCTGTACTATACCCCATATGAATACAATCAAAAGAAGGACGTAGGGTTTTACCTCCATCAAGAGGGCCCGAACCTGGGTAAAATCCCGTGTCCATGTTACCATCGCTCCAAGACGCCTAGCTTAGGACCCCTACTACGAGATACGGCGGATATTGAACCGACAGTCCCCGCCGACTTTCACGTGCCCGTGCACCTGCCAGCGCATGCGCCTGCGCGTGCACAGACGCCCACGCCCGTGCCGGTGCATGTGCACCTGCCAGCACATACGCCTGCGCGTGCACTAACGTGCGCGCCCGTGCTGGTGCCCGTGCACACGAATGTCTCCGCCGCGCCGTTGACAACGCCTGTCCCCGCGCGGGTGCTAGTGCCCCCCTCAGCGGCATGGATGGCCGCCGTCGACCGCTTCCTTGCATCAACGCCAGTCGCCTCCTCCCGCGAGTTGACTCGCTCCATAGTCCAGAACATTTTGGCCTTCCTTGAAGCTAGGCCAACGTCCAGGAGTACGCCAACAACGGCGCAAGACGCCGCCGTTGCCGTCGATCAGTGGCCCGACGACACACAGAGCACGGCAGAGGAGCCGCTTCCCACCGCAAGACGCTCCCGCTGCCACCGCGTAATCTTAATTTGCCATGAAAAATGTTCGGATTGCCATGCTCAAAATCCGAACGTTTATCATTTTTGTTTATTTTATATTGATCATCGTATAATTTAAAGTCGGTGTCAGACTGAACGAAATCTATGGTTTGATCGATTGAATGTTCTGCTAGAGCCGTATCAAATTAAATATAAAACGTCATCAAGCCACATGTATTCCTTGTCATCCAACGACCTAGACTGCTTCAATGTAGAGCGCTCAACACGTTTAGCGTGTGGTTAATTTCATGCCAAAAATAGTGCTAATCACATAATAACACGCAAATAATATCATACTTAATATCCGCATGCACTTAATATACTTCCAAATTAACGTGCATTGCACGTACACACTGACCAGTGCTGCTAGTACGTGAAACTGGTGCCGTAACTTGTGAACGCGTCCAGATATGGTCAACGACAACGTCACCCGCGAGTTCATCGTGTTTGCCCGTGCATCTAAACGCAGAAGGGGAGGGGGGAGAGAGAGAGAGAGAGCACACATGGAACCCACCAGTAAGTGAAGGCAAATAGTACTAAAAATAATATTACATGTTATCCATTAAATAGGCTGTGGTAATATAAAAACATTATGTGAACAAAGGGGTGTATAACAAAATTGTAGTTCTACGTATGTTGTCTATTGACGTGCGGCTTGAAGGCCCGGTCGCATGTTCGATCCTCGTCCTTTATTTTTTAATTTGTATATGGGTCCAAATTTCTTTCATGACATGTAGGCCCCTCGGTGTGTAGTTTGTAGCACTTTAATTTGTGGGTCGAAATTTGTTCCATTCCAAGTGGACTATCGATGTGTAGTTTTATAGCTTATTTATAATAATTAAAGTGAACAACAGAGTTTTTTGCAATAACACCATGGTGCGACGTTGAAGGCGAGAAAGGACGTGCGAGAGAGCGATGACCGAGCCAGATGGAAATCAACTAGGGGAGTTGCGGGGGTTGCAACGATGTTTGGAGTAGTTGTGGGCCGAATGCTATGAAAATATAATCTAAACCGGCCGGAATAAATGCCTACACAAATTAATCCAAGGTTGGAGTGCCCCTCGCAATGTAAATAGCTCCGACTTTGTGAGGGATGGAGAGGTACCTTCAATGCGTGGAAGATATGGTGTGAGAAAGTGAGGTCAATCGAGAGACATATAGATAGAGAGACAAAGTGAGTGTGGTCCGACATTAATTAAACAGATATATATGCTCTGGAGAGATATTGTCCGATTGAGCTTTTGGCAATGGTGAGGGCTGTAAGATAGAGCTTGAGAGATGATCCAGTCACAGACGTGTAGATATATTTTGTGCGTGGGAGGAAGCAAGGTCAATCGATCACATAGGGTTGTCGTGCGATCGAAAGAGTGAGACGGGTTGGAGAGAGTGACCTAGATAGACAATGTGCCTAAGAGAGTATACAATGTGAATAGGTCAAATTGGGCTCAAACATGGTGATATATCGGTTTTGTCTGAGAAAGAGCGAGGTTAATTGAGACATACAAAGAGAGAGAGAGAGAGATTGAGTGAGTGTGGCCCGCCATGAGGTCGAAAGAGTGGGGGCGGCTTGGATGGACTGACCTAGATAGACAATCTGCATGAGAGAGTATAGAGCGTGTCGATCGAGGCCCGAACAGGGAGATATATCATTTGTGTGTGGAAGAAAACGAGGTTAAACGAGACTCAGATAAAGAGAGCGACATTGAGCGAGTGTGGCCCGCCGTGCAGAAGAAAGAGTGATACAGTCTCGAGGGAGTGACCTAGATAGACAACGTGCGTGCGTGCGCAAGAGAGGTTGGGGGGCTAGATAGGCAATGCATGTATTTAGCGCGAGAGGGTGAGAGGGAGAGGGGGGAGAGAGAGAGCTCGGCATGGGGTGCAATGGCGGGTGTGTGAGGTACAGGGGTTGTGTAGTTGACAGACTTAGAGATTGAAACTTGGAGAGAAAGAATGAACGTGTGTTGGAAACCGATAGCTTCCTAAGGTGGTTAGGAGAGGAAGATTGACCGATACAGGAAGTATGTAGCGTGTGTGCGGGGGGGGGGGGCTAAAACAACATTTGAATGTACATAGTACGAGACTTAATATCGATGTTTCAATTCGGTGTACATTGTAAGATTTGAACTGAGGACCATGCATACGGGTAATTATTTCGAATTCGTGCCATACTAAGTTTCGAAAAGTTGACATTGACTCAATTTGTTGTGCTTTTTTGTAGGCATATGTTTGAATCCATCCAAAAGTTTTCTCATTACCATGGTGTTCATCATAAGATATGAATTTGTATTAAAAAAGTAGCATGGATACTGTGAAATAAAAAATCCACGTTAGAATTGGAGATCGCTACATGACACACACTCTAATTCAAATAACTAATTATGTGACACACACTCTAATCCACGTTAGCATGGATACCGTTTCGATTTTTTTTCAAATAACTCCTCCTTAATTAATTTATAGTACTCCATCTGTTCACTTTTATAAGACCTTGAAGACATTTCAGACAATGTGCAAAACAGTTCATTTTAAGTTGTCTGAAACGACTTACAAAAGTGAACGGAGGGAGTATCTCATTTCGAATGACTAATTATTGCAAGGAAAACACGGGCATGGTAATACATACAGATTCGTTTGCATTCTCAAATGTAGGCACACCAGGTAGACCAGGGTCGTGTCGGGGTGGACGCTGCTTCGGTGCCTTAAAGGCACCTGCCTTTGGGTCACTGACATGTGGGCCAACCACCTGTTGGTCCCACATGTCATGGACACAAAGGCAGGTGCCTTAAGGCACCAAAACATAGTCCTGTCGGGGTGGTCGCGTGTGTCAGACGGACGCGTAGCACCCAGCCACCCACCCCCTCACCCCCACTCCTCCCACCCCCACCCCCACCCCCCCAAAAAAGGACGACGACAAAATAAGTTCGCGCTTCCACATTTCGGATTGAAATATCTGGCGGCCCCAATTCCAGCCCTACAAAATCTGTCTTCTCCATCATCCCCTTTCGCGCCCAGATTGCTCAAATCCATAATTCACCGCCAACCCAAGCAAAGTTCGAATCGCCCCTTGTCCCGTCTCTTTCCCCACCTCTGTGCCGGATGACGACGACGAAGACGACGGTCGCGCTTCACCACCGCACCGGAGCTACCTCATCTACGCCCTCATCCACCGCACCGGGTGGTCCACCAACAACGTCGGCCGCCGCAACCGACGTGCCTCATAGACACCGACTTCCACCGCATCTGGTGCGCTTCACCGACGCCGTCTCCCAGCTCACCGGGGCTACTTCACCGAGCACATTGTCGCACCTCCGCCCCCCGAGGCCATTGGGGCTTCACCAACGGTCTCGTCCACCGCATCGTAGCACTCCGCTACCACTCAAGATCTGCATCCGTGCGCGGCCAGAAAACACCAGCGCATCGCCCTCAACGGCTCTAAAGTGACCCGCACTCTAGCTAGGCGAGCATGCCCAAACGACGGCCTGAACTAGGTATCCACACATCACTCCCTTGTGCACTGTTCCGCCGATGTTTGGATATCCTTTCACTGCTCTCTTAGCTTACACGCCTATGCAACTATGGCTTTAACTCTTATTTCTTCTGGAGATATCATCTGAAACAAGCAAATCCATTTTTTAGCGAAGAATGACGGCGCTATGGGATCTGGTACACATCTTGCACACCCGTATAACCTTGTAAGTATCTGTCCTCCGGTACAACATCAAGGTCGATTCCTCTTATTTGATCAACCATTCGCTGTGTCAAAAATGCAGAGGGGGAAGCAAGGAGCACAAGGCCTGCACATCCAAGCAAGTGGTAACATGGACTTGTACATGGAACATCCCAAGCGCAAGCAGAGCTGCAGTGAGCCTCTACAACGAGCTAGCGTAAGTCCCTGCATTTCATTTAATTCGTACTGGCATTCGTGTATGATTTGTGTGCAGTGGCGGATCCACGAATTCCAGTTACCAGGGGCGAACATTATGAAGGCACTTGCACTCTGGAAACCAACATAACTTGAGAAATGTGAAGCTACATGCACTTTGAAAACCAGCTAATGATCCAAAGTAGTTCAGATTATAAGCACTAAATGATGCAAGCACCAAAAAATACAAAATGCAACATGGTGGACTACAAACATGGTCTGTACCTGCTTGAATTATTCGTTCTCTGCTGAAAATATCAAAGTGTAATTGCACCTATAACTAGTGCACAAACTGCATATCAATATATCTATCCTACACAAGTATGCCAATAGTTTCAAACAACAGATTAGAAAAGTATTTATGCTATGTTGTCATGATACGGGGACTTTCTGGAAGATGGCCTCGACGTTTCCTCAAGCTATGAAAATGCACTATAATTTACTTGTCATCAATGCTTGCAAATCTCTGTCTCTCTCAACATAGCAGATCATCATTAGACACTAAATCCTTCAATGAGCTTGCAAAATGCTTGCATTAGATCCCTCATTAGACACTATATGTTCATCACCAGGAGCATGTAAAATGTTTGCATCAAATCCTTCATTAGCAGTCTGTTCATTAGACACTTCAGGCTCAAGAACAACATGAGCTTGTATGTTTGCACCGGAAACTTGATTAGATACATCAGATCCAGTCAGTTCAATATTGATTGGGGGAGTTATAAAATAAGTAGAAATTGGTTTCATTTTCTCATAGATTCCCTACATACAATCAGTTTTACAACACCATCAGGTTTAACTATTGGCCAGAAATTGAAGACTTGAATTAGATATAATCAGGGATGTGATGTACCTGCATGTTGCGCATGCTACTCTTGCAAGTTGTGACTGTCCGTTTGCGCAAGCTCGATGCCATGCCCGTGCTGCCGCCGCTGCCTCCCACGCAGGCTACACCCAGGGTTGGATCTTCATCTTCTTGTCCTTCCGTTCGCTTGAAGCCCGGCGACCGCCCTCCAACGAGGGCGCGAGGAAGTGCTGTGTCGGTCTGTCCAGCGGCGGCTAGGTTAGAAGCAAACCAGACTGGAGGCTGGAGCGAATGAATTGGGATTTTTCCTGCCGTCGATCGATATGGGAGGCACTCGTTTGGGCCGCAAGCCTGGTATAGGGCCTGCCTTACACTTATGTTATTGGCCCATCCGAATTGAAACATTTTTCTTCATATTTTACATTGCCTGCTCGTGCGTTGGGACGAAGAAAACTAGTGTGGGCCAACCTGGACGACTCAAACTAGGTGCACACTTTCTGGCCACCTAAGGTGGCCGCCCATACCAGCCCCTATGGTGGCATCGCCCCTTTTTGCGTGTATGATTGGGTAGTGAAAAATATTCCAGTGGCGGTTTTGATTTACCCACAGAATGGTTGAATTGCTTGTTTCTATGAACTGAGTTCGCCAATAATGTGAAGGATGCCAGTCTTTTCATCCTATTGTAGATTGCTTAGATCTTGATATGCCTAATCGCATGAAATATACAGTAAAAGTCAGTGTGATGTGTGTGACTACAACTAGTCTGACTACATGTCCTCATATAACATATCAAGGACGCACCATCTTACCAGATTAACCATTCGACTTACCAATGCAGTGTGGGAAGAAAGAAGTATAGGGGCTGCGTATCCAAGAAATTGATGCCATGGACTCCTTCGTACAACCTTGTAAGTGAAAAAGAAGTTGCAGTGCGCCTGTACAAAGAACTAGCATAAGTTCAGTTACCTGCTTCTCAGAATTTTAGTTAGCCACTTATTGCAAAATTGTTCAATTACATTGCTTGGCTTAATTTAGTTTGCTACTGATTACATAATGCCACAGCCTATT
Source organism: Triticum aestivum (assembly GCF_018294505.1). Lineage (NCBI taxonomy): Eukaryota > Viridiplantae > Streptophyta > Magnoliopsida > Poales > Poaceae > Triticum > Triticum aestivum. Next base: position 432,241,428 of record NC_057804.1, on the reverse strand, counting down.
AATCGTATTGTAGACTGTGCCTATCTATGTGTTTGATACTTATTGTTAAGAATTACCTGTTTGCCTTAACTTAAATAGCTACTTGTTTGTTTAACTGCTTTGCTGCTGCAACAGTGGGTTACAATGATGTTAATAACTACTTTTCAGCATCCAATTGAAACTCTTTAATTCCTTGTTTGTTTAACTGGTTTGCTGTTATAACTCCCAGTTGAGATGTTTTGCTAACTTCAACTTTTCTGAATCCAATCAGAACTTCAATGGCAAAACAAGTTAGCCCAAGATCAAAGAGCGAGGTCCCCATGGACGTTGTATCATCCCACAACAGTGGCACCGGCCCAATCATGCATTATGAATTTCCAACGGCTGATGCTCTAGAGGCTAAACTAGTGGTAGAAAGAGATTCTGCTTCTGCACTTAGATATGAAGTTGACATGTTGAGGAAGCAAACAGCACAATCACAAGCAGTACTCAAGACAACCATTAAATATTTGGTGGATTTCAAAATGAAGCAAGCTGAGACTGACTAGATTGTTAAGGTCCTGAAGGAAAAAGGAAATTAAATTCCTACTTGGTAAATCATAGGTGAAATGTTCTTTCCATCGTTGAATAACATTTGTGTTGTTTATTCATGTAATCAATCAAACCATTTGTGTTAGAGATCATGTAATAATTGTTTTTTTTTGGTTTGTAATTTCATATTAGCACAAGTCTGTATTAATTGATAAGACTCAGAGACATTTCATTTGGATTGTTGTGCCAGACCTACAAATATGCCAATCGGGTTGAATGTGCATTCAGCAATAATAGTAGTATAGATGGACCATAAGTGGCACGCATCGGAAAGGGCCAAGATGCTGGCTAAAAAAGGATGTTGTTGTAGCCAAAAAAAGTACAGCGGCCTGGCTTATGTATGTTAGTTGATATTATTGATCCATATACTCTATAAGTGTTTATATGTCTGTTAGTTCTGTACAATCTTGGTTGATTGACTCGGTATTTGAATCTTGATACATCGCTTTTACATATCTAAATGGGAGTACACATTATGCTGCGTGTGACATTTGAGTTGGACATGAAGTGTTCCAAATATTCGAATTCACCTTAAACTGGATGCTAGCTTGTGAATTTGAGTATCGACATTTGTAAACCATATTCATATATGAAAGTGGAATACATCTTTGTCATCCTTTTGAAGATATATAAAAACACATAGAATGATTTATAAAGATTCATATAGGAATACAAAATGGATTCGAATTTAGTTGCCAGGGTAAACATGGATGCTTATTGGCCCAAAATTCGAAAGAAGCGGCAAAATGTCCACTCCCACGTCGGCTGCGCGAAGCCAAGTGTCTGGGAGATGGAAATTATTGTCTACCCATTACACGAACAATCCATCAGCCCGATTTCTGCTGCTCTAAATAGGGGTAGGTTAGTAACTTCAATTAGACGTGACACGGCCGCCTCTGAGCCCATTCCGACACGGTGTGCGTCAAATATGGGCGGTAAAACACATTTGATTCAAGCTCATCCGAAAGACCTCTGTTTCTCCCTCCATTCCCCATTTGTACACGATGGGCGGCAAAACAAACTCGACTCGGCCGAAATCGATGTAGGCAAATATTTTCAATAGGGGCAGGTTTGTAACTTCACTCAGACGTGACACAACCGCCCTACCTGTCAGCCCCATTCATACACCGTGGGCGCCAACCACCCTCTCCTCGCTCGAAATCGCTTTGGGCAAATATTGGCGAGATGCTAGATTACTGTCCTATCCCCAACCGACGAGACGTCCAAATTTTAAACGGGGGCTAAGTTCGTAACTTTCCCATACTTCAGACAGGCGCGTCCCAAAAATATGGTTCCCCATACCTCTCCCTCCATTTTCCCATTCATACACCATCCGTGCTAGAACACCATCCCCACACTAGCCTCCGTCCGCCACCCCATCCATCGCCGCCGTCCTCCACCACATCCATCGCCACCGTCCTTCACCATGCCGGAGCGCCTACCAAGACCATGTCGTCCACTGCTAGAGATGGACGTTTCTCATCCATGGCGACGGACCAATAGCCTTGCATCGCGTCCTCTCGCTTCATCAGCGCCGTCGTTCTCTTTGCTGGAGCCGCTCACACAACCTTCTCTTCCACCGCAACGGGACTTATCCCCCGATGCACCCATCTATCGTCGCAGATCTGCTTCAACGCCACCGACATCCATCGCACCCCAGATGCCTACACGGTGTCGCAAGAGAGGTGGTACTTCATATCTCCTCAATTTTTGATGTCAACCAGAAAATAGATCTTAACTTGGTTACTCTACTTTCTTTTCAGCTCTTAGAATTTAGTTCTTAGTTCGAAGCAAACTATGGATGCTAAATATCATTTCTCTGGTTTGCAGCTTCAAATCTGCCATGGCACAATCATAATACAGTTTAACTGATCATGCTTAGGGTTTAATTGATCATGTTGGTTCCGTGGTGGTTTCTTTAATAGAAATCGGAGGGGAAACCCTCTTTTGCTAAAAAAAATATGCTTAGGGTTTCCCCCTTTTATGATCACTATACGATTAGAATACGTGCTTTGTGTCATAATAAAACTGCTCCACCCATCAAGCTAAACAAGCTTAGTTGTTCAAATACGAATCTGATATTATTAAAACAGAGTCATTTAATTGGTCAGCTAAATGTTCCTAAATTAGTTTTGAAAATGCATGTTCACCGCTCGGGTGTGTATCTCTACAGGGTGCCCAAGGTGGGCCGGCCCACCCTGGGATTTTGGGTTGTCCCAGGCCCCGATTCCCCTCTGTTCTGCTGCGCGCTTCCAATCTCTACTCGCCCCCAGCCACCTGCCTCGCCGGCGACTTGCCGTCCCCGGACGGCATGACTCTAGGAGGAGACGCCGGACTAACAGGAGGTCAGGAGCCGCTCGCCCAACAGCGTCACCGCTGCCCGGGCACGCCGCCGTGCCTACCTTCCCAGTCCGTTCAGGGCTCAGGCGTGCAGCACCCACCAAGCCAACCCGATTTATCCTGAGATACGTCCTCAACACTCAGCAGCCACTCCTCATCACCCATTTTCTAATTGATTCATTACTCATTAGGCAGGACCGTCATTAGGGTTTGTTGTGTGCTTAGTGCTACCTACACTTAATGGTTCAGATGTATTTCGGTAATCTTTAGTACCTGTAAAGTTCACAGGGTTTTCAAAATTCCGGCCCTCGGAACAGACACTAGTCATTTTGGATTGTTGGTTGTAGTGACGTTGACCCAGATTACTACTGCAAGCCAGGTTTGTTGACAATTTTACTTGTCTTTCTTACTCATTCGATATAATAACCAATTATTCACGTCGATTAGTTGCAAACAATAAGTGCTAGACAAACTTCTTCATTCCGATTTTGGACAGTCTCTTACTGCAGTTACAATTCCGCATACTTGTCCTAGTAAGCTCACATGTAAATGATTGATTCATTACATCTATGCTTGCCTTGTCATATTTGTTGTCAATATTCTTTTAGGGTGGACCACCCTATTTCTAAATACTGGAACCGTAGACATGAGTGAATAGTATTTCTCTATGTGATCTCTTCCATCATGTGTGGGCAACGAACACTGCATTGTATAAAAGGAAGTGTCATTTCCAGCTTTTACATAGGTTTCGATCTTTTACATGGAATACAATCTGCCTACTTGCTTTGTGTTGCACTACCAACACTCCACCCTTGAAGCTAAACATTATGCCACTCATAATTCCTTAGTTTATTTGTTCAAATACGAATTTCATATGATTCTAATGTTCCTACTTCAGTTTTGAAACGTGTGTCTGCCTGTTATAGAGACATAAGGGGTTTGTATTTCTGTGTGTGGTTTGGTCAGCACGGTTGGGGCTGAACTTTGCATATGCAGGGGTTTATAGGGGGACACTCTTCGAGTTGAATCTGCAATGCATTCCATAGATAATCTGACTACTTTTTATGTTTTCATGAATCTCAGATTCTGAATAGCATCATAATGATTATGAGCTTGAGCGCATGAAAAGAATAAAGCAGAACAATGCCATGGCTGTCAAACTTGGCATTAAGGGACTGAAATCAAGTCTGGATGCAATGCAATGCAAACACTCTCCACCTACAGATTCATGCTCAGAATATGATCCTAACAATGATTCTGAGCTAGAGGGAGACCTAAGTCAATGTAGCTCCCTAGTGGAGGAGTCAGAGGAAGATACCCTATCTTATTCACCCATCAAGGTGCTTGCTCTAACTTTCCAAGGTTACATTGGTCGCACATATCTTGCAACTGATGCTTTGCATTGCTTCTACTTTGTTGAACGGCCATTAGCTTAGTTTACACATCGTGTATGTGAATACGCCCTGCCTATCCATTTTCAGTACATATTCCATCTGTCATCATACCATATTTATCCATTCAAATGTTGTTCTTGTGTATCAGACGTTCAAAAGGAAGAGGGCGATTGCTGGTCGTGGAGGAGCACAAGCAAAGTATTTGGAAAAGGTAGTGGCACCTGATAAATCAAATAGCCCATTAGGTGTAGTTGCAATATCACCTGACCCACAAAACACCCCAACTCTAGTAAACTCTAGCCCTACTACACTGGTCATTTTTGATGCCCCAACTCAGCAGACCCCAACTGCAGCAAACAGTGTGATTATGCCAGTTGACATAGCACCAGCTCTATGACACAAAACCCCCATTCCGACAATGAGTACACCAAATCCAGTTGCCAAATCCCTTTTCGAACCAGAGAGAGCCCTAATTGCAGCAAATAGGACCCCTGCTCCATTTCTTCCCAGTTTAGAAGATGAAGCTTATGTTGTTATCAGGAACTTTGTGCGCATCTTTCCTTCATGGAAAGATTATACCGCAGACACAGAACAATTTCCAGTCTTCCTCCGCAACTTACGCGTAAGTAATGTACTAATGTTATTCATGGTCATTACTGCATATGTTTTTGCTGAGAGAAGACACAAGATTTCATTCTTTTAAATAGGCGAGGAGCAAACTGGATTGTGAAGACGAGCAAGGGTTGGTTGCGCTTTTCAAGCACTCATTAATGAAGTATTGTTCCTACCTGAGGCAAGCGTACTTCGATGGCAAGCCTCTGAATGAAATTTCTATAAAGTCTCCGGTGCTACATTTATCCGACGGTGACTGGAATAATCTTGTTACACATTGGTCTCGGTTGCAGCGTAAGGTACTGTCTATGATATCACATCACAATTTGAACTACATTTCTGCATTTTCCTTAATGTCTCACTTGTACGAAAACTATTAGCAGAAGAACATTCATTCTCAAGGGACCACAGAATCTCGCAACTATGCTGCACACTGCATTGCTCTTGTGAGTACCTCTTGCCCTATATGACCATACTTACTTTCATAGCTGTTTGATTATGTAGCATCACTGCACATGTTAGCCTCGTAATCGTCCATTTGGTGGACATTATAAGATCCGTATGGACTCTTACATAAATTTAGAATCAACCCAATGCTTGTGAAGAGGTTTAGCTCTGCAGTCCTCTTGTAAGGACTAAACGTGGTCTATCAATGTACTTACATTAATAGCTACTCCCTCCGTCCCATAATATAAGAACGTTTTGTACAGTACACCAGTGTTCAAAACACTCTTGTTTTATGGGAAGAGGGATTGGTTTGTTGTGTAGCATTCTGCATCTTATCTCCCTCGCCCACCATTTACTAAAAAAGATCGGATCTATATTTAATCTTACCAACAAGTAGAATACATAGACAATGCCAGTGCAGAAGTGTAGCCCATTGCTCTTGTCAGTACATTTTGTCCTGTAACGCTTGTACTTCCAGGGATTGGTAGTTGATTATGTAGCATCAATCTGCATATTATCTCCATTATCCTCTATCCCTTCTAGTATTATCATATCTATAATTACTCTCTACAAAATGTAGAGTACATGCAATGCTTATGAAGAAGATTTCGTGCTGAAATTCTGGAGTTATCCTTCCCTTGACATGGAGAAGGGCATTATAAAGCCGGTGTTAACTGTTAATGTAAGTCAGTCCTAAAGCCTTTATCCTCAGCTGCTGTTTAATTTTCTCATACTCCCTATCATTTACTGCTGTTTAGTTTGTTGTTTCTACCAAAATGCATGTTCGCAAGAACCGTAAGTTCTAAGTTTTACTTGTAAAACCAAATTCCTTATTCATACCATGCACATTACTTAATACTCCCTATATGTATGCTTGTTTTTGTGGATCTATAATCCAGTGTGTGGTGAAGCAGCCCATGTTTGCACCTTGCCATCTCCTGTTTTATCTTACTGATGTGGCTGATGATATAAACAACATGCCATGCACATTAACCAAAATATATACAATGATTTTCTTTGCCCTTCATCTATGCTTGTTATGTTGACATGGTAATCCAGTAGTGTGGTGAAGCTCCCCGCATTATGAACAATGCCAAATTATGCTATTGATATTTTGAACTTACTCTTTATTTTCTAATTTGAAATTGGATGGAATTTACAGCACAATTATCATCTTTGTTTATACACGTGCAAAACCTGTCATCTCTCTGCTTTGTTTCAGGGTGATATGTCTGATGGCATGCATAAGTCTGCTGAAGGCTGTGAGACAAACCCAACATATATTGCAGCAAAGAAGGCAAAACATCTTGAAGATAACGAGACAACCCCAAAGTCTTGTCTTGATGTAGTGTTCAAGTTACTTGAGACTAGTAGTCAGACAAGCTCACAAAATTCGTTGTCTGAATCAGTTCGACTTCTTCAGTCCCAAGTTCTAGTAGAAAGGCATTCTGCAACTCAACTTCGACTTGAAGTCCTATCTCTAAGAAAGATTACGGAGAACACCAATGAGAACCTCATCGCTAAACAGCTACACCTAGAAGCTATGACCAACATGCTAGGCCGGTCTCACAGCCTTGCTCAGCATCTTGCGAAGCAGTTCCCCCGCAAGGCTAACCTTTCTTGAACTGTCTTGGAAGTGATCTTGGTTTAGTATTATTTTGTTACGCTGCAATGGTGCCTAGTTTTTCTAATCTGCTTCTTCGTTGCGCTTTATGATCACTGGTGGCGAACTTCGATGCCCAGTGGATGTATTATAAATTAAATCCTTTATTGTATAGTGTAGGTTTATTCTTAGTTACTATGTTGTAATTTCTTTATCGTATAGAGTAGGTTTGTTCTTAATTCCTACTAGTTACTGCCATGATTCGCTATCTGAAAAAAATCAGATGTAGTCGACCGGGCTGAAACATTCAACTCTAATGGGCCTGGTTTTTAGCGGGCCACAATTGGGCCGGCCTGCGTCTTTCTTGGGCCCGAATGATTGGACCCTTTACACATTGCACCAGGCCCACAACCTACACCGGCCTATATTTTAGATGGGCCTTTTGTCGACCCAGTGCTTAGTTTGGCCCAGGTAGCATTTGGCCATTAACAGGCTGAATATTGTACTGGCCTGTTATGTCCCAGATGAAGCTACGGGCCTTTAGCATGCCGAAATGCATGTTGGGCCTCAATTTTCACTAGTTGTCGACGGGCCTTCAGCAGGCTGAAATGTAGACCGGGCCTTTTTGGGCCCAGTTAGCTCGCGGGCCATTACCAGGCCGAAACATATCTCAGGCCTTAGTTGGCCCACTGATATCATGGGCCTTTAACAGGCCGAAAGCTTAGTATAGGCATCAACGGGCCGAATTACGCGACAGGCCTTTAACAGGCCCAAAGTCACATTGGGCTTAACTGTTACCACCTTTAGCACGGGCCATTAGTGAGCCTGATCTCCTGTCAGACCATATATGGCCCATGGGCAGCATGGGCCATTCCCAGGCCGAAAGTCACACCGGGCTGAAATGGGCCCATGTCTACATCGGGCCTCTAACAAGCCGAAAGTCACTAGGCTGTAGTTGGGCCCAAATATTCGGCGAACAATTAACGGGACAGATCTGGCTTCGGGCCATAAATGGGCCCAAATATTGGGCGAACAATTAACGGGCCAGATCTGGCTTCGGGCCGTAAATGGGCCCAAATATTGGGCGAACAATTAACGGGCCAGATCTGACTTCGGGCCGTAAATGGGCCTTTATTAAGCAGGTCGTTATTGGGCTGGCCCACTAGTACCTGATTAAGTACTATGGGCCTTTGAATGGGCCGGCCTTTTTAACCTATATGGGCCTCTGTTGGGCCCAGCCATGTGTCGACGTATCATAGGCATGTCTCCTCCAATGGACGGGCGACATTTGGCCCACTGACGAGCTGACAGGTATTCCCTTCGGCCAATCAGAATTTTACATGTGGAAATTTCCCATTGGTCTGGGCTGTTAACGGGTTATCGGATCCAAAACCCGACCCGATAGCTTAACGGTGTTCCGTTATGGTGGATGCCACGTATCGGTCACCCTTGACGAAAGCACTTCTGTGACGCGCGATTTATCATCATGGAAGTGGACACTTCCGTGATGATAATTTTGGTAATGACAAGGAACACTTCTATGACAGCACAGGTATGACTATCTTGATTCTGTCATAAAATCATCATGGATGTACATGCGTGACAAAAAACGTGACCTACTGTGACAAACATGTATCATCACGGAAGTGTATTTTTTTGTAGTGACGCATTAGGCAAGATGACATGATGTAGAGGTATAAACTCAAGCAATATGATATAAACCCCATCTTTTTATCCTCGATGGCAACAATACAATACGTGCCTTGCTGCCCCTGCTATCACTGGGAAAGGACACCGCAAGATTGAACCCAAAGCTAAGTACTTCTCCCATTGCAAGAAAGATCAATCTAGTAGGCCAAACCAAACTAATAATTCGAAGAGACTTGCAAAGATAACAAATCATACATAAAATAATTCAGAGGAGATTCAAATATTGTTCATAGATAATCTTGATCATAAACCCACAATTCATCAGATCTTGACAAACACACCGCAAAAAGTATTACATCGAATAGATCTCCAAGAATATCGAGGAGAACTTTGTATTGAGATCCAAAGAGAGAAAAGAAGCCATCTAGTGAATAACTATGGACCCGAAGGTCTGAGGTAAACTACTCACACTTCATCGAAGAGGCTATGGTGTTGATGTAGAAGCCCTCCATGATCGATTCCCCCTTCGGCGGAGCACCAGAAAAGGCCCCAAGATGGGATCTCACGGGTACAGAAGGTTGCGGTGGTGGAAATAGGGTTTCATGGTGCTCTCGGATGTTTTCAGGGTATATGAGTACATATAGGCGAAAGAAGTCGGTCAGGGGAGCCACGAGGATGGGGGCGCGCCTACCCCCCGGGGCATGCCTCCCTGCCTCGTGGTCGCCTCGTTGCTTCCTTGACGTCCACTCCAAGTCTCCCGGATTGTGTTTGTTCAAAAAACGACTCTCCCAAAGGTTTCATTCCGTTTGAACTCCATTTGATATTCCTTTTCTGCGAAACACTGAAATAGGCAAAAAAACAGCAATTTGGACTGGGCCTCCGGTTAATAGGTTAGTCCCAAAAATAGTATAAAAGTGTATACTAAAGCCCATTAAACATCCAAAAGAGATAATATAATAGCATGGAACAATAAAAAATTATAGATACGTTGGAGATGTATCAATTATCATGAACAATAGTCTAAGTTGTCTTTGCAAATTATGTTGTAGATCAATAGCTCGCGCTATAGCTCCCTATTGTAATACGTTCCTAGAGGAAGATTTAGTTGAAATTTATTGTAAACAATTATGTGGACTAGGTCCATAGTCTGGGGATTGTCCTCACTGCTGCACAGAAGGCCTATCTCCTTGATGCACCGCTCGGTGTGCCAACCCCTCTAGCGTCGTCTTTGGATGTTGTGAACATCTGGCAGACACATTCTGATGACTACTTGATAAGTTTAGTGTGCCATGCTTTACGGCTTAGAATCGGGACTCCAAAGACGTTTTGAACACCACGGAACATGTGAGATGTTCCAAGAGCTGAAATTGGCATTTCATGCTCATGCCCATATTGAGAGGTATGAGACCTCTGACAAGTTCTTTGCCTACAAGATGGAGGAGAATAACTCAACCAGTGAGCATGTGCTCAGAATGTCTAGGTACTACAATCACTTGAATCAAGTGGGAGTTAATCTTCTAGACAAGATAGTGATTGCCAGATTATTTCTCCAATCACCATCACCAAGCTACGAGAGCTTCGTGATGAACTATAACATGCAAGGGATGGAGATGATTTCGGGGTTGTTCGCGGTGCTTAAGGCCGTGAAAGGTAGAAGTCAAGAAGGAGCATCAAGTGTTGATGGTTAACAAGACCACTGGTTTCAAGAAGGGCAGGGCAAGAAGGGAAACTTCATGAATGGCAACACAGTTGCTGCTCCGGTGAAGAAACCTAAGGTTGAACCCAAACCCGAGACTAAGTGCTTCTATTGTAAGGGGAACAGTCACTGGTAGCAGAACTACCCCAAATACTTGGTAGAGAAAGAAGGCTGGCAACTTCAAAAAAAAACCTCATATACGTGTTATTGATGTGTACCTTACTAGTACTCCTAGTAGCACCTAGGTATTAGATACCGGTTTAGTTTCTAATATTGGTAACTCGAAACAAAAGCTGCGGAATAAACGAAGACTACCTAAGGGCGAGGTGACGATGTGTGTTGGAAGTGTTTCCAAGGTTGATGTGGTCACCATCGCATGCTCCCTCTACCTTCGGGATTAGTGTCGAACCTAGATAAATGTTATTTGGTGTCTGCATTGAGCATGAACATGATTAGATCGTGTTTAATGCAAACGGTTATTCTTATTCATTTAAGTTAGAGAATAATGGTTATTCTATTTACATGAATAATACCTTCTTGTTGGGGAACGAAGTAATTCAAAAAAATTCCTACGATCACACAAGATCTATCTAGGAGATGCATAGCAACGAGATGGGAGAGTGTGTCCACGTACCCTCGTAGACCGAAAGCGGAAGCGTTTAGTAACACGGTTGATGTAGTCGAATGTCTTCACGATCCAACCGATCCAAGTACCGAACGTACGGCACCTCCGTGTTTAGCACACGTTCAGCACGATGACGTCCCTCGTGCTCTTGATCCAGTTGAGGACAAGGGAGAGTTTCGTCAGCACGACACCATGGCGACGATGATGATGAAGTTAACGGCGCAGGGCTTCGCCTAAGCACTACGACGATATGACCGAGGTGTTAAACTGTGGAGGGGGGCACCGCACACGGCTAAGAGATTGTCTGTTGTCTTTGGGGTGCCCCCTGCCCTCATATAAGGGGGAGGCCGGCCGACCCTGTAGGGCGCGCCAAGAGGGAGGAGTCCTACTAGGACTCCAAGTCCTAGTAGGATTCCACTTGGTAGAAGGGGGAGAAGGAAAGGAGAGGGAGAGGGAGAGGGAAAGGGGGGCCGCGCCCCCTCCCCTAGTCCTATTCGGACTCCTCATGGGGGGCACCCCCTTGCGGGCTGTCCTCTCTCTCCCCTATGTCCCATGTTGGCCATTGCTTCCCCGGGGGGTTCCGGTAACCCCTCCGGCATTCCCTTTTTACCCGATACCTTTCAATACACTTCTGGTGACCGAATAACATCGTCCAATATATCAATATTTATGTCTCGCCCATTTTGAGACTCCTAGTCATGTTCGTGATCTCATCCAGGACTCCGAACAAACTTCGGTCATCAAATCACATAACTCATAATACAAATCATCATTGAATGTTAAGCGTGCGGACCCTACGGGTTCGAGAACTATGTAGACATGACCGAGACATATCTCTGGTCAATAACCAATAGCTGAACCTGGATGCTCATATTGGTTCCTACATATTTTACGAAGATCTTTATCGGTCAAACCGCATAACAACATACATCATTCCCTTTGTCATTGGTATTTGCCCGAGATTCGGTCGTCGGTATCATCATACCTAGTTCAATCTTGTTACCGGCAAGTCTCTTTACTCGTTTTGTAATGCTTCATCCTGCAACTAACTCATTAGTCACATTGCTTGCAAGGCTTATAGTGATGAGCATTACCGAGAGGGCCCAGAGATACCTCTCCGATACACAAAGTAACAAATCCTAATCTTGATCTATGCAAACCGAACAAACACCTTCGGAGACACTTGTAGAGAATATTTATAACCACCTAGTTACGTTGTGACATGTGATAGCACACAAGGTGTTCCTCCGGTATTTGGGAGTTGCATAATCTCATAGTCAGAGGAACATGTATAAGTCATGAAGAAAGCAGTAGCAATAAAACTATAACGATCATAACGCTAAGCTAATGGATGGGTCTTGTCCATCACATCATTCTCCTAATGATGTGGTCCCGCACATCAAATGACAACACATGTCTATGGTTAGGAAACATAACCATCTTTGATTAATGAGCCAGTCAAGTAGAGACATACTAGGGACACTGTGTATTGTCTATGTATTTACACATGTACTAAGTTAATATAATTCTAGCATGAATAATAAACATTTATCATGATAAAACAAAATATAAATAACAACTTTATTATTGCCTCTAGGGCATATTTCCTTCAGTCTCCCACTTGCACTAGAGTCAATAATCTAGATTACAAAGTAATGATTCTAACACCCATGGAGTCTTGGTGTTGATCATGTTTTGCTCCTGGAAGAGGCTTACTCAACGGGTCTGCAACATTCAGATCCATATGTATCTTGCAAATCTCAATGTCTCCCTCCGCGACTTGATGGCGGATGGAATTGAAGTGTCTCTTGATGTGTTTGGTTCTTTTGTCAAATCTGGATTCCTTTGCGAAAGCAATTGCTCCAGTATTGTCACAAAAGATTTTCATTGGACCTGATGCACTAGGTATTACACCTAGATTAGATATGAACTCCTTCATCCAGACTCCTTCATTTTCTGCTTCTGAAGTAGCTCTGTACTCCGCTTCACATGTAGATCCCGCCATCTGCTTGGAACTGCACCAACTAACAGCTCCACCATTCAATATAAATACGTATCCGGATTGCGACTTTGAGTCATCTGGATTAGTGTCAAAGCTTGCATCGACGTAACCATTTACGACAAGCTCTTTGTCACCTCCATAAACGAGAAATATATCCTTAGTCCTTTTCAGGTATTTCAGGATGTTCTTGACCGTTGTCCAGTGCTCCACTCCTGGATTACCTTGGTACCTCCCTGCTATACTTATAGCAAGGCACACATCAGGTCTGGTACACAGCATTCCATACATGATAGAACCTATGGCTGAAGCATAGGGAATGACTTTCCTTTTCTCTCTATCTTTTGCAGTGGTCGGGCATTGAGTCTGACTCAACTTCAACCTTGTAACACAAGCAAGAACCCTTTCTTTGACTGATCCATTTTGAACTTCTTCAAAACTTTATCAAGGTATGTGCCTTGTGAAAGTCCAATTAAGCATCTTGATCTATCTCTATAGATCTTGATGCCCAATATGTAAGCATCTTCACCGAGGTCTTTCATTAAAAAATTCTTATTCAAGTATCCTTTTATGCTATCCAGAATTATGTATTATTTCCAATCAACAATATGTCATCCACATATAATATTAGAAATGCTACAGAGCTACCACTCACTTTCTTGTAAACACAGGCTTCTCCAAAAGTCTGTATAAAACTATATGTTTTGATCACATTATCAAAGCGTATATTCCAACTCCAAGAGGCTTGCACCAGTCCATAAATGGGTTGCTGGAGCTTGCACACTTTGTTAGCATCCTTTGGATCTACAAAACCTTCTGGTTGCATCATGTACAACTCTTCTTTAAGAAATCCATTAAGGAATGCAGTTTTGACATCCATTTGCCAAATTTCATAATCATAAAATGCAGCAATTGCTAACATGATTTGGACAGACTTAAGCATCGCTACGGGTGAGAAGGTCTCATCGTAGTCAACGCCTTGAAATTTTCGAAAACCTTTAGCAACAAGTCGAGCTTTGTAGACAGTAACATTACCGTCAGCGTCAGTCTTCTTCTTGAAGATCCATTTATTTTCTATGGCTTGTCAATCATCGGGCAAGTCCACCAAAGTCCACACTTTGTTCTCATACATGGATCCCATCTCAGATTTCATGGCCTCAAGCCATTTCGCAGAATCTGGGCTGATCATCGCTTCCTCATAGTTCATAGTTTCAGCATGGTCTAGTCATGACTTCCAGAACAGGATTGCTGTACCACTCTGGTGCAGACCGTACTCTGGATGACCTACGAGGTTCGGTAGTAACTTGATCTGAAGTTTCATGATCATCATCATTAGCTTCCTCATAATCGGTGTAGGAATCACTGGAGCCGATTTCTATGATGAACTACTTTCCAATTCGGGAGAAGGTACAATTACCTCATCAAGTTCTACTTCCCTCCCACTCACTTCTTTCAAGAGAAACTCCTTCTCTAGAAAGGATCCATTCTTAGCAACAAATATCTTGCCTTCAAATCTGTGATAGAAGGTGTACCCAACAGTTTCCTTTGGGTATCCTATGAATACGCACTTCTCTAATTTGGGTTCGAGCTTATCAGGTTGAAGCTTTCTCACATAAGCATCGCAGCCCCAAACATTAAGAAACGACAACTTTGGTTTCTTGCCAAACCATAGTTCATAAGGCGTCGTCTCAACGGATTTCGATGGTGCCCTATTTAAAGTGAATGCAGCCATCTCTAAAGCATAACCCCAAAACAATAGAGGTAAATCAGTAAGAGACATCATAGATCGCACCATATCCAATAAAGTACGGTTACGACGTTCAGACACACCATTATGCTGTGGTGTTCTAGGTGGCGTGAGTTGTGAAACTATTCCACATTGTTTCAAATGAAGACCAAACTCTTAACTCAAGTATGCGCCTCCACGATCAGATCATAGAAACTTTATTTTCTTGTTACGATGATTTTCCACTTCACTTTAAATTCTTTGAACTTTTCAAATGTTTCAGACTTATGTTTCATTAAGTAGATATACCCATATCTGCTCAAATCATCTGTGAAGGTAAGAAAATAATGATACCCGCCACGAGCCTCAACACTCATCGGACTGCATACATCGGTATGTACTATTTCCAATAAGTCAGTAGCTCATTCCATTGTTCTGGAGAACAGAGTTTTAGTAATCTTGCCCATGAGGCATGGTTCGCAAGCACCAAGTGATTCATAATCAAGTGATTCCAAAAGCCCATCAGCATGGAGTTTCTTCATGCGCTTTACACCAATATGACCTAAACGGCAGTGCCTCAAATAAGTTGCACTATCATTATCAACTTTGCATCTTTTGGCTTCAATATTATGAACATGTGTATCACCACAATCGAGATTCAACAAAAATAGGCCACTCAACAAGGGTGCATGACCATAAAAGATATTACTCATATAAATAAAACAACCATTATTCTCTGATTTAAATGAATAACCATCTTGCATCAAACAAGATCTAGATATAATGTTCATGCTCAACGCTGGCACCAAATAACAATTATTCAGGTCTAAATCTAATCCCGAAGGTAGATGTAGAGGTAGCGTGCTGACAGCGATCACATCGACCTTGGAACCATTTCCGACGCGCGTCCTCACCTCGTCCGTAACCAATCTTCGTTTAATCCGTAGCCCCTGTTTCGAGTTGCAAATATGAGCAACAGAACCAGCATCAAATACCCAGGCGCTACTACGAGCATTAGTAAGGTACACATCAATAACATGTATATCAAATATACCTTTCACTTTGTGTAGCGACCAGACCTCAAACAGTCTGATCTCTGTGCATCAGTGTCATCCCTGGATCGGTAATGCTGACATGCATAGTACTTGAGGGATTTATAACAGAGTAGCAATCACACACTTATTACATCGAATGTCTCAAAAGAGAACTTATTACAATAAATATGGCTTAAGGCCATCTAAAAACGATAACAATGGAAAGCTTGGAAGATAAAGCGAGTCCATCAACTCCAACGGCATCACTGAGTGAAATATCACGACCTAAGGCACCTTACTCGTTGTCTGAAAAGTCTGCAATATGAATGCTGTAGCCCGAAAACAGGTCAGCACATGGAATATGCTGGCAATGTAACACATAGAGAGTAATGAACAAAATAATGCTATCACTATATGCATATGTGGCTAGTGGAAAGCTCTATGGTTACTGTTTTGCATAAAGCAAATTTTTTCCTACAACAAAGGAATAAATTTTATTTTACTATCATGGTGGTTGTTAAACATTGAGAAGGTTCCTCCAACTCAATCCCAATTAAGCTTCAACATTAAAACCAATAATTTAAATTAAGTAACAAGATGAGATTCACATGATAATCCAAGTACTAGATACTCAAAACGTCCATAACCGGGGACACGACTAACCATGATTAGTTTATACACTCTGTAGAGGTTTGCACACTTTTCCCCACAAGACTCGATCTCCTCCATTGGATTTCTCGCACTACATGGTGTTTGAGAAACGGATGACCGAGACACAGTCTCTCAGAAGCATTAACTCTTTACTCTGGGTAGACAGTACCAACCTACATCCCCTACATCTGCTAGTCTACCACTGAAAGAGGTCACGCAACATACTCAACTATGCTAGAGCCCATAGTAGCTTGCGGCTGCACACGGAAGTTTCTAGCATGAATAATCTCATGATCCATTTGAGCCTGGGTGGCGGTCCATAGGAGAATCACACGGTACCCCCGGATTTCTAAAATTACAGGCAACACTGGGTTCCCTAGGTGCCTTAATCCACCTAGATGTAAATTAAAGTTGCCACCTTAAGTTAACCATTAATTAACAATACTCACATCTATCATGGTAACACTCACCCAATCCACGTCTACGAGCATAGCATAGCAATATAAGCAAACGTAGAAGTAACTCCCAAAGGTTTGATAATAAATAGGACAATAGGTACTACCTCATCTACTTCCCAAAACCCACATATTATTCAGATCCTAACCATGCAATGTTTGAGGGTTGGTCTAATGCAATAAAACTGGGTAGTAAAGAGGTATGATCAAAGTGTTACTTGCCTTGCTAATGATCCGTGAAACCTAGAGACTCGTAGTAGCACGCTGCGCACTCTGGGTACTCTATCACAAACAAACAAGCATACAATAAGCACTCATCTAATGCACGAGTAAAACTCAAATAAGAGATCTAACCAGAAAGTTCAACTTAAGAACTCCGGTTTGCAAAAAGAAACAAATCAAACGAAGCAACGAAACTCAAACGGCGAAAGAAACAAGCTTCATTTACTAATCTGGACCTAAGTCAAATTTTACAGTAGCAAAAACTTGTTTAAGTTGGTTAAAAAGAAAGAGGGTTTCGAGACGAAACTCAAGGCGCTTGAATCGCCTGATTCCGATAAACGAGCGAAAAGTTATACTAAAACGAAAATCGGATCAGAAATCGCGATCAAAAATAATCGTGAAAAACCCGAGAAAAAGAAAAACTGATGAACAGGCTAACAAACGAATGTTCGCTGTCTGCGGCTAAACGGTAAAAACCGTTCGTTAAAACGAACGTACGAACGGGTGTTTGCTAAATAACTAAACCGAAAAAAATAAAACCGATCTATAAAAAAATAAACCGGGGTTCTAAAAAACCAACGGTTTTCCGAGGAAAACAGGCGGCGGGGGGGCTACCTCTGACGGGTCCGGCGGGGTCCAGCGAGGCGGCGAGGGCCAGCGGCAGCGTCGGGCGGCGGGGCGAGGCGACGGCGGCGCAGGGCGACGGGGCGACGGCGGCGGCGGCAGCTTAGGGTTATGGTTCGGGGCGGCTGGGGTGGGCTGGGGTGCAGCGGTCGCGGCTTATAAAGGGCCGGCCCGAGGTCTCTTGGCCGGGTACGGCCCGAAGTGAGTTTCCTTTTTTTTAAATAATTCCAACGTGCAGAAAAAGAAAG
The DNA here is from genome assembly GCF_018294505.1 of Triticum aestivum. Classification (NCBI taxonomy): domain Eukaryota; kingdom Viridiplantae; phylum Streptophyta; class Magnoliopsida; order Poales; family Poaceae; genus Triticum; species Triticum aestivum. The sequence goes on along the minus strand of NC_057804.1, from coordinate 432,223,532 downwards.
AAAAGAAATACTAAACGGACTCCAAAAATCCCAAAATAAATTTTCCCCTTCCTCTAAAAATAAGCCAGACAAGGTGAACATTTATTTGGGCCTAAAATGCAATTTTTAAAAATGCGTATTTTTTCGCAATTCAAATAAAATAGCGATAAAACTTCGAAATAAAAATCTTATTCGATTTTAATATTAAACCTCCAATATTTCTTTATTTTGGGGAAGTCATTTTATTCCTTCTCTATTATTTTTATAAAATAAATATACGAAGATAAAATGATTAAAATCAAACGATCCTCTTTTCAAAATTTGAGAAAACTCAAATATGAAAATAACGAAATCCCCAACTCTCTCTGTGGGTCCTTGAGTTGCGTAGAATTTCTAGGATCTAACCAAAATGCAATAAAATATGATATGCAATGATGATCTAATGTATAACATTCCAAATTGAAAATTTGGGATGTTACACTTTGCCATCCTTCTTATCCGCCAAATACTTGGGGCAGTTCCGCTTCTAGTGACTAGTCCCTTTACAGTAGAAGCACTCAGTTTTAGGCTTAGGTCCAGACTTGGGCTTCTTCCTGGAAGTAGCAACTTGCTTGCTATTCTTCTTGAAGTTCCTCTTCGTCCCTTTGTCCTTTTTCTTGAAACTAGTGGTATGGTGGCTTCATCCTCGGTATGGTGGCTCCACTGAACTTTGCAGAACTTGATAACCTTGCTGTGTGTGACTCGGCTAGCAAACTTGAGAATCTTGATTGTTTTATCCTCATAGGTCAAATTCTATCCAACTGAATTGCTTCCAGCGGCACTGTATCTCTCAGCGGAATATCGGCCATCTCCGCGTGGTACTTCTTCAACTGGGAAATGTGGAACACATCATGAACTCCAGACAATCCCTCGGGCAATTCCAACTTGTAAGCAACTTCTCCCATACGCTCCAAAACTTTGTATGGTCCTACAAATCATGGTGCTAACTTTCCCTTAACTCCAAAACGCTTAACTCCTCGAAGTGGGGACATACGAAGATAAACTCTATCTCCAACTTCATAAACTGTCTCCTTGCGTTTAGAATCCGCATAGCTCTTCTGCATGGACTGGGCTACCTTGAGCCTATCACAAATCAGCTTAACCTTCTCTTTAGACTCTTTAATCAAATCTGGTCCAAATAACTGATGGTCTCCAACTTCATCCCACAACAACGGTGTCATGCACCTCCTTCCGTACAAAGCTTCAAAAGGGGCCATCTTCAAACTGGTTTGATAACTGTTGTTGTAAGAGAACTTTGCATATGGCAAATTGTCGTCCCAACTAGATCCATAATCTAGCGCACAAGCTCTCAACATGTCCTCCAGAATCTGATTGACTCTCTCGCTCTGTCCATCTGTCTATGGATGAAAGGCTGTACTGAACTCTAGCCTGGTACCCGAAGTTTCGTGCAACTGATTCCAGAACTTTGAGGTAAACTGGGTTCCTCTATCGGATACAATGGTCCTGGGAACTCCATGCAAACATACGATCCTGGTCATGTATATTTTTGCCAACTTAGCACTGGTGTAAGTGGTCTTCATTGGGATGAAATGAGCTACCTTCGTCAAACGATCAACTACAACCCATATCGAGTCATAGCCTGAATGTGTCCTGGGCAATCCCGTGATAAAATCCATGCCTAGCTTATCCCACTTCCATTCGGGTATTGGCAATGGTTGTAGCAATCCTGTTGGCTTCTGATGCTCTGCCTTTACTCTTTGACATACATCACAAACTGCTACATACTTCGCAATATCCTTCTTCATTCCGGTCCACCAGAAACTGTCCTTCAAATCCAAATACATCTTGGTATTTCCTGGGTGAATCGAATATGGTGAATCATGGGCCTCCTGCAGAATCAACTTCCTGATCTCTGGGTCATTAGGCACATAAACGCGGTCCTCAAACCATAGAGTATCATGCTCATCCTCATGAAATCCCTTAGGTTTTCCTTTGCTCATCTTCTCCTTTATCTCGGTAATCTCCTTGTCGGTTTTCTGAGCTTCTCTGATCTTATCCATCAACGTAGAATGAATCTCCGAAGCTGCTACATAGCCTCTCGGAACTATCTCCAAACATAGCTCGCGAAGATCCTCGGCTAACTCCTTGGGTAACTCTCCGGTCAAGAGTGTGTTGACATGACTCTTGCGGCTCAATGCATCGGCTACTATGTTAGCCTTTCCTGGGTGATAATGCAATCTCATATCATAATCCTTAATGATCTCCAACCATCTCCTTTGCCTAATATTCAACTCCTTCTGTGTGAAGATGTACTTCAAACTCTTGTGATCCGTGTACACCTCATAATGGTTTCCGATGAGAAAACGTCTCCATGTTTTCAACGCATGCACTACGGCTGCTAACTCCAAATCATGTGTGGCATAATTCAACTCATGGGGCTTAAGTTGTCGTGAGGCATACGAAAGAACTCTTCCCTCCTGCATAAGCACTGCTCCAAGTCCTCGATGAGAAGCATCACAATATACTTCATAATCCTTGCGCTGATTTGGCAGAATTAACACCGGTGATGTAACCAAATGTTTCTTCAACTCCTGGAAACTGGCCTCACATTCCTCAGTCCATTTTAATTTGGTATCCTCCTTCAACAAATCCGTCATGGGTTTTGCAATCTTCGAGAAATTCTCAATGAACCTTCAGTAGTATCCTACGAGTCCAAGAAAACTCCGGATCTCTCCAATGGTTGTGGGTGCTTCCCAATTTGTCACAGTGACAACTTTGGGGTCTACTTCTATTCCTTCTCCGGATATAACATGTCTGAGGAATCCAACTTCCTTCAACCAAAACTCACACTTGCTGAACTTGGCATACAACTGATGTTCTCTGAGCTTTGCAAGTACCAAACGCAAATGTTCCTTATGCTCCTCTTTGTTCTTTGAGTAGACCAAAATATCATCAATGAACACCACAGCGAACTTATCCAGAAACTCCATAAACACCTTGTTCATCATGTTCATAAAATAGGCAGGTGCGTTAGTCAGACCAAATGACATAACGCTATACTCATATAGCCCGTACCTTGTGGTAAAAGTTGTCTTAGGTATATCCTGCTCTCGAATCTTCAGCTGGTGGTATCCTGATCGCAGATCGGTCTTGGAAAATACCTTAGCTCCTTGCAACTGGTCAAACAGATCATTGATCATAGGCAGTGGGTAATTGTTCTTGATTGTCACTTCATTCAGTCCTCGATAATCAACAACCATCCTCAATGATATGTCCTTCTTCTCCACTAGAAGCACTGGTGATCCCCAAGGTGACGAACTTGGGCGAATATAGCCTTTATCCAGTAACTCCTTAATCTGCTTCTTAATTTCCTCCAAATCCTTGGCGGGCATCCTTACGGTCTCTTAGATATTGGCCCAGTGCTTGGCAAAAGCTCAATCAAAAACTCAATGTATTTATCCGGTGGCATGCCTGGCAACTCTCCTGGAAATACCTCAGGGAAATCCTTCACCACTGGTACTTCCTCCTGTACAACTCCTGATAAGGAATTCACTTGAGTCCTCTTCGGCACATGCCGGGATACATACTTGATCCTTCTTCCTTCTGGGGTGGTAAGCAAAATCGACTTACTGGCGCATTCTATGTTTCCTCCATACTTCGATAACCAATCCATGCCTAATATCACATCCAGTCCTTGTGACTCTAATACTATTAGGTCTAAGGGAAACACGTAGTTACCAATCCTTAATGGTAACCGATCACACCATAGACTAGCCATATACTCAGCTCCTGGAGAGGTTACTAACATGGGTGACCTAAGGGCTTGGGTTGGCAGTTTATACTTATCCACAAATCCCCTTGATATGTATGAATGCGATGCACCAGTATCAAAAAGAACGATTGCAGTAAATGACTTAACCAAAAACTTACCTATTACTGCATCTGGATGGGCTTCAACCTCCTCCACGTTAACGTGGTTCACTTATCCCCTGTTGAAAGGGTTAGGCTTCTTCCCAGAGCTTCCATTGCCATTTCCATTCTTTGCTTCAGGACATTCAGTGGCATAATGTCTGGTCTTCTGGCACTTGAAACAGGTAATGTGGCTTAGATCCCTCTTGGCTGGTGTAGATGGGTTGGTACGGTTCTGTCCGTTGCTTCCTCCATTCCCATTGCCATTCTTGGGGCCACTATGGCTGTGTGAACTCCCTCCATTGTGATTGTGACCTCCATGGGTATGCTAAAAAGGTCCTCCCGAGTTCGGGGTAAAACGAGGCTTCTACTGAGCTCCAGAATTGTATTTCCCTTGTCCATATTTCCTCTTGCGGCTGTCAATTTGCTGTTGCTTCCCTTCAATCATGAGATCTCAGTCTACCAACTCCTAGTAGTTGTTGAAGGTTGCCACCATCAACTGCATGCTCAGCTCATCATTCAGTCCCTCCAGAAACTTCTCCTTCTTAGCTGCATCCGTAGCAACATCATCTGGGGCATAACGTGCTAACTTACTAAAATCATCCACATACTGGCCAACTATACGTCCTCCTTGGCGCAAGTTGCAAAACTCACGCTTCTTCATGGCCATGGCTCCTGCTGAAACATGAGCAGTACGGAAAGCCTGCTGAAACTGATCCCATGTGATAGTGTCAATGGGGTAAGTGGCTGTGAAAATTTTCCCACCATGATGTTGCGGGTCCATCAAGCTGGTGTGCGGCAAAGCACACTCTCTCCGCATCTGTGCATCCTGCAGTGGTCAACTCCCTTCCAATCTTGTGGAGCCAATCATCTGCAACTATCGGCTCGATGCTACTGGAGAACACCGGCGGATTAAGCCTCAAGAAACGGGCTAAGTGATCAACAGGTGGTGGTGGTGGTGGGTTGTTGTTGTTATTCCCCTGATTCTAATTCTGAACTAGTATCTGCATCAGTGCATTCTGCTACTGGATCAACTGAGTGAGCTACGGCGGGAATGCAAATCCATTGTCGCATCTCGGAGGCATCTGAGGGTTTAGAAAAGATGAGAGAATAGAATACAATGAGGTCTAAAGAGAAGACACTACCCATATGCACATGAGACAAACACAAACATATCACTTCAATCAATTCAAACAAGGGCATACAATGGTCTAACTATCATTTACAAAAGTGCTCGGACTATACTATATACATGGGGGAATACTACTACTGTTATGGTGGTCGACTAGAAAAATTGATCGGTCGAAGACTCCATGATATATGCTCCAGCTTCATCAACAAAGTCATCATCGCTATCGTCAGGGTCTGAGTCGGTGTCGTCGATGATGATGTAGTTCTCCGGGCAAGTGGAATCGTCATCATCTCCTCTTGGCGCGGGGTCTCCCATGAATACTCTGATCTTCTTTATCAGGTCGTCATTCTTCTCTAATAATGTTATGATTTCCTCCTCATATCCATCACGTGTAGACTTGAGTTCTTCTTCCAGCTCTGTGATCCTGGTCATTGCCTTCTTCATATCTATAATGCACGCGCACATCTGGTTCTCTTGGTGACGAATGTGCTGGTTTAACTCCTGGATGAAAACTGCAATAGATCTATCCTTCCTGGTGCTGATCATCTCCCAGTGCTCATCTCGGCACCCACAAATCTGGTAGATAGTATCCTTGAGATCCTTATGGTAAACTTCTCCAATGCGTCCCATGGTGATGTGGGCTGACATGCTCTTTCCTAGATTCCAGGTTGGTGCATCAAAGGAAAACTCTATGGGCTCAGTGACTGGCATGAACGTCCTTCCTGGAACTTGTACTTGAATCATCCAACGCTCCTCTTCTGACAAGGTGGCGATGTAGGTCCGGGTGAAGCTTGGTACTCCAATGTTCAGGTATCTAGTGACTTCCTTCAAGTGGCGTCCAAAAGGTCTATCTTCATCCGGTTGTGCGAACTTGTTCCTTGCATCCATCATCCTAAAGAGTAGAAAAGGGAGAGGAGTTAGAAATGAGAAGAGAGTAGTGATCTAGGGCTTTAGCTTAGTTGTCGTGTCCTACAGTCAGCGTGTGCTCTAATACCATCTTGTAGCGACCAGACCTCAAACAGTATGATCTCTGCGCATCAGTGCCATCGCTGGATCGGTAATGCTGACACGCATAGTACTTGAGGGATTTATAACAGAGTAGCAATCACACACTTATTACATCGAATGTCTCAAAAGAGAACTTATTACAATAAATATGGCTTAAGGCCATCTAAAAACGATAACAGCGGAGGGCTTGGAAGATAAAGCGAGTCCATCAACTCCAATGGCATCACTGAGTGAGAGATCACGACCTAAGGCACCTTACTCGTTGTCTGAAAAGTCTGCAACATGAACGTTGCAGCCCGAAACCGGGTCAGCACATGGAATATGCTGGCAATGTAACACATATAGAGTAAAGAATAGAATAATGCTATCACTATAAGCATATGTGGCTGATGGAAAGCTCTATGGTTACAGTTTTGCATAAAGCCAATTTTTTCCTACAATAAAGGAATAAATTTTATTTAACTATCATGGTGGTTGTTAAACATTGAGAAGGTCCCTCCAACTCAATCCCAATTAAGCTTCAATGTTAAACCCAACAATTTAAATTAAGTAACATGATGATATTCACATGATAATCCAAGTACTAGATACTCAAAACGTCCATAACCGGGGACACGGCTAACCATGATTAGTTTATACATTCTGTAGAGGTTTGCGCACTTTTCCCCGCAAGACTCGATCTCCTCTGTTGGATTTCTTGCACTACATGGTGTTTGAGAAATGGATGTCCGAGACACCGTCTTTCAGAAGCATTAACTCTTTACTCTGGGTAGACAGTACCAACCTACATCCCCTACATCTGCTAGTCTACCACTAAAAGAGGTCACGCAACATACTCAACTATGCTAGAGTCCATAGTAGCTTGCGACTGCACACGAGAGTTTCTAGCATGAATAATCTCATGATCCCTTTCAGCCTGGGTGGCGGTCCATAGGAGAATCACATGGTACCCCGGGATTTCCAAAAATACAGGCAACACTGGGTTCCCCAGGTGCCTCAATCCACCCAGATGTAAATTAAAGTTGCCACCTTAAGGAAACCATTAATTAACAATACTCACATCTGTCATGGTAACACTCACCCAATCCATGTCTACGAGCATAGCATAGCAATATAAGCAAACGTAGAAGTAACTCCCAAAGGTTTGATAATAAATAGGACAATAGGTACTACCTCATCTACTTCCCAAAACCCACATATTATTCAGATCCTAACCATGCAATGTTTGAGGGTTGGTCTAATGCAATAAAACTGGGTAGTGAAGAGGTATGATCAAAGTGTTACTTGCCTTGCTGATGATCCGTGAAACCTAGAGACTCGTAGTAGCACGCTGCGCACTCCGGGTACTCTATCACAAAAAAACAAGCATACAATAAGCACTCATCTAATGCATGAGTAAAACCCAAATAAGATATCTAACCAGAAAGTTCAACTTAAGAACTCCGGTTTGCAAAAAGAAACAAATCAAACAAAGCAACAAAACTCAAACGGCGAAAGAAACAAGCTTCGTTTACTAATCTGGACCTAAGTCAAATTTAAAGTAGCAAAAACTTGTTTAAGTTGGTTAAACAAAAAGAGGGTTTTGAGACGAAACTCTAGGCGCTTGAATCGCCTGATTCCGATAAACGAGCGAAAAGTTATACCAAAACGAAAATCGGATCAGAAATCGTGATCGAAAATAATCGTGAAAAACCCGAGAAAAAGAAAAACTGACGAACAGGCTAACGAACAAACATTCTCTGTCTGCGGCTAAACGGTGAAAACCATTCGTTAAAACAAACATACGAACGGGCGTTCGCTAAATAACTAAACCGAAAAAAATAAAACCGATCTATAAAAAAATAAATCGGGGTTCTAAAAAACCAACTATTTTCCGAGGAAAACTGGCGGCGGCGGCGGGGCTACCTCCGGTGGGTCCGGCGGGGTCCGGCGAGGGGCTCCGGTGAGGCGGCGAGGGGCGGCGGCGGCGTTGGGTGGTGGGGTGAGGCGACAGCGGCGCGGGGCGACGGGGCAGCGGCGGCTTAGGGTTAGGGTTCGGGGCGGCTGGGGTGGGCTGGGGCACCGGGGTCGCGGATTATAAAGGGCCGGCCCGAGGTCTCCTGGCCGGGTACGACCCGAAGTCAGTTTTCTTTTCTTAAAATAATTCTGACATGCAGAAAAAGAAAGAAAAGAAATACTAAACGGACTCTAGAAATCCCGAAATAAATTTTCCCTGTCCTCTAAAAATAATTCGGACAAGGTGAACATTTATTTGGGCCTAAAATGCAATTTTTAGAAACGCGTATTTTTCCTAATTCAAATAAAATAGCGATAAAACTCCGAAATAAAAATCTTATTTGATTTTAATGTTAAACCTCCAATATTTCTTTATTTTGGGAAAGTCATTTTATTCCCTCTCTCTTATTTTATAAAAGAAATATACGAAGATAAAATGATTAAAATCAAACCATCCTCTTTTCAAAATTTGAGAAAACTCAAATATGAAAATAACGAAATCCCCAACTCTCTCCGTGGGTCCTTGAGTTGCGTAGAATTTCTAGGATCTAACCAAAATGCAATAAAATATGATATGCAATGATGATCTAATGTATAACATTCCAAATTGAAAATTTGGGATGTTGCACTTTGCCATCCTTCTTATCCGCCAAATACTTGGGGCAGTTCCGCTTCTAGTGACCAGTCCCTTTGCAGTAGAAGCACTCAGTTTCAGGCTTAGGTCCAGACTTGGGCTTCTTCCTGGAAGTAGCAACTTGCTAGCTATTCTTCTTGAAGTTTCTCTTCTTCCCTTTGCCCTTTTTCTTGAAACTAGTGGTCTTGTTAACCATCAACTCTTGATGCTCCTTCTTGATTTCTACCTCCGTAGCCTTTAGCATTGCGAAGAGCTCGGGAATCGTTTTCGTCATCCCTTGCATATTATAGTTCATCACAAAGCCTTTATAGCTTGGTGGCGGTGATTGAAGAACTCTGTCAATGACAGTATCATCAGGAAGATTAACTCCCAGCTGAGTCAAGTGGTTATGGTACCCAGACATTCTGAGTATGTGTTCACTGACAGAACTATTCTCCTCCATTTTGTAGCTATAGAACTTGTTGGAGACTTCATATCTCTCAACTCAGGATTTGCTTGAAATATTAACTTCAACTCTTGGAACATCTCATATGCTCCATGACGTTCAAAACGTCTATGAAGTCCCGATTCTAAGCCGTAAAGCATGGTACACTGAACTATCGAGTAGTCATCAGCTTTGCTCTGCTAGACGTTCACAATGTCCACAGTTGCTCCTGTAGCACGCCTTGCACCTAGAGGTGCTTCTAGGACGTAATTCTTCTGTGCAGCGATGAGGATAATCCTCAAGTTACGGACCTAGTCCGTGTAATTGCTACCATCATCATTCAACTTAGCATTCTCTAGGAACGCATTAAAATTCAGAGGAATGGTAGCACAGGCCATTGATCTACAACAACATAGACATGCAAAAAACTATCAGGACTAAGTTCATGATAAATTAAAGTTCAATTAATCATATTACTTAAGTACTCCGACTTAGATAGACATCCCTCTAGTCATCTAAATAAGCACGTGATCCAAATCAACTAAACCATGTCCGATCATCATGTGGGATGGAGTAGTTTTCAATGGTGAACATCACTATGTTGATCATATCTACTATATGATTCACGTTCGACCTTTCGGTCTTAGTGTTCCGAGGCCATAATGTCGCTTGAAGCTACGTTTGTATTTCCTCAAAGAGGAAGGGATGATCCAGCACATCAGTGGTAGGTATTTCCCTCAGATATGAAACCAAGGTTATTGAACCTGTAGGATAACCAAGCAACACACCGTAAACAACCCCTGCACACAAATAACAACACCTCGCAAACTGACGTGTTAAAGGGGTTGTCAATCCCTTTCAGGGTATGGCGCCTCAAGATAGGCAAAGGACGTGAGGTAAATTTGTAGATAGGATAAATAGATCGTGGATCAAATAAATTGCAGCAATGTATTTTTGTATTTTTTTAGTTTAATAGATCTAAAAATAAATGCGAGGAAAAAGTAGATTGCAAGGCAAATATATGAGAAAGAAGACCCGGGGGCCGTAGGTTTCACTAGTGGCTTCTCTCGAGAAAAATAGCAAATGATGGGTGAACAAATTACTGTTGGCAATTGATAGAACTTCAAATAATCATGACGATATCCAGGCAATGATCATTACATAGGCATCACATCCAAGATTAGTAGACCGACTCCTGCCTGCATCTACTACTACTACTCAACACATCGACCGCTATCCAACATGCATCTAGTGTATTAAGTTCATAGAAAAACGGAGTAATGCAATAAGAACGATGACATGATGTAGACAAGATCCATTTATCTATTGCGGCAGATATGGATCCCGTCTTTTTATCCTTAGTAGCAACAATACATACGTGTCGATTCCTGATACGTCTCCAACGTATCTTTAACTTTTGATTGTTCCATGCTCTTATATTATCCGTTTTGGATGTTTATGGGCTTTACTTTACACTTTTATATCATTTTTGGGACTAACCTACTAACCGGAGGCCCAGCCCGAATTATTGTTTTTGCCTATTTCAGTGTTTCGAAGAAAAGGAATATCAAACGGAGTCCAAACAGAATGAAACCTTCGGGAGCGATCTTTTCGGAACAAACACAATCCAGGCGACTTGGAGTGGACGTCGAGCAGCGAACGAGGCGGCCACGAGGGTTCCCAGCATGCCCTAAGGGGGTGGGCGCCCCCCACCCTCGTGGGCCCCTCGTGGCTCAACCGACCTACTTCTTCCTCCTATATATATCCACGTACCCTGAAAACATCCACGAGCACTACGAAAACCTATTTCCACCGCCGCAACCTTCTGTATCCGCGAGATCCCATCTTGGAGCCTTCGTTGGCACTTCTTTGGAGGGGGAATCGACCATGGAGGGCCTCTACATCATCTCCAAGGCATCTCCGATGAGTTGTGAGTAGTTTACCACAGACCTTCGGGTCCATAGTTCTTAGCTAGATGGCTTCTTCTCTCTCTTTGAATCTCAATACAAAGTTATCCTCAATCTTCTTGGAGATCTATTCGATGTAACTCTTTTGCGGTGTGTTTGTCGAGATCCGATGAATTGTGGGTTTATGATTAAGTTTATCTATGATAAGTATTTGAATCTCCTCTGAATTCTTTTATGTATGATTGGTTATCTTTGCAAGTCTCTTCGAATTATCAGTTTGGTTTGGCCTACTAGATTGATATTTCTTGCAATGGGAGAAGTGCTTAGCTTTGGGTTCAATCTTGCGGTGTCCTTTCCTAGTGACAGTAGAGGCAGCAAGGCATGTATTGTATTGTTGCCATCGAGGATAAAAAGATGGGGTTTATATCATATTGCTTGAGTTTATCCCTCTACATCATGTCATCTTGCTTAATGCGTTACTCTGTTCTTATGAACTTAATACTCTAGATGCAAGCATGAGTCGGTTGATGTGTGGAGTAATAGTAGTAGATGTAGAATCCTTTCGATCTACTTGTTGCGGACGTGATGCCTATATACATGATCATGCCTAGATATTCTCATAACTATGCACTTTTCTATCAATTGCTCGACAGTAATTTGTTCACCCACCGTAATACTTATGCTATCTTGAGAGAAGCCACTAGTGAAACCTATGGCCCCCGGGTCTATCTTTTATCATATAAGTTTTCCATCTACTTTTATTTGCATCTTTTTTCCAATCTATATCATAAAAATACCAAAAATATTTATCTTATCTTATTATCTCTATCAGATCTCACCTTCGCAAGTTACCGTGAAGGGATTGACAACCCCTTTATCGCGTTGGTTGCGAGGTTCTTGTTTGTTTGTGTAGGTGTGTGGGACTTTTGAGGAGCCTCCTACTGGATTGATACCTTGGTTCTCAAAAACTGAGGGAAATACTTATGCTACTTTGTTGCATCACCCTTTCCTCTTCAAGGGAGAACCAACACAGTGCTCAAGAGATAGCAAGAAGGATTTCTGGCGCCGTTGCCGGGGAGGTCTTCGCTCAAGTCAAGACATACCAAGTACCCATCACAAACTCATCTCCCTCGCATTACATTATTTGCCATTTGCCTCTCGTTTTCCTCTCCCCCACTTCACCCTTGCCGTTTTATTCGCCTCTCTTTCTCGTTCGCCTCTCTCTTTCGCTTGCCTTTTGTGTGCTTGTGTGTTGGATTGCTTGTCACGATGGCGCAAGATAATACCAAATTGTGTGACTTTTCCAATACCAATAATAATGATTTCCTTAGCACTCCGATTTCTCCTCTTAATGATGTTTAATCTTGTGAAATCAATGCTGCTTTGTTGAATCTTGTTATGAAAGATCAATTCTCCGGCCTTCCTAGTGAAGATGCCGCTACTCATCTAAACAACTTTGTTGATTTGTGTGATATGCAAAAGAAGAAAGATACGGATAATGATATTGTTAAATTTAAGTTATTTCCGTTTTCACTTAGAGATCGTGCTAAAACTTGGTTTTTCGTCTTTGCCTAAAAATAGTATTGATTCATGGAATAAGTGCAAAGATGCTTTTATCTCCAAGTATTTTCCTCCCGCTAAGATCATCTCTCTTAGAAACGATATTATGAATTTTAAACAACTTGATCATGAGCATGTTATCCAATCTTGGGAAAGAATGAAATTAATGGTTCGCAATTGCCATACTCATGGTTTGAATTTATGGATGATCATACAAAAAATTTATGCCGGATTGAATTTTGCTTCTAGAAATCTTTTAGATTCGGCCGCGGGAGGCACTTTTATGGAAATTACTTTAGGAGAAGTTACTAAACTCCTTGATAACATTATGGTTAATTATTCTCAATGGCACACCGAAAGATCTACTAGTAAAAAAGTTCATGCTATAGAAGAAATTAATGTTTTGAGTGGAAAGATGGATGAACTTATGAAATTGTTTGCTACTAAGAGTGCCCCTATTGATCCTAATGATATGCCTTTGTCTACTTTGATTGAGAATAATAATGAATCTATGGATATGAATTTTGTTGGTAGGAATAATTTTGGTAATAATGCTTATAGAGGAAACTTTAATGCTAGGTCGTTCCCTAGTAATTCCTCTAATTATTATGGTAATTCCTACAACAACTCTTATGGAAATTTTGATAAGATGCCCTCTGATTTTGAGAATAGTGTTAAAGAATTTATGATCTCTCAAAAGAATTTTAATGCCTTGCTTGAAGAAAAATTGCTTAAAGTTGATGAATTGGCTAGGAACGGTGATAGACTTTTGCTTGATGTTTATTCTTTGGAACTTATATCTATTCCACCTAAGCATGATATCAACGAGTCTCTCAAAGCCATGAGAATTTCCATTGATGAGTGCAAAGAAATAACCGCTAGGATGCGTGCTAAGAAAGATTGCTTTATAAAAGCGTGTTCTTCTAGTTTCCATGAAAATAATGATGAAGATCTAAAAGTTATTGATGTGTCCCCTATTAAATCTTTGTTTTGCAATATGAATCTTGATAATGATGGGACTGGAGATGAGTCAACTTTAGTTAAAAGGTGTCCCAATGATTCAGAGTTTTTAGATCTTGATGCTAAATTTGGTAAAAGTGTGATTGTAGAGGTCAAAACTTTACATAGCATTGAACCCACCATTATGGATTTCATTGAATTTAATTATGATAATTGTTCTTTAATAGATTGTATTTCCTTGTCGCAATCCGTGTTGAATTCTCCTCATGCTTATAGTCAAAATAAAGCTTTTACCAAACATATTGTTGATGCCTTGATGCAATCTTATGAGGAAAAACTTGAATTGGAAGTTTTTATAGATAGAAAACTTTATGATGAGTGGGAACCTACTATAAAAATTAAAATTAAAGATCATGAATGCTATGCTTTATGTGATTTGGGTGCTAGTGTTTCCACGATTCCAAAAACTTTATGTGATGTGCTAGGTTTCCATGATTTTGATGATTGCTCTTTAAACTTGCACCTTGCGGATTCCACCATTAATAAACCTATGGGAAGGATCAATGATGTTCTTATTGTTGAAAATAGGAACTATGTGCCCATAGATTTTATCGTTCTTGATATAGATTGCAATCTTTCATGTCCTATTATTCTTGGTAGACCTTTCCTTAGAACGATTGGTGCAATTATTGATATGAAGGAAGGGAATATTAGATTCCAATTTCCATTAAGGAAAGGCATGGAACACTATCCAAGAAAGAAATTCAAATTAACTTATGAATCTATCATGCGAGCTACTTATAAATTGAATGCCAAAGATGGCAATACTTAGATCTATTCTCGCTTTTATGCCTAGCTAGGGGCGTTAAACGATAGCGCTTTTTGGGAGGCAACCCAATTTTATTTTTGTTTATTGCCTTTTGCTTCTGTTTAGTAATAAATATTTCATCTAGCCTCTGTTTAGATGGGGATTTATGTTTTAATTAGTGTTTGTGCCAAGTATAACCTATAGGATAACCTACAGTGATAGTTAATTTGATTCTGCTGAAAAACAGAAACTTTTGCATGCACAAAAATAATTTTAATAAATCACAGGAACGTGCTTTTGCGTTGATTCTTTTTGCAGTAGATCAATAGGAAAATTTCCCAGGACTTACTATTTTGGTAGGATTTGTAGAGTTCCAGAAGTATTCGAGAGTTGCAGATTGCTACAGACTGTTCTGTTTTTGACAGATTCTGTTTTTCGTGTGTTGTTTGCTTATTTTAATGTATCTATGGCTAGTATCGGGGGGGGTGGGGGGTATAAACCATAGAGAAGTTGGAATACAGTAGGTTTAACACCAATATAAATAAATAATGAGTTCATTACAGTACCTTATGTGGTGGTTTTCTTGCACCAACGGAGCTTATGAGATTTCCTGTTGAGTTTTGTGTTGTGAAGTTTTCAAGTTTTGGGTAAAGATTTGATGGACTATGGAATAAGGAGTGGCAAGAGCCTAAGCTTGGGGATGACCATGGCACCCCAAGATAATTCAAGGATAATCAAAAGCCTAAGCTTGGGGATGCCCCGGAAGGCATCCCCTCTTTCGTCTTCGTCTATCGGTAACTTTACTTGGAGCTATATTTTTATTCACCACATGATATGTGTTTTTCTTGGAGCGTCTTGTATGATATTAGTTTTTGCTTTTTAGTTTACCACAATCATCCTTGATGTACACACCTTTTGGGAAAAACCTACATGATTTGGAATTTATTAGAAAACTCTATGTGCTTCACTTATATCTTTTGAGCTAGATAATTTTGCTCTAGTGCTTCACTTATATCTTTTAGAGCACGGAGGTGGTTTAATTTTGTAGAAAATGTTGATCTCTCATGCTTCACTTATATTATTTTGAGAGTCTTTGAGAACAGCATGGTATCTTCTATGGTTATAAAATTGGTCCTAGAATGATGGGCATCCAAGTTGGGTAATAATAAAAACTATCATAGGAAGTGAATTGGATACTATGATCAATTTGATGCTTGATAATTGTTTTGAGATATAGAGGTGGTGATATTAGAGTCATGCTAGTTGGGTAATTTTGAATTTAAAGAATACTTGTGTTGAAGTTGGCAAGTCCCGTAGCATGCACGTATGGTAAAAGTTGTGTAACAAATTTGTTGCATGGGGTGCTCTTTTGATTGCCTTCCTTATGTGTGGAGGTCGGGATCGCGCGATGGTTAACTCCTACCAACCCTTCCCCTAGGAGCATGCATAGTAGTACTTTGCTTCGAGGGATAATAAAACTTTTGCAATAAGTATATGAGTTCTTTATGACTAATGTGAGTCCATGGATTATACGCACTCTTACCCTTCCATCATTGCTAGCCTCTTCGGTACCGTGGATTGCCCTTTCTCACCTTGAGAGTTGGTGCAAACTTCGCCGGTGCATCCAAACCCCGTGATACGATACGCTCTATCACACATAAACCTCCTTATATCTTCCTCAAAACAGCCACCATACCTACCTATTATGGCAATTCCATAGCCATTCCGAGATATATTGCCATGCAACTTTCCACCATTCTGTTTATCATGACACGCATCATCATTGTCATATTGCCTTGCATGATCATGTAGTTGAGATCGTATTTGTGGCAAAGCCACCTTCATAATTTTCATACATGTCACTCTTGATTCATTGCCCATCCCGGTACACCGCCGGAGGCATTCATATAGAGTCATATCTTTTGAAATTGTAATTCATGAGTTGTAAATAAATAGAAGTGTGATGATCATCATTATTAAAGCATTGTCCCTTATAAAAAAAGAAAGACCGAAAAAAGGCCAAAAAAAAGGAAAGGCCAAAAATAAAAAAAGAAAGGCCCAAAAAAGAAAAAAAGAAAAAGGAAATAAAAAAGGGGGACAATGTTACTATCCTTTTCCAGACGTGTGCTTCAAAGTAGCACCATGTTCTTCATATAGAGAGTCTCATTTGTTGTCACTTTCATATACTAGTGGGAATTTTTCATTATAGAACTTGGCTTGTATATTCCAACGATGGGCTTCCTCAAAATGCCCTAGGTCTTCGTGAGCAAGCAAGTTGGATGCACACCCACTAGTTTCTTTTGTTGAGCTTTCATGCATTTATAGCTCTAGTGCATCGGTTGCATGGCAATCCCTACTCCTCATGTTGACATCAATTGATGGGCATTTCCATAGCCCGTTGGTTAGCCTCGTCAATGTGAGACTTTCTCCTTTTTTTGTCTTCTCCACACAACCTCCATCATCATATTCTATTCCACCTATAGTGCTACTCCCTCCGTCCGTAAATACTTGTCATCAAAATGGATAAAAGGGGATGTATCTAGACGTATTTTAGTTCTAGATATGTCTTTTTTTATTCATTTTGATGGCAAGTATTTTCGGACGGAGGGAGTATATCCATGGCTCACGCTCATGTATTGGGTGAGAGTTGAAAAAAGCTGAAGCGCGTTAAAAAGTATGAACCAATTGCTTGGCTGAAACCGAGGTCGTTCTTGATGGGAGTATTTTGTGTAATGAAAATGAAACATAGCCTAACTATATGATTTTGTAGGGATGAACCTTCTAAAGCCATGTTATTTTGAGAAGACATGATTGCCTTGTTAGTATGCTTGAAGTATTACTATTTCTTATGTCAATATGAACTTTTATTTTGAATCATTTGGATCTGAACATTCATGCCACAATAAAGAAAATTACATTGAGAATTATGCTAGGTAGCATTCCACATCAAAAATTCTGTTTTTTTATCATTTACCTACTCGAGGACGAGCAGGAATTAAGCTTGGGGATGCTTGATACGTCTCCAACGTATCTATAATTTTTGATTGTTCCATGCTATTATCTTACCCGTTTTGGATGTTTATGGGTTTTACTTTACACTTTTATATCATTTTTGGGACTAACCTACTAACCGGAGGCCCAGCCCGAATTGTTGTTTTTTTGCCTATTTTAGTGTTTCAAAGAAAAGGAATATCAAACACAGTCCAAACGGAATGAAACCTTCGGGAGCGATCTTTTCGGAACAAACGCAATCCAGGAGACTTGGAGTGGACATCAAGCAGCGAACGAGGAGGCCACGAGGGTGCCCGGCGCGCCCTAAGGGGGTGGGCGTGCCCCCCACCCTCATGGGCCCCTCGTGGCTCAACCGACCTACTTCTTCCTCATATATATATATCCACGTACCCAGAAAACATCCAGGAGCACCACGAAAACCTATTTCCACCGCCGCAACCTTCTGTATCCGCGAGATCCCATCTTGGAGCCTTCGTCGGCGCTTCACCGGAGGGGGAATCAACCATGGATGGCCTCTACATCATCTCCAAGGCCTCTCCGATGAGCTGTGAGTAGTTTACCACAGACCTTCGGGTCCATAGTTATTAGCTAGATGGCTTCTTCTCTCTCTTTGAATCTCAATACAAAGTTCTCCTCGATCTTCTTGGAGATCTATTTGATGTAACTCTTTTTGCGGTGTGTTTATCGAGATCCGATGAATTGTGGGTTTATGATCAAGTTTATCTATGAGAAGTATTTGAATCTCCTCTGAATTCTTTTATGTATGATTGGTTATCTTTGCAAGTCTCTTCGAATTATCAGTTTGGTTTGGCCTACTAGATTGATCTTTCTTGCAATGGGAGAAGTGCTTAGCTTTGGGTTCAATCTTGCAGTGTCCTTTCCCAGTGACAGCAGGGGCAGCAAGGCACGTATTGTATTGTTGCCATCTAGGATAAAAAGATGGGGTTTATATCATATTGCTTGAGTTTATCCCTCTACGTCATGTCATCTTGCTTAATGTGTTACTCTGTTCTTATGAACTTAATACTCTAGATGCAGGCAGGAGTCGGTTGATGTGTGGAGTAATAGTAGTAGATGAATAATCGTTTCGATCTACTTGTTGCAGATGTGATGCCTATATACATGATCATGCCTAGATATTCTCATAACTATGCACTTTTCTATCAATTGCTTGACAGTAATTTGTTCACCCACCATAATACTTATACTATCTTGAGAGAAGCCACTAGTGAAACCTATGGCCCCCGGGTCTATGTTTTATCATATAAGTTTTCCATCTACTTTTATTTTCATCTTTTACTTTCCAATCTATATCATAAAAATACCAAAAATATTTATCTTATCTTATTATCTCTATCAGATCTCACTTTTGCAAGTTACCGTGAAGGGATTGACAACCCCTTTATCGCGTTGGTTGCGAGGTTCTTGTTTGTTTGTGTAGGTGCGTGGGACTTTTGAGGAGCATCCTACTGGATTGATACCTTGGTTCTCAAAAACTGAGGTAAATACTTACGCTACTTTGTTGCATCACCCTTTCCTCTTCAAGGGAAAACCAACGCAGTGCTCAAGAGGTAGCAGTTCCCTTTTTGTCACTGGGATCAAGCACCATAAGATCGAACCCACTACCGGGCACCTCTTCCCATTGCAAGATAAATTGATCAAGTTGGCCAAACAAAACCCAAATATCGGAGATCACGATATAAGAGATCAAAGAACTCAAATAACTCTCATGGATATAAAAAGATATAACTGATCATAAACTCGAAGTTCATCAGATCCCAACAAACACACCGCAAAAAGGACTTACATCATATGGATCTCCAAGAGATCATTGTATTGATAATCAAGAGAGAGAGAGAGAGGAAGCCATCTAGCTACTAACTACGGACCCGAAGGTCTACAAAGAACTCACGCATCATTGGAGAGGCACCAATGGAAATGGTGAACCCCTCTGTGATGGTGTCTAGATTGGATCTCGGTGTTCAGGACTCTACGGCGGCTGGATGAAAATTTCGTCGACTCCCCTAGGGTTTCTGGAATATTGGGGTATTTATAGAGCAAAGAGTCGGTCCAGGGGGCACTCGAGGTGGGCACAACCCACCTGGGCGCGCCTGGGCCTCCCGGCGCGCCCACGTGGGTTGTCCCCTCCTCGGGACTCCCCCCTAGGTGCAACCAGGGCCAGTTGTGTTCCTTCTGGCCCATAAAAAATCATCGTAAATTGGCGTGGTATTTGGACCCTTCTGATATTGATTTCCTGCAATGTAAAAAAAATGCAGAAAACAGCAACTGGCACTTGGCACTATGTCAATAGGTTAGTACCAAAAAATGATATAAAATGACTATATGATGATTTTTAAACATCCAACATTCATAATGAAACAGCATGGAATGATCAAAAATTATAGATACATTGGAGACGTATCAGCATCCCCAAGCTTAACTCTTGCTCGTCCTCGAGTAGGTAAGTGTTAAAACATAATTTTTGATGTGGAGTGTTGTTTATCATGTCATATCATATTCTTTTCTTCATAGCATGGACAGTTGGACTTTTATGTGCTTCAAAGCAATAGTCTAGTTTTGACATAATAATTTAGATACTCAAGCATATCAACAAGCAACCATGTCATTCAAAATATCAATGCTAAAACAAGTTATCCCTAGCCCATCATGCTCAAACATTGATCCATTCATGAAACACACTCGAATATTAGCTACACCCAATACTTAAGTACGGTCATATTGTCCCCTAGTTGGTGCTTTTATAAGAGAAGATGGAGACTCAATTTCAAAAAAAATTGCATAAAGGAAAAGAAAGGCCCTTCGCAGAGGGAAGTAGTGATTTGTAGAGGTGCTAGAGCTCAAAGCGAAAAATTAGAGATAAAAACATTTTGGGAGGTGTATCCATCCCACTAACGAAAATGACTTGGAGCATCCCAAAACTTTCCATGCTAGATATATCATAGGCGGTTCCCAAACAGAAAATAAAGTGTATTCCTTTTTCCACCATAAGTTTCACTTTCCATGGCTAACCGTATCCACGGGTGCCCTCCATACCAACACTTTCCAAGGAATTTATTATTTGACAACATAAAGTAAATTCATTTTTGCATTTCGGGCACTAGGCATCCCAAATACCTTTGCCTTACTCTCGTGCAATGACAAGTGAATAAACACTCATCGTGAGAATAACACATCTAGCATGGAAAATATTAGCTACTCGTTACCGTTCCGCGAGCAAAACAAACACACAAAAGATAAGTTCATTTTAAAAATTAGAGATGCTACATGCAAATTTTCTTAGAACAGCAAAAAAATACCGCATATGGGTAGATATAGTGGACTCATGTGGCAAAACTGGTTTAAAGGATTTTGGATGCACAAGTAGAGGTCATACTTGGTGCAAAATGAAGGCTAGCAAAAAGATTGAGAAGCGACCAACCAAGAAACGAATAATCTCATAAGCAAGCATTAAGCATAATTAACACCGAATAATGCACCACAAGTAGGATATAATTTTCATTGCATGATTATTGACTTACGTGCATGCATAGGGAATCACAAGCCTTAACACCAATATTCCTACTAGCGCACAATTACTCACCAACATGACTCACATATCTCATCATTATATCTCAAAACTATTACTAAGAATCAATTTTATTTTGTCCAATAATCTTCATGACATATATTTTCTTCTTTATTTATCCTTCTTGGATATCTATCACTTTGGGACTAATTTTCAAGTGTTGCTTTTCATAAGCTCAAACAAATATAAGTGAAGATCACGAGCATAACATATTTTCTTTCTATCAAAATAATTTAAGTGAAGCAAGGGAGAATTTCTTAAAAAAATTACTAACTCTCAAATAAATCTAAGTGAAGAAAGAGAGCATTTCTTCAAAAATACTAAGCACACCGTGCTCAAAAAGATATAAGTGAAGCACTAGAGCAAATCCATTGCTCATAAAAATTTAAGTGAAGCATAGAGAGCAATTCTAACAAGTAATGACATAATTTGGACTCTCTTAAATAGGTGTGTCCATCAAGGTTTGATGACTTAAAACACAAAATAAAACAAGCAAAGACACATATCATACAAGACGCTCCAAGCAAAACACATATCATGTGACGAATAAAAATATAGTCTCGAGTAAAATACCGATGGTCGTTAGAAGAAAGAGGGGATGCCACTTGGGGGCATCCGCGAGCTTAGTTGGTTGCTTATTCTTGGATAATAGCTTGGGATTCTAGGGCATCCCCAAGCTTAGGCTCTTCTATCCTTCTTTCATCCATCGTAAGATAACCCAAAACTTGAAAACTTCAATCACACAAAACTCAACAAAACCCTTATGAGCTCCGTTAGTAAAAGAAAGCAAACCACTACTATAAGTGTTGTGTCAAACCAATTCTTATTTTGTTTTTGTATTATATCTACTGTATTTCAACTTTTCTATGGCAAAAACTCATCAAAGAAAACCATAGATCCATCAAAATAAGCACACAACACAAAGAAAACAGAATCTGTCAAAACAGAACGGTCTGTAGTAATCTGGAAATTTCGAATACTTCTTTAACTCCAAAAATTCTACCAAATTAGGACGACCAGAATAATCTTCTGCAAAAAAAAATCAGGGCAAAATCTATTTTCTGTGATTTATGATAATTATTTTCGTGAGCGCAAACTTTCTGTCTTTTTGAGGAAGATCAAACAACTATCACCCCAGAAGATCCTAAAGGCTTTACTTGGCACAAACACTAATTAAAACACAAAAAACACAATCATACCAGTAGCATAATTTTGTTAACACACAAGAATAGAAATCATAAGGCAAAAATAAATTCTATCCATTGGGTTGCCTCCCAACAAGCGCTATAGTTTTACGCCTCTAGCTAGGCATTGATAATTTTGATGATGCTCTCATGAAAGACAAGAATTTAAGCACAAAGAGAGCATCATATAGCACATGACAAACACATCTAAGTCTAACATACTTCAAGAAAAAACTAGCATATGCAAGGAAGAAGAAAGAAACATTAGCAATCTCAACATGAAGAGAGGTAATTTAGTAACATGAAAATCTCTACAGCCATATTTTCCTCTCTCATAATAATTACATGTAGGATCATAATAGAATTCAACAATATATCTATCAGATAACATATTCTCAACACGATCCACATGCATGCGAAGTTGACACTCTTCCAAAAACGTTAACTAAAGTCATGACCTCTCCAAACCGACTTTTATCAAAAAAATCATAAGATTGACCATTCTCCAAAGTAGTGGGATATAAAGTTGACACTCTTACAAACCCATTTTAAATATTATTGCAAACACTATTATCAATCTCATATTCATCATGGGGCTTAAATAAATTTTCAAGATCGTAAGAAGAATCACCCCAATCATGATCATTGCAATAAGTAGTGGACATAGCAAAATTAGCATCCCCAAGCTTGGGGTTTTGCATATTATTAGCACAATTGACATTAATAGAATTTATATTAAAATCATTGCAATCATGCTTTTCATTCAAAGAGCTATCATGAATCACTTCATAAATTTCTTCATCACAATTTTTAGATTCACGAATCTCAAGCGAAACTTCCTAAAGATAATCTAGTGTACTCAAACCACTAGCAATTTGTTCATTATAATTGTATCTCTTAAAAAGATTAGCAATTGGATGAGGATCCATATCAAGAGATATTTAGCAAGCAAAGATGCAAGCAAATAGAAGACACATGGCACACAAGCAAGGAAGAGATCTGATGAGAAAACGGCGAACGAAAAAGAGGGCGAATAAAATGGCAAATTTTTGTGAAGTGGGGGAGAGGAAAATGAGAGGCAAATAATGTAAATTGCAAGGAGATGAGATTTGTGATTAGGAACCTAGTTATGTTGAAGATCCTCCCCGGCAACGGCGCCAGAAATTCCTTTTGATGTCGCTTGAAGCTACGTCGGTATTTCCCCAAACAGGAAGGGATGATGCAACACAACGGTTGTAGGTATTTCCCTCAGATATGAAACCAAGGTTATTCAACCAGTAGGAGAACCAAGCAACACAACGTAAACTACCCCTGCACACAAATAACAACACCTCGTAACCCGACGTGCTAAAGGGGTTGTCAATCCCTTTCGGGGTACGACGCCTCAATATAAGCAAAGGACGTGAGGTAAATTTTTAGATAGGATAAAAAGATCGCGGATCAAATAAATTGCAGCAAGGTATTTTTGTATTTTTTTAGTCTAATATATCTGAAAATAAACGTGAGGAAAAAGTAGATCGCAAGGCAAATATATGAAGAAAGAAGACCCGGGGGGGCTGTAGGTTTCACTAGTGGCTTCTCTCGAGAAAAATAGCAAATGGTGGGTGAAAAAATTACTGTTGGTCAATTGATAGAACTTCAAATAATCATGACGATATCCAGGCAATGATCATTACATAGGCATCACGTCCAAGATTAGTAGACCGACTCCTGCCTGCATCTACTACTATTACTCCACATATCGACCGCTATCCAGCATGCATCTAGTGTATTAAGTTCATGGAAAATGGAATAATGCAATAAGAACGATGACATGATGTAGACAAGATCCGTTTATCTATTGCGGTAGATATGGATCCCGTCTTTTTATCCTTAGTAGCAACAATACATACGTGTCGATTCCTGATACGTCTCCAACGTATCTATAACTTTTGATTGTTCCATGCTCTTATATTATCCGTTTTGGATGTTTATGGGCTTTACTTTACACTTTTATATCATTTTTGGGACTAACCTACTAACCGGAGGCCCAGCCCGAATTATTGTTTTTGCCTATTTCAGTGTTTCGAAGAAAAGGAATATCAAACGGAGTCCAAACAGAATGAAACCTTCGGGAGCGATCTTTTCGGAACAAACACAATCCAAGCGACTTGGAGTGGACGTCGAGCAGAGAACGAGGCGGCCACGAGGGTGCCCAGCATGCCCTAAGGGGGTGGGCGCCCCCCACCCTCGTGGGCCCCTCGTGGCTCAACCGACCTACTTCTTCCTCCTATATATATCCACGTACCCTGAAAACATCCACGAGCACTACGAAAACCTATTTCCACCGCCGCAACCTTCTATATCTGCGAGATCCCATCTTGGAGCCTTCGTTGGCGCTTCTCTGGAGGGGGAATCGACCATGGAGGGCCTCTACATCATCTCCAAGGCATCTCCGATGAGTTGTGAGTAGTTTACCATAGACCTTCGGGTCCATAGTTCTTAGCTAGATGGCTTCTTCTCTCTCTTTGAATCTCAATACAAAGTTCTCCTCGATCTTCTTGGAGATCTATTCGATGTAACTCTTTTGCGGTGTCTTTGTCCAGATCCGATGAATTGTGGGTTTATGATTAAGTTTATCTATGATAAGTATTTGAATCTCCTCTGAATTCTTTTATGTATGATTGGTTATCTTTGCAAGTCTCTTCGAATTATCAGTTTGGTTTGGCCTACTAGATTGATCTTTCTTGCAATGGGAGAAGTGCTTAGCTTTGGGTTCAATCTTGCGGTGTCCTTTCCTAGTGACGTGTCGGATCCCTTTCTTTCACTGGGATCAAGCACCGTAAGATCGAACCCACTATCGGGCACCTCTTCCCATTGCAAGATAAATAGATCAAGTTGGACAAACAAAACCCAAATATCGGAGAAGAAATACGAGGCTATAAGAGATCACGCATATAAGATATCAAAGAACTCAAATAAATTTCATGGATATAAAAAGATATAACTGATCATAAACTCAAAGTTCATCAGATCCCAACAAACACACCGCAAAAAGGACTTACATCATATGGATCTCCAAGAGATAATTGTATTGATAATCAAGAGAGAGAGAGAGAGAGAGGAAGCCATCTAGCTACTAACTACGGACCCAAAGGTCTACAGAGAACTACTCACGCATCATCGAAGAGGCACCAATGGAAGTGGTGAACCCCTCTGTGATGGTGTCTAGATTGGATCTCGGTGTTCTGGACTCTGCGGCGGCTAGATGAAAATTTCGTCGACTCCCCTAGGGTTTCTGAAATATTGGGGTATTTATAGAGCAAAGAGTCGATCCAGGGGGCACCCGAGGTGGGCACAACCCACCTGGGCGCGCCTGGGCCTCTTGGCGCGCCCTGGTGGGTTGTCCTCTCCTCAGGACTCCCCTAGGTTCAACCAGGGCCCGTTATGTTCCTTATGGCCCATAAAAAATCATCGTAAATTGGCGTGGTATTTGGACCCTTTCTGATATTGATTTCCTGTGATGTAAAAAACTTGCAGAAAACAGCAACTAGCACTTGGCACTATGTCAATAGGTTAGTACCAAAAAACATATAAAATGACTATATAATGATTATAAAACATCCAAGATTGATAATGAAACAACATGGAATGATAAAAAATTATAGATACGTTTGAGACGTATCAGGCCATATCTGCATATGCTAGGTTCATCAAGTTTAACTTGAGTACTTTGCACGTGCAAAACTGGCTTGCGCCAGTTGTATGTGAACGTAGAGCTTATCACACCCGATCATCATGTGGTGTCTTGGCACGACAAACTATAGCAACGATGCATACTCAGGGAGAACAGTTATACCTTGAAATTTAGTAAGGGATCATCTTATAATGCTACTATCGTACTAAGCAAAATAAGATGCATAAAATATAAACATCACATGCAATCAAAATATGTGACATGATATGGCCATCATCATCTTGTGCTCATGATCTCCATCACCGAAGCATCGTCATGATCTCCATCGTCACCGGCTTGGCACCTTGATCTCCATCGTAGCATCATTGTCGTCTCGCCAACTATTGCTACTACGACTACCGCTACCGCTTAGTGATAAGGTGAAGCAATTACATTACAATAAAGCGACAACCATATGGCTCCTGCCAGTTGCCGATAACTCTGTTACAAAACATGATCATCTCATACAACAATTTATATCTCATCATGTCTTCACCATATCACATCACAACAAGCCCTGCAAAAACAAATTAGATGTCCTCTACTTTGTTGTTGCAAGTTTTACGTGGCTGCTACGGGCTTCTAGCAAGAACCCTTCTTACCTACGCATCAAAATCACAATGATTTTTCGTCAAGTGTAATGTTTTAACCTTCAACAAGGACCGACCGTATTCAAACTCGATTCAACTAAAGTTGGAGAAACAGACACCCGCCAGCCACCTATGTGCAAAGCACATCGGTAGAACCAGACTCATGAACACGGTCATGTTATGTCGGTCCAGGCCGCTTCATCCAACAATACCGCCAAATCAAAGTAAGACGTTGGTGGTAAGAAGTATGACTATTATCGCCCACAACTCTTTGTGTTCTACTCGTGCATATATCATCTACGTATAGACCTGGCTAGGATGCCATTGTTGGGGAATGAAGTAACTCAAAAAATTTCCTACAATCACGCAAGATCTATCTAGGAGATGCATAGCAACGGGACGGGGGAGTGTGTCCACATACGCTCGTAGACCGAAAGCGGAAGCATTTAGTAACGCAGTTGATGTAGTCGAACATCTTCACGATCCGACCGATACAAGTACCGAACGTACGGCACCTCCGTGTTCAGCACACATTCAGCACAATGACGCCCCTCATGCTCTTGATCCAGTTGAGGACGAGGGGGGAGTTCCGTCAGCACGACAGCGTGGCGACGGTGATGATGAAGTTACCAGCGTAGGGCTTCACCTAAGCACTACGACGATATGACCGAGGTGTTAAACTGTGGAGGGGGGCACCGCACATGACTAAGAGATTGTCTGTTGTTATTTGGGGTGCCCCCTACCCCCGTATATAAAGGAGGAGAGGGGGAGGCCGGCCGGCCCTGTAGGGCGCGCCAAGAGGGAGGAGTCCTACTAGGACACCAAGTCCTAGTAGGATTCCACTTGGTAGAAGGGGGAAGAAGGAAGGGAGAGGGAGAGGGAGAGGGAAAGGGCGCCGCACCCCCTCCCCTAGTCCTATTCGGACTCCCCATGGGGGGAGGGGGCGCCACCCCCTTGCAGGCTGTCCTCTCTCTCCCCTATGGCCCATGTTGGCCCATTGCTTCCCCGGGGGGTTCCGGTAACCCCTCCGGCATTCCATTTTTACCCGGTACCTTTTGGAACTCTTCCGGTGTCCGAATAACATCGTCCAATATATCAATCTTTATGTGTCGACCATTTAGAGACTCCTCATCATGTCCGTGATCTCATCCGGGACTCCTAACAAACTTCGGTCATCAAATCACATAACTCATAATACAAATCATCATCAAACGTTAAGTGTGCGGACCCTATGGCTTCGAGAACTATGTAGACATGACCGAGACATATCTCCGATCAATAACCAATAGTGGAACCTAGATGCTCATATTGGTTCCTACATATTCTACGAAAATCTTTACCGGTCAAACCGCATAACAACATACGTCATTCCCTTTGTCATCAGTACATTACTTGCCCGAGATTCGATCGTCGGTATCATCATACCTAGTTCAATCTCGTTACCGGCAAGTCTCTTTACTTGTTCTGTAATGCTTCTTCCCGCAACTAACTCATTAGTCACATTGCTTGCAAGGCTTATAGTGATGAGCATTACTAAGAGGGCCCAGAGATACCTCTCCGATACACGGAGTAACAAATCCTAATCTTGATCTATGCCAACCCAACAAACACCTTAGGAGACACCTGTAGAGCATCTTTATAACCACCCAGTTATGTTGTGATGTGTGACAGCACACAAGGTGTTCCTCCGGTATTCGGAAGTTGCATAATCTCATAGTCAGAGGAACATGTATAAGTCATGAAGAAAGCAGTAGCAATAAAAATATAACTATCATAATGCTAAGCTAACAGATGGGTCTTGTCCATCACATCATTCTCCTAATGATGTGATCCCATTCATCAAATGACAACACATGTCTATGATTAGGAAACATAACCATCTTTGATTAACGAGCTAGTCAAGTAGAGGCATACTAGGGAGACAGTGTATTGTCTATGTATTGACACATGTACTAAGTTTCCGATTAATACAATTCTAGCATGAATAATAAAAATTTATCATGATATAAGGAAATATAAATAACAATCTTATTATTGCCTCTAGGGCATATTTCCTTCACTTCTATGGTCATGCACCCAATGTGAATGGTTTATTGAATCTCGATCTTAGTGATACACATGTTCATAATATTGATGTCAAGAGATGCAGAGTTGATGATGATAGTACCACTTTCTTGTGGCACTGCCGCTTAGGTCATATCGGTGTAAAACACATGAAGAAACTCCATGTTGATGGACTTTTGGAGTCATTTGATTTTGAATCACTTGACACATGCGAACGATGCCTTACAGGCAAGTGACTTATTGGAAAACATACATACTGATGTGTGTAGTCCGATGAGTGTTGACGCGCGTGGTGCATATTGTTACGTTCTCACCTTCACTGATGACTTGAGTAGATATGGGTATATTTACTTAATGAAGCATAAGTTTGAAACGTTTGTAAAGTTTAAATAATTTTAGAGTGAAGTTGAGAATCATCGTAGCAAGAACATTAAATTCCTACAACCCGATCGAAGGGGAGAATATCTGATTTATGAGTTTGGCAATCACTTAAGACAATGTGGAATTGTTTCACAGTTGACGCCACCTAGAACACACAGCGTAATGGTGTGTCCGAACGTCATAATTGTACCTTATTGAATATGGTGCGTTATATGATGTCTCTTGCCGATCTGCCACTATCATTTTGGGGTTATGCATTAGAGACAACTAGATTCACTTTAAATAGGGCACCATCTAAACTCGTTGAGATGACATCGTATGAATTGTGGTTTGGCAAGAAATCTAAGTTGTCATTTCTTAAGGTTTGGGGCTGCGACGCTTATGTGAAAAGGCTTCAGCCTGATAAGCTCGAACCCAATGCGAACAAATGTGTCTTCATAGGATACCCAAAGGAGACGGTTGAGTATACTTTCTATCTCAGATCTGAGGGCAAAGTGTTTGTCGTTGAACGGGTCCTTTCTTGACAAAGAGTTTCTCTCGAAAGAATTGAGTGGGAGGAAGATAGAACTTGATGAGGTTGTTGAACCTTTACTTCAACCAGAGAGTAGCACAGCGTAGAAAGATGTTTCTATGGCACCTACGTCAGTTGAAGAGGAAGCTAATGATAGTGATCATGAGGTTTCAGATCAAGTTACTATCAAACCTCGTAGGTCGACAAGGATACGTACTGCTCCTGAGTGGTACGGTAACCCTGTCTTAGAGGTCATGTTGTTGGACAACGATGAACCTACGAGCTATGGAGAAGTGATGGTGGGCCCGGATTCCAACGAATGGTTAGAGGCCATGAAATCCGAGATGGGATCCATGTATGAAAACAAAGTATGGACTTTGGGAGTATTACCTGAAGGGTGAAAGGCCATTTAGAATAAATGGATCTTCAAGAAGAAGACGGACGTGAACAGTAATATCACGGTCTATAAAGCTCGACTTGTGGCAAAGGGGTTTTCACAAGTTCAAGGAGTTGACTACGATGAGACTTTCTCACCCGTAGCGATGCTTAAGTCCGTCAGAATCATGTTAACAATAGTTGCATTTTTCGATTATGAAATCTGGCAGATGGATGTCAAAACAACGTTCCTTAAAGATTTCCTTAAGGAAGAGTTGTATATGATGTAGACGGAAGGTTTTGTCGATCCATAGAATGCTGACAAAGTGTGCAAGCTCTAGTGATCCTTCTGTGGACTAGAGCAAGCATCTCAGAGTTGGAATATACACTTTGATGAGGTGATCAAAGTTTTTTGGTCTATACAAAGTTTGCAAGAAACTTGTATTTACAAGAAAGTGAGTGGGAGCACTGCAACATTTCTGATAAGTATATGTGGATGACATATTGTTGATCGAAAATGATGTAGAATTTCTAGAAAGCATAAAGGGTTGTTTTGAAGGAGTTTTTCAAAGGAATACCTGGGTAAAGATGCTTACATATTGGGCATAAATAACTATAGAGATAGATCAAGACACCTGATAAGACTTTCATAGAGCACATACCTTGACATGATTTTGAAGTTCAAAATGGGTCAGTCAAAGAAGGAGTTCTTGCCTAAGTTATAAGGTGTGAAGTTGAGTAAGACTTAAAGCTCGACCATGGCAGAAGAAAGAGAAAGGATGAAGGTCATCCCCTATGCCTTAGCCATAGGCTTTATACAGTATGCCATGTTGTGTGCCGCACCTGATGTGTGCCTTGACATGTGTTTGGCAAGGGGGTACAAAAGTGATCCAGGAGTGGATCACTAGACAGTGCTTAAAATTATTCTTAGAGTAATAAGGAAATGTTTCTCGGTTGTGGAGGTGATAAAGAGTTTGGCGTAAAGGGTTGCGTCGATGCAAGCTTTGACACCAATCCGGATGACTCTAAGTAGTAAACCGGATACGTATAGTGGAGCAGCCATTTGGAATAGCTCCAAGTGGAGTGTGGTAGCGGCATCTACAATATGACATAGAGATTTGCAAAGTACACACGGATCTGAATGTTGCAGACCCGTTAACTAAAACCTCTCTCACAAGCAAAACATGATCAAACCCCAGAATTCATTGGGTGTTAATCACATGGCGATGTGAACTAGATTATTGACTCTAGTGCAAGTGGGAGATTATTGGAAATATGCCCTAGAGGCAATAATAAAGTGGTCATTATTATATTTCCTTGTTCATGATAATCGTTTATTGTCCATGCTATAATTGTATTGATTGGAAACTCAAATACACGTGTGGATACATAGACAACAATATGTCTCTAGTGAGCCTCTACAGGACTAGCTCGTTGATCGAAGATGGCTATGGTTTCCTAGCCATAGACATGAGTTGTCATTTGATAACGGGATCACATCATTAGGAGAATGATGTGATGGACAAGACCCAAACTATAAAATTAGCATATGATTGTATCAAGTTTATTGCTATCGTCTTTTGCATGTCAAGTATTTGTTTCTATGACCATGAGATCATGCAACTCACTGACACCGGAGGAGTACCTTGTGTGTATCAAACATCGGAACGTAACTAGGTGACTATAAAGATGCTCTACAGGTATCTCTGAGGGTGTCTATTGAGTTGGCATGGATCAAGACTGGGATTTGTCACTCCGTGTGACAGAGAGGTATCGCAGGGCCCACTCGGTAATACAACATCACAACAGGATTGCAAGCAATGTGAATAAGTAGTTAGTAACAAGATCTTGTGTTATGGAACGAGTAAAGAGACTTGCCGTTAACGAGATTTAACTAGGTATGGAGATACCGACGATCGAATCTCGGGCAAGTAACATACCGCTAGACAAAGGGAATTGCATACAGGATTGATTGAATCCTTGGGGTTCGACCGATAAAGATCTTTGTGGAATATGTGGTAACCAATATGAGCATCCAGGTCCCACTATTGGTTATTGACAGGAGAGGTGTCTCGGTCATGTCCACATGATTCTCGAACCCGTAGGGTCCGCACGCTTAATGTTCGGTGACGCTAGAGTGATATTGGGATATTCACATTGGGACCGAATATTGCTCGGAGTACCAGATGAGATCCTGGACATCACGAGGAGCTACATAATTGTCTGGAGGTAAAATATTTATATATTTGAAGTCATATTTTGGCTACCGAAAAAGTTTTGGGTTTTACCGGTATTGTACCGGGAAGCTTCCTGAAGGTTCTGGGAGGTTCTAGAAGGTTTCAGAGGGTTCAGGAGGAGTCCAAAAGGGTCCCTCCAGCACCTACGACGTGCATGGGCTGTAGGGGGCGTCCTAGCCTTATTGGGCCAGGGGCACCATCCCCAAAGAGGCCCATGCGCCTAGGGGAAGGGAAACCCTAAGGGGGAGGGCCCTCCACTTGACTTGGAGGGCACTCCTCCCCCTTGGACGCCTCCCCTCCTTGGATAAGGGTCTAGGGCTGCGCTCCCAGGCCTCCCACACCCCTATATATAGTGGGGAGGGGCACGGGGGTTGGGCACACCGATTCCCACGCCCTGTAGGCAGCCCTACCTCTCCCATTACTCCGTTTTCTCCTCAGATCACATCTATGGTAGCGTTTGGCAAAGCCCTGCTAGGATTGCTCCACCATCATCTCCACCACGCCATCGTGCTGGTTGAGACCCCATCTACTTATCCTCCCTCTCTTGTTGGATCAAGAAGGAGGAGACATCATCGAGCCGCATGTGTGCTAAACGTGGAGGGTGCCGTCCGTGCGGCACTTGACCGGGAGTTCGTGGGACGGCTCATGATTGGATCGCGAAGACGTTCAACTACATCAGCCACGTTTCTTAACGCTTCCGCTTAGCGATCTACAAGGGCTGTAGATCTAATATCTCCTCTCGTAGATGTTCATCTCCTAGATTGAGCGTAGGAAAATTTTTGTTTCCCATGCAACGTTCCCCAACAATGGTATCAGAGCTAGGTCTATGCGTAGATGACATCATGAGTCGAACACAAAGGAGTTTGTGGGCGTTGATATTCAGATTGCTTCCTTCCTTGGTCTTTTCTTGATTTGGCGGTATTGTGGTATGAAGCGGTCCGGACCAACTTTACATGTCCACATACATGAGATCGGTTCCATTGATTGACATGTGATTTTGTTGCATAAAGATGGTTGGCGGGTGTCTGTCTCTCCCACCTTAGGTGTTGCATCAAATTATCATGACCCAAGTTCATTCCCTTATCCTCCATAGTACGTGGAACATGTCCTAATACCGATTGTCTTTCTCCTTTGTTCGGTGTAGCTGGAGCAATGTTCGGACATGGTACAAGTACTTTGGCAATGATGGTCACATCAATATTGAGTATAAAGAGTACTTGATCTTTACCACTCAGGTTCCAATTGCAGTTTATATTACATAAAATGGACATATAGCACTCAAGTTTGCCAAGAGCATGTAGTGTTTCCTCCTCTTTGACCCCCTCAATAAGCTAGTAGATATATGAGTATCAAGGGCCAATATTCACATAGAATCACTAGAAACACCTACGGGGATGCTAATTTCCTCAACATCGAGAGTGCCCCATTCTCTACCATGGTGGTAAGTAAATGGAAATAATCATGAGCACCGAGTTCATACGTTGAATGAGCAGTATGATAGAAGTCACTACGCATATGCCAACGACAGTCATACGAGTTGTAGCTACCATAAAAAAATGTCTACTGAAAAAGAACTCAGCATGCATAGCAATGGCAATCATAGTAGTGAGTGGTAGTGGAGGAGCTTCAGTGCGATTTGAGAGAGGGCTAAATGAGTCTTAAATGAAGTTGAGGGGAGGGGGCATGGCCCCCTTTGGCCCTCACCAAGCTCTTTGAGTGTCCTTGTTTAAGGCATATTTGATCCATTAATACAAGCCTTTGGCTATTTGTTTATAGTTTATGTGATACTTGCTCCATTTCAAAATAAACCACATTTTGGGTATTGGCGTGTTCTGCAATAAATATCTTTGCTCCATTCAAGATGTTATCCCGCATGCTACCGCGGGGAACATATTGAAATATAAATATTTGGATAAAAATACGGGAGCTTAAAACGAAAAATAGATTTGATTTCATTGTATTTGATTATTGTATGGTTGTAAAATATTTATTAAATATAAGTACCATAATAAGTTTTCCATACATGCTTTAACATATTACAATGCTAGCATGGTTACATCTTGAGATAGATTGGTTAGTGGGCACCGCATCTTTAATTATATCATATAGTAGTTTGGTAAAAAAATATGAAGCAGTATGTGTCGGATTTCGGGTTCGGCAGACCCTCTAGGTTCGAACACTGGGGTGCGCGCGGAGATTTCACCCTCTGCCTACCTACACCTCACCGCCTCTCTATGATATAAGCAATCAAAGGAACAACGCAAGAGACACATAGTTTATACTAGTTCGGGCCACCATTGTGGTGTAATACCCTACTCCAGTGTGTGGTGTGGTGGATTGCCTCTTGGGCTGATGATGAACAATAAAAGGGAGAACAGCCTCGCGAGGGTCTGTCCTTGGCTGGTGTGATGAACTGCTAGGGGGAGTTCAGTCGCTCTCTCTACTGGTTTCCTGGTGAGGATTCCATTGACTATCTCTCTCTCTCTCTCTCTCTCTCTCTCTCTCTCTCTGTCTCCGCCCTCTCCTTTGTCTCCTTTGTTGTTGTTTATGGTGGCTAGTCCTTATAGGTGAAGGCCCTAGGCCTCCTCCCAAATATTGAGCGGGAAGGGCGCCAACAATTGGCCATTTTGAAGGGAAACATCTAGTACACTTATCCTGATTAAAGTTGGTCCTCGCCTGCTAAAGGCTCTGGTGGTGACGCCGGCTTGGGCTCCACGATAACCTCCATCCTGTCGTTCTGCTGGTCTTGGTCTTGTTGCACCGAAACGGATGCCTTTGCTTGATGCTCCCGCCTGCGCTTGCTCCCTTTGCACCAAAGAGGAAAGAAGGACACTGCGCGGGCTGGCGCCCGCCTGGCACCCTTGGTCGTCATGGCTTGCGTCATGGGCACCTCGTGAGGTACCCCACCTTGATCTCTCCGCCTCCTCGCGAGCCAGCCTGACGAGGCCGTGCCTGAGGAAGCCTCCTGTCGTCCGCCCCGTGAGGCTTGGCCCCTTGCGAGGGTCTTGAGCTCGTGCTGATGAAGACGGGCCATGCTGGGCCACCCCTTGAGCCACGCCGCAGGCCGCAGGCAGGCAAGTCTGGGGACCCCCATTCCCAGAACACCGACAGTAGCCCCCGGGCCCAAGGCGCGCCCGGACTTGGCTGAGCAGAGAGTCGAAGGGGCAAGTGCGAAGCGTCGCGGACCCTAACAGCCTGCAGCCTCAAGCACCGCGTGGCGGTTGATTGGACGTGGGCGGCTCCGCAATTGCGTGGATCGATAAAAGAGCGGCATCTGCCCAGGCTTTACTTCCCTTGCTTCCTCCGATCATTGCCCAGATCCCTGCGACCGATGCGGATGTCGAGGTCATCGCTCCAGGTAAGGTCTTCATGACCCGGGGCTGGGGCGAGATCGCCCGGGTTTGCAGGACGAGGGGCGCCCTCGTGATCCACCTGGAGTTCGATGCTGCTTCCATGATGCTCTTCAAGGTCTTCGACAAAGATGGGCGTCGGCTGGAGTGCTGTCCCAGAGACAGCGGCAGAAGCCCCGAAGCGGCAAGGACCAGGCCTGCCGTTGCACGTTCTTCCAGCAGCTCCTCAAGCGGCAAGGGTGCCGGAGGATCCAGCAACTCTGCTGAGCTCTTCGCGACTCCGGAGACGAGCGACGACAGCTACGAGCCCCCGAGCCTACGCCGCTCTCGGAGTAGGACGGGCTCGTTAGGCCGCCGCCGTCTCTGATCTGGATGAGGTTGGCGCCGGTGCCTAGCGGCC
This sequence comes from Triticum aestivum, assembly GCF_018294505.1. Classification (NCBI taxonomy): domain Eukaryota; kingdom Viridiplantae; phylum Streptophyta; class Magnoliopsida; order Poales; family Poaceae; genus Triticum; species Triticum aestivum. Next base: position 432,187,811 of record NC_057804.1, on the reverse strand, counting down.
CACTGTTGATGATGGCGTCTGTCGCGACGGTTCCTGTAGTTAGGGCTCCGTAGGATACGCGTCTTTTGTCCTTGCGAGGAGCTGAGAATACACCCCGTGAGGGTTTGTAAGGTGTCTGTACCTCCGTTTGTCAATATGATCCTTATCGTGAAGCGGTGCGAGATGCTTATTCCGTCTTAGCTTAGTTTTTTCCTTTTAGACCTCACGAGGGCTTGGTGCTCTGCGCCGATAGGTCCCGGTCCCAAGGCGGCTTCAGCCGTCGCTGGTATGCCAGGTCGCGATGCCGTGGTCAAGGCGAGGAGGTGAGAGGCCCGGGGTCCAGTAAGAGCCCCTGAGTCGCGATGCTCAGGAGGTCCCCCTTGGCGCTCAAGCAGCTATCGTTCGGTGAGAAAGGAATGTGATGTTGCTAACACGGGATTGCATAGGATGCGGTGACGGTGCCGCGATAGCTAGTGTTTCCGGAGAGTGACTTATCTCGAGGGTCAGGAAGCGCTTCCTGGTGCGGCGCTAGGTCCGTGCCTCGGCCGGCGAGAGGTTGCCTGGCGAGGTCTCCGCGTGCCTCTTTCCTCCCGCCTCTGCTCCCCTTTCTGCTCTACGTCCTCGGGTCCCGGGCCTCGAGCGGGTCTCAGCCTTCGCTGGTTTGCCGGGGCGCGATGCCGTGGGCACAGCCAGAGGGTGAGGGCTGGACAGCCGGTAGGAGCCCTGAGTCGCGATGCTCAGGTACCCCCCCCTTTAAAGCGCAAGCTTGGTTAGATGTCGGCGCTCTACGTCCTCGGGTCCCAGTCCTCGAGCTGGTCTCAGCCGTCGCTGGTTTGCCGGGGCGCGATGCCGTGGGAAAAGCCAGAGGGTGAGGGCTAGAGAGCCGGTAGGAGCCCTGAGTCGCGATGCTCAGGCACCCACCCCCCTTTAATGCGCAAGCTTGGTTAGATGTCGGCGCTCTACGTCCTCGGGTCCCGGCCCTCGAGCTGGTCTCAGCCGTCGCTGGTTTGCCGGGGCGTGATGCCGTGGGCAAAGCCAGAGGGTGAGGGCTGGAGAGCCGGTAGGAGCCCTGAGTCGCGATGCTCAGACACCTCCCCCCCTTTAACATGCAAGCTTGGTTAGATGTCGGCGCTCTACGTCCTCGGGTCCCGGCTCTCGAGCTGGTCTCAGCCGTCGCTGGTTTGCCGGGGCGCGATGCCGTGGGAAAAGCCAGAGGGTGAGGGCTGGAGAGATGGTAGGAGACCTGAGTCACGATGCTCAGACACCCCCCTTTAACGTGCAAGCTGCCGACATCTAGGAAGAAGAAGTGCCACGGACAGGCATCAAATAACAAGCATGATGGGTCGAATGCATGGCCCGAAAATAAACGCAAGAGGGATACACGTTGCTGGGTCTGACCCGAGAGACTTGGGGATGATGCAGCCCGGGGGGCGCCCCCAACAAGGTAAGCTAAAAACACGAGCAAAAGGGATACACGCCGCAGGGACGGACCCACGCGGCCTGGGAATGATGCAGCCCTGAGGGCGCTCCCAGCTGGAAACGAAACTTGAAAGATGTCACCTGATAGTGTTAGCGGCGAAGGGGTGTTGAAGTAGCAGACATAGCGGGCTGTAGGAGCCGATCTTCACGAGTCCCCAGGCCCAGGAGCCTCGGGAGGCTCCAGAGGCGTTGGTGGCTCCTCGCGAACCATCTCCATCTCCGCCAGGACTGCAGAACGCCTGGCCTCCTGAGCCCCCAGGATGTTCCTCATGAGGCGCTGGCGCACCACAACCGCGTTCGGCAAGCCGTAGGGCATGCGAATGTAGCTGTGGGGTGGGCCTCCGCAGCGCCCCACACGTGAGGGCCAGAAGCGCTCCTGAGAGGCGACTCGGTTGAGCCCTGGGATGTCGACGCAGACGCGCAACCCGCCATCCTCACCTGGATGGGGAGCTGCGGTGGGTAAGCGGCGGCTGCCGCTCATGACTCCTGACTCCTGCAACTCCTGTGTGATCTGACTGACGAACTCCTGAGGGTTTGGCCCTCCTTGCCTTGCTCCTTCCTGAGGGAAACGTGTTCTGAAACACGCCTCCAAGTGGTGCCCAAGCGCCTCCCTCGTGACCCTAGCAAGGTCGGTGGCCCTCCAGGTGGGAGCCCCCGAGCCCTGCTTGAGGAGGGCGCTGGGCACGCCTCCCTATGCGACAGAAGGAGGTGCCCCCTGAGCAGGCGCAGACCCTGAGGGGCCTGCCTCCTGAGGGGTCGGGCCTGGCGATGTCTTCTTCTTCTTGGGGGCGGTCTCAGGGAGCCTCCCGCTCCCGCGATCTGGGTCTTCAAGCGATGCGGCCTGAAATGCTCGTTCCAGGGAACACACCGCGTCTCTTTCTTCACAAGGCGCCGTGATGACTCCACCGCTTCATGGCATCTTGAGGACATTGTAGCCGTGATGAGTCACGGTCATGAACTTGGCGAGAGCTGGGTAGCCGAGGATGGCGTTGTACGGCAGGCGAATGTGGGCAACGTCGAAGTCGATGAGCTCAGTGCGGTAGTTGTTGTGCGCCTCGAAGGTGACAGGGAGGCGGACCTGCCCAATTGGAACTGTGGAGCCTTCGGTGACTCCGGAGAAAGGCTTAGTTGGCTGAAGCTGATCGTAAGGCACTTGGAGATTGTTGAACATTTCTACGGACGGGATGTTGAGCCCTGCCCCGCCATCAATGAGGGTCCTGGTGACTTGCACGTTGCTGATGACTGGGGAGCAGAGCATTGGGAGGACTCCGGCTATGGCCGCGCACTTGAGCTGATCCGCTGAGCTGAACGTGATGGCGCACGCCGACCACCTGAGGGGGCGCGTGGCTTCAAGCTTAGGAAGGACTGCATTCACTTCACGGGTGAACTGTTTGAAGATGCGTTGAGAGGCTGGGGCTTGAGCTCCGCCCAGGATGCAGGCGATCGCGCGCGGCTCCTGGAAGCCCCCAGCCCCCTCGTCCTGGTGATGGTCCTCATTTCTCCTTGGCTGTGGTGGCAGTGGAGGGAGGCCTACGTTTCCTTGCGGGCGATCCTCGCGAGGACGATCCCTCTAGTCTCCCTCACGAGGCTGATCCTACCAGCGATCCTCGCGAGGTCGGTCGCGCCACCCTTGGCGAGGGCCGCGGTTTTCCTAGTGCCCTGCGTTCCTTCCTCCTCCTCAGCCATAGCCGCGATCGTTGCGGTCGGGGCGTCGGCCGACCCTTCCTTCTCGCACGGCTCAGAGCTCTTGGCATTCGTTGGTGTTGTGGGTGTGGAGGTCGTGGTATACACAGTACCGGCTGCCCTTGAAAGACTCGGGCTGATCTCTGCCCCGCTTGGTGTTTGGTTCCGCCGCGAGCATGGCAGCCCCCTTGCGCTTCACGTCCTTGGCCTTGGATTTCTTCTCTTCTGGGTCGGCGGCTGGCAGCTCGAGGAGGGAAAGGCGCCCTTCCTCAGCCCTGGCGCACTTGGTTGCCAAGTTGAACAGCTCCAAGGAAGTGCATGGATCTTCATGCATCGCCAGCTCCTCCTTCATCTTGACGTCGCACACGTCGTCGGAGAAGGCTGAGATGATGGCCTTCTCGGTCACCTTGGGAATCTTGAGACATGCGTTGTTGAAGCACTGGATGTACTTCTGCAGGGTCTCCCCTGGTTGCTGCTTGATGCGGCGCATGTCGCTCACGGCAGGTGGCCGGTCGCGAGTACCTTGGAAGTTGGCAATGAAACGGGTGCGCATCTCGTCCCAGGAGGAGATCGTGCCTGGCGCCAGGTTCAGGAGCCAGGTGCGGGCTCCGTCCTTGAGCGCCATGGGAAACCAGTTCACCATGACCTTCTTGTCCCTGTTGGCGGCTTCGATGCCTAGCTCGTAGAGCTGGAGGAACTCTGCAGGGTCGGCCGTGCCGTCGTAGCGAGGAGGCAGGTCTGGCTTGAACTTGCAGGGCCACGCGACACTGCGCATCCCGGTGGTGTAGGCGCGGCATCCCGCCGTGGCCACGGGAGGCCTCTGGTGACGGGGAGCTTGGTCTTGCGGGCCCCCATGCGCTGCAGCTGGGAGCAGCGCGGGATCTTGGCGCGCTGGGACAGGAGCGTGGTCGTGACGGACTGGAGCAGGGAGCACTCGGGCAGCTTCTTGGGGGTGAGGAACCTCTTGGCAGCTCCGCTCTTGATGCGCTGACGCCGGACGGGGTGGGTTCCGTCCAGGGGCCACGCGCCTCGGGGCCAGGGCGCCTTCTTGAGGAGGAGGCGGCTGAGGCGCCCCGGAGCTTCATTGCCCGCACAGGGCGGGGCGCGGTGCAACGAGAAGGACAGCGCGGGGGAGCCCCCTGCGGCGCGGATGAGCTCGGCGACCCGGTCGAGCCACTCTTCATAGACGTCGTCGACCGGGCGGTAGCGCAGGAGCTCATTTGCCGCGATGAGCGCAGCTCGAGCCTCCATGGCCGCGCGAGGCGCGCGGGACGAAGAACCAGCCGGGGCGAGCGAGGGAGTGGCAGTGTGGTCGTCTCGCCTCATGGATGGATGCTGGGACGATACTTGCTGCTTGTTCCCCGCCGGGCCGGTGGCGGTGTTGACGGCAGGCGACGGGGAACGGCGGGGGTGCCCGCCGACGGGGGTCATCTGGGCGACGCGGGAAGCGAGAGCGGCTCGGCGCTCGGCGCGGGCCCGACGAGCGTCTGACATGGACGTGATGGTCGATGAAGAACAGGGCGGCGGAAGGCGAATTCCGGCGCACCCCTACCTGGCGTGCCAAATGTCGGATTTCGGGTTCCGACAGACCCTCTAGGTTCAAACACTGGGGTGCGCGCGGAGATTTCACCCTCTGCCTACCTTCACCTCACTGCCTCGCTATGATCTAAGCAATCAAAGGAACAATGCAAGAGACACAAAGTTTATACTGGTTCGGGCCACCATTATGGTGTAATACCCTACTCCAGTGTGTGGTGTGGTGGATTGCCTCTTGGGCTGATGATGAACAATACAAGGGAGAACAGCCTCGCGAGGGTCTGTCCTTGGCTGGTGCAATGAACTGCTAGGGGGAGTTCGGTCGCTCTCTCTACTGGTTTCCTGGTGAGGATTCCCTTCTCTCTCTCTCTCTCTCTCTCTCTCTCTGTGTGTGTGTGTGTCTCCGCCCTCTCCTTTGTCTCCCTCTGTTGTTGTTTATGGTGGGTAGTCCTACTTATAGGCGAAGGCCATGGGCCTCCTTCCAAATATTGAGCGGGAAGGGCGCCAACAATTGGCCATTTTGAAGGGAAACATCTAGTACACTTATCCTGACTAAAGTTGGTCCTCGCCTGCTAAAGGCTCTGGTGGTGACGCCGGCTTGGGCTCCATGATGACCTCCATCATGCCGTTCTGCTGGTCTTGGTCTTGTTGCACCGAAACGGATGCCTTTGCTTGATGCTCCCGCCTGCGCTTGCTCCCTTTGCACCAAAGAGGAAAGAAGAACGCTGCGCGGGCTGGCGCCCGCCTGACGCCCTTGGTCGTCATGGCTTGCGTCATGGCACCTCGTGAGGTACCCCGCCTTGATCTCTCCACCTCCTCGCGAGCCAGCCTGACGAGGCCGTGCGTGAGGAAGCCTCATGTCGTCCGCCCCGCGAGGCTTGGCCCCTCGCGAGGGTCTTGAGCTCGTGCTGATGAAGACGGGCCATGCTGGGCCGCCCCTTGAGCCACGCCGCAGGCCGTAAGCAGACAAGTCTGGGGACCCCCGTTCCCAGAACACCGACAGTATGTCATGACAATATTATCATTACAAATATAATGGTGCTATTAAATCTCATGAATCAAAATAAGTTTTCGTATTTTTGTTATCATTTGAAGGACTCGCTATAATCTGGAAAGGGATTGTACAAAATCATAAGTATTTTACCCCTTTGGTTCGAATTTGATGGTATCGGTTTCACATCCTATGATTGATCACATATCGAGAAAATGATCATAGGTCATACTCCCTCGATCCTTTTTACTCTGCGTATTGAATTTGTGTCAAGTCAAACTTTGCAAAGTTTAATCAAATTTATATTAAAAATATATCAGAAACTACATTTCATAATGAATCTAACAATACTGATCTAACATCGTGAATGTTGATACTTTCTTTCTAATACTCCCTCCGTTCTAAAATATAGTGCGCCCGCGCTTTTCGAGATTTAACTTTGACCATAAATCTAACCAACGAGACCGACTGCGGCGGGAGCGAAAATTATACCAGTAAATTCATATTCAAAAGAAGTTTTCAATTATATAATTTTTGCTGCCGACGCGGTCGGTCTTGTTGGTTAAATTTATGATCAAAATTGAAACGCGGAAACCGAGGACGCACTATATTTGGGAACAGAGGGAGTATAAGTTTGGTCAAAGTAGAGATGCTTTGACTTCGGACAAAATTTATATGGAAACTAAAAATGACTGAAGATAGTACATTTTATGCTAATGGATCAAAATACACATTCTGTTTTCAAACAGGAGCACTTGCTAAGTCGAAGTACATGCGTGGCAATGTACATGGAGTACGTTCGATCATATCTCGTCCCAATCACGGCCGATGATACGCTGCCATGCCCGCACGGAGACCGCGGCGCACGTATACCTGTCAGTGTCACCGGATGAGGCTGCACTGCTGCTGCGTCAACGGTCAACGACCACATCTTTCTCACTCGATCCGATTCATCATTCTTAAAGCTCCTGGTCATCACCAAACCAGGAACTAAAGTAAAATGACACACATACACACTACACACGCGCAGGGAAGAAAACCAACAGAAACGAACAAAAGAACCATAAAACGAGAATCGACGGTCACCGAACCGTGCATCACCAACTGCCTCACAGCTCACACTTCTTCTAGTCCTCGTAGTCGCTTTCTTAATATAGGCACATAAAACCGAGGAAAAACGTTTCTGATTTGATTTTATTTGCACACAAAAACATGATTCCATTTCCATGGCTGCCCATCCATTGATCCAATTGCAGATTTTCTAATCGATCCAGCTCTTGTCTCCTCCCCAGCTCTCCTTCGTATCATCCGCTCTGCCTGTGGTACGTGCGGATCGGTCGGGGCGGGGGTCCCATGGCTCACATGGAGGCGCAGAGCTCCTCACGCCGGTATGTGTTTCCTGCTCCTGCCAGCAGCACGCACGTCCGCCGATCATGTCATGTGTGCCCCAATCCGATCCCCGTTCGTTCGTGGGCTCGCGGTGCCAATTAGGGGTTCTACTATATTGTAATGCGAGTTTGGATTCCAACCATGTGATTCCTAGGGCTGATGGATCCCCTTTGTGTTCCTTTCCTATGTGGCGTCGCTCATCGCCTCTTCTTTATGGCAAAAGCTTGAGGTGGCAATCAGTGGCGAACGGAAAGACGGATCATCAGAGGTGGCAATTGTATAGCCTGTTCTTTTTTGGAGAGAGAGAGAATGGGCATTTGGCATTGCGATCTTCCTTTTTCTCTAGACTGTAGAGAGATGCCTAGTTTGATTTTCAACGTGTGCGAATGGAGGCGCCTTTGTGTATGTGAGCAAATTAAATTGACAAGGTGGGGAGGGCACTCGCACTCGCACTCGCATGGCACTGCCTAGCTGGGTCTCATTTTACAATTGTTTGGTTCATACTTGCTTTTCTTCACCATCGACTTTCATTCGTGTCTATCTCTTTTGCTGTTCCTTTTTCCCTTTTTCTAGATTTTTATTTTGGCTCCGCAGTTAATGGGGTGGGAATGATAGGGTACGTGATTTGGAACTTGGTAGGTGAATTCACGCAAGTGGGCGAAAAGGAATGGAGGAAATGGACGACGAATGGCTGCTGATCGTGTTATGGCCTCTCATGGACTCTTATGCTCGTCTCATTCTTGCAGGGCTTGCCGCTAGCTAGCAAGTTTTGAGTGACGCGCCTCTGGTTTTGCCGCCAAGCCGAGGCAATGGACTCGGCCAGGGCGGCGCAGGCGGCCACGCGGCGCAAGAAGATGACCAAGCAGCTCACCGGGAAGCGGGACGACACGGCGCTGCACGGGGCGGCGCGCGCCGGGCTGCTCGTCGCCGTGCAGGAGACGCTGTCCGGCGCGTCGCCAGAGGAGCTGCGCGCGCTGCTGTCCAAGCAGAACACGGCCGGGGAGACGCCGCTGTTCGTCGCCGCCGAGTACGGCTACGTGGCCCTGGTGAACGAGATGGTCAAGTACCACGACGTCGCCACCGCCGGCATCAAGGCCCGCAGCGGCTACGACGCCCTCCACATTGCCGCCAAGCAAGGGGATGTAGGTACATCCATCGTCTACGTCTAGTCCCCTCTCACCCTCTCACTCTCACACGCACGCGTCGCGCGCCATCTTCATGTTTACAATGATTCATGTTGCTTGCATGCATGGTGCAGAGGTGGTGAAGGAACTGCTGCAGGCGCTGCCGGAGCTGGCCATGACGGTGGACGCGTCGAACACGACGGCTCTCAACACCGCGGCGACGCAGGGGCACATGGAGGTGGTGCGGCTGCTGCTGGAGGTGGACGGGACCCTGGCGCTGATCGCGCGGAGCAACGGCAAGACGGCGCTGCACTCGGCGGCGAGGAACGGCCACGTGCAGGTGGTGCGCGCGCTGCTGGAGGCGGAGCCCAGCATCGCGCTCCGGGTGGACAAGAAGGGGCAGACGGCGCTGCACATGGCCGCCAAGGGCACCAACCTCGACCTCGTAGACGCGCTCCTCGCCGCCGACCCTTCGCTGCTCAACCTCCCGGACAACAAGGGCAACACCGCGCTGCACATCGCCTCCCGCAAGGCGCGGCACCAGATCATTAAGCGTCTGCTCGAGCTGCCGGACACGAACCTCAAGGCGATCAACCGGGCCGCCGAGACGCCGCTGGACACGGCGGAGAAGATGGGCAACGGCGAGGTGGCCGGCGTGCTGACGGAGCACGGCGTGCAGTCGGCCCGCGCCCTGAGCCCCACGAGCGGCGGCAACCCGGCGCGCGAGCTGAAGCAGCAGGTGAGCGACATCAAGCACGAGGTGCACTCGCAGCTGGAGCAGACGCGGCAGACGCGCGTGCGGATGCAGGGAATCCAGAAGCGCATCAACAAGCTCCACGAGGAAGGGCTGAATAACGCCATCAACTCCACCACGGTGGTGGCCGTGCTGATCGCCACGGTGGCGTTCGCGGCCATCTTCACGGTGCCCGGCGAGTACGTGGACGCGGACAACCTGGGGCCGGGGCAGGAGCTGGGCGAGGCCAACATCGCCCATCAGACCCCCTTCATCATCTTCTTCGTGTTCGACTCGGTGGCGCTCTTCATCTCGCTGGCGGTGGTGGTGGTGCAGACGTCGGTGGTGGTGATCGAGCGGAAGGCCAAGAAGCAGATGATGGCGGTGATCAACAAGCTCATGTGGGTGGCGTGCGTGCTCATCAGCGTCGCCTTCCTGGCGCTGTCGTTCGTCGTCGTAGGGCGCACGGAGCAGTGGCTGGCCGTCGCGGTCACCATCATGGGCGCCACCATCCTGGTCACCACCATCGGCACCATGCTCTACTGGGTCATCGCGCACCGGCTCGAGGCCAAGCGCATGCGCAACATCAAGCGCTCGTCGATGAGCCGCTCGCGCTCACACTCGGGGTCTGGACTGTCCGAGCACGAGTGGGTCGACGAGGAGTTCAAGAAGATGTACGCCATCTGATCATGATGATCCCCACGCCCTAGCGCAACATTGATTACACTACCTGATTTACCACGTACGATGACCCGAGGAGTAGCGATGATCGTAGCCGGGCTGACATTTTTATCCGGTAGCTCAGAAGATTGTGCATTACTAGTGATCATTTAAGCTGTTCACCGTTTGCTGAATGTTGATTAGAACGGGGAACAGGAAGAAGTACAGTAGCAAGGATGTCGCCAGTGCATTTTTTATTTTACTTCTTGTGTAGAACAATATATGACGATAGGAAAACTAAATAAATAAAAACAGAAATCAATGTTTCATTACTTTTTTTCCAAAAAAAATTGACCTATTCATCTTCAATCATGGCAGTACAAAGAACAACAAAGGTATAAAAATTGCAACCATGTCGTGGACCACGTAGCGACGACAATAAACACTGGAACAAGCCGAAGGCGTGCCGCTGTCATCGCCCCTCTCTCACCGGAGCCGGGCAAACCTTATGTAGTAGATAGTCAGGAAATTGTCGTGCTAAGGCCCCGTAGGACCAGCGCACCAGAGTAGCAACCATCGTCGATGAAGAAAATTGTAGATCAGAAGGATCAAGTCTGTAAACACCCAAACGAATACCGGATCCAAACAGATCCACCGAAGACCAGCACCGACTGGATCCCACGAGATCCGACATGGACAAACCTTCACACACCCTCCAACGATGCTAGACGCCTTATCGGGACGGGGATAGAACGTGAGAGACATTATTCCTACTAAGGACATCGCCGCCGCCACACAGCCCCAACCAAGACGCTGGATCTAACAAGAATGAGAATGGGGTCTCTCCCACCGGCGGGGAGGTGAGGTCATTCGTACCTCCATGGCCTAGAGGCCATCCGAGATGGGGCGGACCGGCGGGAAATGAATAGACTTTTGACTATATGGGTAGCTGAATTTTGTATATATTATACACTGTTTATTTTAATGAAAATTGCTTTTTATTGACTTGTCATGTAGCATCGAGGGATACAATCATAACAAGCATACAACCGGCCCCTGCAGCTAAGATGCACGCAACCAACAAAAAAAATCACATAGGCAAATAGCAAAGTCAAATAAGATCGAAGCTATGCCTAGGCGCATGAAGCAAAAGAAGAATAAGAAGGAAAAAACGAAGTGATCAACATAGCTATCGATAATATACCTGTAGCGCCCAAGATGCGATTATATCCCAATCACAAATTCGTACGTGGTCAGGATAGAATTGCATCTTGAGCGCTACAAATTAGTATCAGAACCTTACCGACCGCAGGAGCCCCATTGATTGATCGAACCATTGTCGTTGTCGAGTTTAGAAAAAAAACTATTTTGAGTCCTAGATATATATTGGAGAATAGGAATTCTTTTTACTCATTTCCCCTTCGCCGCGCTGATACCAACTTGCTATGCGCTCGAAATGCGATTCTGCCTCAATCATGAATTCATCACGTGATCGGGATATAATTGCATCTTGGGTGCTACAATACCACAATGACCATCTGGACCATCCATCTTTTGACAACATATAGACTAGGAGAAAGGTTCTCCAAAGATGATGCCTCCATGAAGGGAACGACACGCATATACCGTCATCGCCGGATCCAGCTATCGAATGTCAGATCGTGGGTCACCCTGAAGATCACGGTCATCAAGGGAACAACGCAAAATACGCCACCATTGCTAAGTATAACTAACAAGGGCCAGACTTAGGGTTTTCACCCCAGAGCTCGAGGCCGGCTACTTGAGAAGCACCAGCCAACATAAGTCATTATATGATGTCTCCTCCACTTGCCACAGTCCTAGCAGGTGCATACGTGCATAGCCCGACAGATGAGCATGCCCGAGCAATCAGATAGTCAAGCGACGACAAAAGTTGCTTGCCATCGCACAACGAAGTGATTGACAAGGGAGGAAGGTCGCCGGCACTGCCAAAATCCCATGTTCGGGACGATCTAGAGTCCCCGCACCGTCCTCACAAGTGGCAGCCAATAGCTAATCTGAATCAGACAACAACACCACACAGTGCCACTACCTTTGCCATCCTCATATGCGGTAGTATATCAAACTGTGGGGAAGGACACATATACCGCCATGCATCAGACCACAGCGACACGGATCAACTGAGGCATGAATGACCACGGAACTGCTAGTCCACAAAGGAACCATCAACTACTCTGTACCATCGGCTGCAGATGGACTGATATGACTTTGGTGGACATCATCATTGCCACCGGATTGGAAGTTCCAAGCCACACAGGCGCCAACTTCCCAGCCGATGTCGCGCACACGGGGACAACCGCTCGCGGGAGGTAGCATCAATCACGGCCGGCACCGCTCATCAACATACGGGCTATACCACGGGCTCTATTGTTGTGGATGTATTAGTGTTTGAAAAGAAGTTTAAATTTCATACTAAGAGAAATATACCAAAACAAGAATTTGTAGTATGGTGAATTTTCAACTCAAACTTCAAGCTTTTGAGGACCAACACATCGTACTCAAACCAAAACTTGTAACTCAAAAATTGAAGATTTTCTCGCACAACCTCAAATTTACTCGGAATATGATTTGAGCACTTGAAAACCTCAAAAAAGAAACTTCACCTTGGATAAGCTTGGATGGACTGTGCGAAGTGTGGGTGGGTGGGGGCGGAGAATTTCCTATTTGGCGCTTATGAGCCGAATAATTAAAAAATGATACGCCGCGCACACCGAATTTTTTGTATAGGCCGGCCCATAAGCTTCCCGAGCTTGTTTTTTCAGAAGCGCTTCCAACCCATAATTTTTCTCTACCTGCTACGGGTTGGAAAGGTTCTCGAAGCTCCCCACTCGGTTATTATTGTTTTCGACTGGTTATACTATGTTTATTGTGGTTTTTTTCTTTTTCTCCTTCTTCTTTTTTTGCTTTCACCTTTTCAAATTCTTTGAACATTTCTTAAATATGTGTCTTCCTCCAAGTTCGTGAATTTACAATCTTTTCAAAATTGCCAAAAATCCCAAGTCATGAAAATTTTCAAATCCGTGGAGTTTTTTTTACATTAAAAGACGTTTCAAATTCATGAACTTGTTCAAACTCGTGAACTTTTTCCAAAAAAAAAACTTCAAGTTCATGAACCTTTTCAATACCCGAGAATACTTTTTGAAATTCGGGTTGATTACAATTTAATTTACCTTTTTTTAATTTACAAAAGTCTGATTTTTTTACCTTTTTTTTGAGGCAATGAGTCGTAACTGCAAAAGTCGAGCGAAAGAAAAATGAACGAACCGGCGAGCCAGTGAACTTAGACCAGCAGAGCCGGGGCGATTTTTTATTGGATCGGCCCATTCGAACGAGCTCCTCATATGCGCCATAGTGACAATATGGCGCTAAAGGCGTGTAGAAGGGGTGCGACTATGTCTCGCTTTATATGAGATAATAACTCAGCTCGCCTAGAGAGGAGCCGATAGCCGCCGAGTAGCCATGTGCGCTCATCATGCTGATGTCATGCACCATGTTATTTTCTATTTTTCCTTTATATATATATTTTGTAAAATTCGAAATGCATATATTTCAAAACTTAATTGGGTTAAAGTTGAAAATGCTCGTCACACATTTAAAAATGTTCGTGTGGTGTAGAGATAATTTTCTACCATTATAAAATGTACGTAATAGTGAAAACATGTTCGCACATTTCAAAAGAGGTTCATGAAAGTTTCAAAAAATGTTACAATGCAATAACATTTTTCGCCTAATTCGAACAAATGTTCTGTACCATTAAAAAGTTATATATGTGGAATTTAAAAAAAACCACATGTTTCAAAACATTAACATGACTTTTAAGAAAACAATACAATGTAAAACAATTTTCACATATTTAAAAAATCCGTACTAATCTGAAAAATGTACCTGACATTTAAAAAAGTAAGTGTTTAAAATTATGTTTGGCACATTTAAAACTATGATTTTTTAAATGTTCATGTAGTGTTAGAAAAATATTTCATATCATTCAGAAAAATATTCGGCGTGTACTAAAAAAGTTTTTGACATGTATTCTAAAATTGTTCCAAAGATGTACTAAAAAGTTATTAATTGTGTATATAAAAATGTCTAACGTTTATAAATAATGTTGCACATGTACACTAATATGTACGGCTTGTATTTTGAAAATGTGTACATCTATTTGAAAAGAAAAACGAAGCATATTAAAATAATAAATAAATGAAGAAAATTTGAAAAAGTGAAGAATCGATAATGAACCATAGGGAACCAAAAACAAAGCAAGAATAAGAACAATAAAAACTAAACATCAAAAGGAAAAATAGAAAAACGAAACAGGTAAAAGAAAACCAAGCAGAAAGAAACAAGGGTGCAAAAAATTAAAACAGTGCTACATTTGTTAGCAGTAAAAAACATTCGTAGGAATGCTGAAGGCGAGACAGAGTTCTATTTTGGAGTAAGCGGGGATTCAGGGAGTCCTGGCTTCGGACTCGCTGAAGGGCGAGTGAACTGGGCCGGCCCACCAGCACCTGACGCCACAACCTATTTTCTAGTTCTTTCTATGTTTTTTGTTTTCTTTTTTGCTTCTATTTTTGGACTTTTGTTTATACTTTAAAATATTCTATATATATTACAGAAAACACTCTTCAAAAAACATTTGAAAAATGTTGAGCAAGTATTTAAAACATGTTCAACAACTATTTGAAAAATGCTGAACAAGTATTTTAAAAAATGTTGATCATCTATATAAACATGTTGAACAACTATATGAAAAATGTAGAAAAAGTATTCGAAAAATGTTGAACAAGTATTTCAAAAAATGTTGAACATGTATATAAAATTGTAGAACAAGTATTTAAAAAATATTGTACAAATATTTCAAAAATGTTGAATCAGTATTTAAAAATGTATGTATTTGAAAAAATGTTGAAAATGTATTTGTAGAAATGTTGACCACATATATAAATGTTGAATAGGTATTTTAAAAATGTTGAACAAGTATTTTAAAAAAACTGATCATGTATATAAGAATGTAGAATGAAAAGCAAAAAGAAACAAAGAAAAACCAAAAAACGAAAAACGAAATAGAAACAAAATAAACCAAAGAAAAAAAATGAAAAATAAAATGAAGAAACAAATGGAAAAAACATGGAGAAGAAGAAAACCAAAGAAAACAAAAAACCGAAGAAAACGCGACTCTTTTTCTCTATAAGTGGGGCGCTCCCTAGTATTCATAACGAACACAGTGCTAACCTAGTGGTTAGCACCCAAGTTTGAATCCTGGGTCGACCCCTCTTTTTGCACCATTTTTCTCGTTATTTTTAAGTGTACTTTATTGGGCCGGCCCGTTACTGCGTATTCGACGCGAGGGTTTCTTTTAGCGCTTGCGGACGGGGGCCTGCTAGTCCGGGAATAGCGCGTGAAATAGCACGCACGCACGCTCGTATTTTGGTGGGCTGGCCAATTACCCGCATTGCTGTTTTTTTTAGGAAATTCTAGATGAAACGAGCTGCACGCTGTTGAGCTTTTCTCAGCTTGGCCCCTACTCGAAAAGAATAGTCCACTCCCTCATACTGTATGCATACTGTTGTGAAAGTGTTCAAGAACTGGAAGAAAAAATGTTTATGAACTTAAAAAATATTTTTTCACAAATTTTAGTGAATTTATGAATTTTAAAAAATTAAGAATTTTGAAAAGATTCCGAATTTAGTAAATAATCCAAAATTAACAAAAAACAATTTTACATCTTCAATAATTTTAAAATTGTTCACTGATTCGAAAAAATGAGAGTTTTTTTCAGAAAAAATCCTGAATTTATATTTTAATGAATTTAGAAAAAAAATCTGAATTTGGAAAATATTCTAAAACTAAAAAATATTCGCAATTTTTAAAAAATGCTCATGTATTTGATAAAATGTCATAAGTTTAAGAAATCATGAATTAGAAAAAGGTTCTTGAGTTTCAAAAAAATATTCACATTGTTAAAAGAACAAAAAGGGAAAAGAAAGAAGGTGGAGAAAACAATGAAGAGAAAACACAAAGGGAATAAAAATGAACATGAAAGTAAAAAATGTAAAATCCAAAGAAAATTGATAGAGAAAAAAAATGGGCAAACCTTCTCAAACATTTCCAAAATCAAGGGGAAAAGACAAAAAAGATTGCTCATGTGTATTAGGCCAGGCCATAGTGTTGTAGGGGTGTGTGTTTGCTCGACACCCTCGCCTAATCGTAGTGAACCAGTGAGCTATCTGAGGATCGTGATCCGATGGCCCATTTTGTATTCAGACCACACCGGCCTTCTTTGGAAGAACAATTATTGATGAAACAAGAATTATTAGGTGATCATCAATTAAGAGTGCATCTTGGCATGATTAATTCTAGAAGGGTTGGACATGCTTTGTTGCGCCGGTGTTTTTGGGTTTTTATACATTTTTTATTCATATAGTATGGTATTTTGGTGGCTCTTTCGTGGTGTGATTTTATCTTATCTGCTGATCAACACATATTTATGTGGGAAAGTTTTTGCGTCGGTGGTTGCATGTACCATATTGGTGCCAAGATATCACATGGTGGGCGCTTTTTTAGGTGCTGAGAGGGTGCACGGGATTGATACATTTTTATAGGTCGGTTGCTACTAATTGATTTAAAAAAATTATTGGCTCTATGAAAATCATGAACCAAATTCAAAATTGAATATCTCAATTGAATAGAGTAGCTCCAAAGCTAGGGAGCATACTGAATTAAAAGAATTGAATGAGGGAGCTCGTTGAGAAATTGTTGACCCGGTCAAAATCAGATGACCCAATTTCAAATTGGAGAGACCTCAATTGATTGTGAGGCCTTCAAAATTAGGGAGCATAGTGTTTAAGGATAAGTACAAGTATATATTGCTAGTAGTGGTAGTAAAAGGCATAATTTATTTTTAATTTACTCCTTGCAAAGAAACTAGTTGTACCATGAACATCCATACTTTGCGCATATGCATGATCTCTTCTCATTCTATTTTGGTACCCTTGTTAGAAATATGCCCTAGAGGCAAAATATCTGTATTATTATATTTCTATATTCATAGTTAAGTGTTCATATTTCATGTTGTAACTCATATGATCCTGGAATATGTGATTCAGTGAAAAACTCATATGCATGTGTGAAATTATAAACAGATAAAATAAATGTTCCTAGTCTTTCCTCTAAGACTAGCTCAAGTGTTGTTGGTGATCACGTTTTGAGCTCGGAGCACAATGCATCGAAAGATGAACAAGAGTTATATGGAGATATGATCGGCAAAGGTTTGCCTACCGGTTGAAGTTCACGTCATCAATGATGTCCACATCAATGACTGTGAATCGACTAAGGGTCTTGAATTACTTAAAATCAATTATGAGAGATACTGATTTAGGTGGGAGCACAATTATGTATTAGTTAAGTTTAATCACTAGTGCAAATTAATTATGAACAATGTCTATGTGTAGTTTGCGTTATAGTTGTAGAATTATGACTCACGGTTCCACTTTGTTGTTGAAATTGATTAGCTGTTATTTATTGGTTTGTTCTTTATTAGTGAGAGGATCATCCTCTAAAAGTGCCAAGAAGGATTTTGTCCTACTGCATGTTTACAATACTCTCTTACTGATGCTATGGATGACGAGACTCAAGTCCTCCATTCCAAAAGGCTAGAAATACATTACCGTCTGCTTGTTTTCGAGAAACTTGAACTTCAAAATGTTTGGGATAGTTATGTGATATTCTTGGAACTAAAAATTGTTTTCAGAAACAAACAAAGGTTAAATGATATGTGATATCTAAAGAAGTGTTTTGTTTGCAAGTTCTAGTGAAGTGTTCAACTATGTTTAAGGCTAAAATGCGTAAGATCCAGAAGAACGCCAGTCATAAGTTGATGGTGAGAAACATAAAGAGAAAAGGAACAAAACCAAAAGAATGTAATTAGACTTACATGCCTAGGGAAGTTCGGGGTCACGACACTCTTAAAGTTAGATGCTTCTTCTGTGAGTAGGAGAAACATTGGAAGTCTATAAGAAGTAAAATACAGAAAAGAAAAGAAGACTGTAATGTCCAGCTCATGTATGATTGCCATACAAAGTTATAAGATGTATAGAAAGTTGGTCAACTAAAGTGTAGTTCTTGGAAATGATGATTAATCATTAATTCTTCGATATTATGATTAAAGTTTATCACAAGGATATCGACTCGATTGCATGTTATTGCGAATCATTGCAAGAAACTACAATGGCCTAGATGACTAACAAACAATGACATTAAAATATGTGTCAAAAACTTCAAAAAGTTATGATATTTTTCATCAACATATTACCTTTCTATTTATTGTCATACTTCATTTTAGAGTTTTTGTCCACTCTAACCCATTGCATAGAAGTTGCAAGGTGGTTGTTCATAAGAGAACGATAGTAGTTTGATATTATGAACAAAAGGTCATACTCCTATTTATGAATATGATGTATGTTGTAAATATTTTTGTAATAAAATTGAACAACCATAACTGTTGGGGGGGGGGGGATGAACCCCGGGCATGCAACGGAATCCGGATCCTTTTAAAAAACAGCGGGGCCCGCATCGCCCCACAAACCGGCACGCGCCTGACCGGGTCGCTTGACCCGGTAGGGCCCGCAACCCAGCCAAACTCCCCGACCCCGCAAGGTACGTCAACCCGGCCGCAGCAACCGGCAAAAGATACTCGACCCAGCGCAACCAAGGCTTCCACGACAAGCCAGCCCACCCGTGGCGTCCATGGCAACCCAGCCACGGGTCAGCTCCCGTCCCATCCAGGCCGTACGATGGGACGAGATCTGAACCATCAATGACCAAGACAATAGTGTTTTCACCTATGCCTGTGGTCAGCCGGGGCATGGCAACAGTTCCCCTCACCTACCCACTGAGCAAGGCTGGCGTGGTAACAGTGCTCCCACCCTCACCGCTGACGACAGCAAGCGGCAGCCTACCGGAGAGCACTGTACACGACTCGACTCGGCCACGCCCTGACGATCAACAAGACGACGCACAGTCCCCCTAGGCATGCGGGGCCCACGCCTAGGGAAACCCGGCGAACCACAAGCCCACAAGCAGGACCCAGCTCGGTGTCCCGGACACCGACAACACCCACCGACTCGGCAAATTACCATTGTAACCCTGGGTGGGTTGATCTATAAAACCCTCCCAGGAACCCACGCCTACAGAGGCCAAGCCCACGGACGAGAGAGTACGAAACAGAAACACAAGCAAGCATAGAACTATCCACCCAACAGCAGCACCGGAGAGAAGGAGCAGCCCAAGCCTTGGCCAGCTTCCTTCCTCCTCCACACAGCTCCAGGAGCAACATTGTACTATCAACCATCCAACCAAACTCAGCAGGACTAGGGGTGTTATCTCTCTGGAGAGCCCCGAACCTGGGTATGTCCGGCGTCCCACACCCGCGCATGCCAACCTCGCCTCTGGATCCCACCAGCACCCTCGAGCCTCCTTCTCTCTTTAGCCATCCCTTGGCATCTGCTGTGCGCCCACCACGACAGTTGGCGCCCACCATGGGACAGCTCGAGGAGCTGGCCGGGAGCATGCTTCATACGGGGCCCTTCTCCTACACTGACGAGTCCATCACGCTGGCGGACGACGTCGTTGGCGCGCTCGCCGCCTCCTTCGCTGCGCTCCGCATTTTCGATGCGCTCGCGGCCGACGAGTACCCCAGCGAGGTGCTCAGCTACTCCAACTCTCCCCTTTCCCTCGGTGGTGGCATTGCCACCGGGGGGATGGATGTCCATGTGGAGGTCTACGTCACGGGCGATGGCGCCTCTTCCTCGTCGAGCAAGACGAGGAAGGCCGCGGAGGCCAGGGCCACCGCGCAACGGACCGAGCCGTCCGATCCATTGCACGCTGCGCTGCAGAGCCTCCGCATCCCCATCGGCACCAACGTCGATGCCACCAACATCGCCGAAGCCCGAACCCAGCTCAAGGATAGGTGCCAGCAGATGTTGGACCTGTCCGAGACGCTGGCCGCCACCAGGCGCCGCCTGGAGGCCGCTCAGATGGAGCACGACGCCGCTCACGGAGTTACGCCCGCCACGGCCGAGCCAAGCCAGGTCGCCAACGCACGCGCCTGGGGAGGAGCGATTGGCCGAGCCTTCGGCGCCGTCCGGACCGTCTACGAAACTCGAGTGAAGAACATGCACGCTCCAGAGGCAGCCGTGGTCGGTCTCGACCAACTCACGGGCGAGGAGCTCAAGGAGCGCATCGGGCGGATGCGCGAGCTCCTCCGCGCCGCCAACACCCAGCAGGATCGCCTCAACCAGCTCGCCAAGCCGGCGGGATCCGGCTCCGCTCATCTTGGTGGACACGGCGTACTTCTGCACACGGCTTCCTCGCCACCCGGCGAGGTGCACTCCGGCCAAGCCCGGACTCGACGCAACCCGGCCGCCACCGCCGCCGATGCTCTGGGCAACGAGCCCACCTCGGAGACCCAGCGCGGACCCGGCCAGCTTGGCCGGCGTCCGGCTCCAACCGACCCGACCCCTCGGGGCCTGGCCGCCAGGCGACTCAGCCCGCGCGCCATCGATGACGCCGACGCGCGCCACCACCTCGATCAGCTCGCTCGCTCCTTGGAGGTGAAGGAGAGCGGCGCTATCGGGTCGGTGCTTCGGCCCATGCATCCGGGAGGAGCCCTTTCCAAAAGGGTTCGTGCTCCCCCGCGACACCCCCAAGTACAATGGGACCGTGAAGCCAGAAGACTGGCTCACCGACTACACCACGACCATTGGCATCACCGGTGCCAATCATCGTCTAGCCGTGCGCTGCGCACCGCTCATGCTCCAGGGGTCGGCCCTCACGTGGTTGAATAGTCTGCCGATGGGAAGCATCAACACGTGGGTCGACTTCGAGGAGGCCTTTGTCTGCAACTTCACAGGGACCTACAAGCGTCGGTCGCTCTAGCCAGCTCGCCATGTGCGTGCAGGGGCCGATGGAGACGGGTCACGAGTACCTCGCACGCTGGACCGAGCTCCGAAACAGCTGTGAGGGTGTCCATGAAGTCCAGGCGATCCAGTACTTTGTCAGCGGGTGCCGAGACGGCACCCTCCTCAAGCACAAGCTCTTACGCTTCGAGCCGGCCACCATGGCCGCGCTCATGGTGACGGCGGACAAGTACGCCAACACCAACTCCGCCATGAAGATCCAGGTGGCGCTGGATGAGGTCGGCAAGGCAAAGCCGGTTCCTCCCCCGAAGCCGGCCGGCGAAAGCAGCCGGCAGCAGCATCATCAGAACAACAAGCGCAAGGCCGACCAACCGGCGCAGCGTCACAACAACCGGCTCGTCGTGGCCGCCGAGCCCGCGGCGGACCCGACAGCGAAGCGCCGGCAGACCGGCAAGATGGCATGGCAGCCCGCCATGAGTTTCGAAGAGATGCTCGATGCCCCATGCAAGCACCACAGCGGCGCAAGAACCTCCATGCACACGCTTCGGCAGTGCGCCATCACCAAGCGCCTCATGAGGGGAGACATTCCGCCTCCTCCGGCTCCGGCTCCAGCTCCAGGCGCAGGGCAGCCGCCTCTGCCTCCACCGCCGCCTCCTGTTGGCGGTGCAATGCGGAACGACGCCTACCCAGAGTAGAACGCGGCCTATGTCATCTTCACCAGCCTCGGCAACGTCAAGCGGAGCGAGTGCCTTCTTCGGCAGGAGGTGAACACCGTCGTCCCGGCCAAGCCGGATTTCATGCACTGGTTGGATCGCCCAATCACCTGGACCCGTGAGGATCACCCAGTAGTCATGCCGAGTCCGGGTGGATACGCCCTCGTCCTCAACCCCACCATCATCGCACGGCGCACATGCAAGTTCTCTCGAGTCCTCATCGACGGCGGCAACAGCTGTTGGGGAACGTAGTAATTTCAAAAAATTTCCTACGCACACGCAAGATCATGGTGATGCATAGCAACGAGAGGGGAGAGTAATGTCCACGTACCCTCGTAGACCGTAAGCGGAAGCATTATGACAACGCAGTTGATGTAGTCGTACGTCTTCACGATCCGACCAATCCAAGTACCGAACGTACGGCACCTCCGAGTTCAGCACACGTTCAGCTCGATGACGATCCCCGGACTCTGATCCAGCAAAGTGTCGGGGATGAGTTCCGTCAGCACGACGGCATGGTGACGATGATGATGTTCTACCGGCGCAGGGCTTCGCCTAAGCTTCGCGACGATATGACCGAGGTGGAATATGGTGGAGGGAGGCACCACACACGGCTAAGGAACGATCACGTAGATCAACTTGTGTGTACTAGGGTGCCCCCCTGCCCCCGTATATAAAGGAGGGAGGGGGAGGTGCAGCCGGCCCCTAAGGGGTGCGCCTGGAGCAGTCCTACTCCCACCGGGAGTAGGACTCCCCCCTCTTGCCTTGGTGGAGAAGGAAAGGGGGGAGGGGAAAGAGGAAAGGGGGGCGCCGCCCCTCCTCCTTGTCCTATTCGGACTAGGGGGAGAGGGGGCGCGCGGCCTGCCCTGGCCGGCCCTCCTCTTCTCCCTCACGGCCCATCTAGGCCCAATAACCCCCGGGGGGGTTCCGGTAAGCCCCGGTACTCCGGAAAAATCCCGGTTTCTCCCGGAACGTTTCCGATATCCAAATATAGGCTTCCAATATATCAATCTTTATGTCTCGACCATTTCAAGACTCCTCATCATGTCCTGGATCACATCCGGGACTCCGAACACCCTTCGGTACATCAAAATATATAAACTCATAATAAAACTATCATCGTAACGTTAAGCGTGCGGACCCTACGGTTTCGAGAACTATGTAGACATGACCTAGAACTATTCTCGGTCAATAACCAATAGCGGAACCTGGATGCTCATATTGGCTCCTACATATTCTACGAAGATCTTTATCGGTCAAACCGCATAACAGCATACGTTGTTCCCTTTGTCATCGGTATGTTACTTGCCCGAGATTCGATCGTCGGTATCTAATACCTAGTTCAATCTCGTTACCGGCAAGTCTCTTTACTCGTTATGTAATGCATCATTCTGTAACTAACTCATTAGCTACATTGCTTGCAAGGCTTATAGTGATGTGCATTACTGAGAGGGCCCAGATATACCTCTCCGACAATCGGAGTGACAAAACCTAATCTCAAAATACGCCAACCCAACATGTACCTTTGGAGACACCAGTAGTACTCCTTTATAATCACCCAGTTACGTTGTGACGTTTGGTAGCACCCAAAGTGTTCCTCCGGTAAACGGGAGTTGCATAATCTCATAGTTACAGGAACATGTATAAGTCATGAAGAAAGCAATAGCAATATACTAAACGATCAAGTGCTAGGCTAACGGAATGGGTCATGTCAATCACATCATTCTCCTAATGATGTGATCCCATTAATCAAATGACAACACATGTCTATGGTTAGGAAACATAACCATCTTTGATTAATGAGCTAGTCAAGTAGAGGCATACTAGTGACTATATGTTTGTCTATGTATTCACACATGTATCATGTTTCCGGTTAATACAATTCTAGCATGAATAATAAACATTTATCATGATATGAGGAAATAAATAATAACTTTATTATTGCCTCTAGGGCATATTTCCTTCAGCAGCATCAACATCCTCTACCGCGACACGATGACCAAGCTCGGCCTCAAGGCCGAAGACCTAGAGCCAACCCGGACAGTCTTCCACGGCATCGTGTCCGGCCTTTCCTGCTCGCCCATTGGCCGGGTTTGGCTCGACGTCCTGTTCGGCGACAGCAGCCACTTCTGACGCGAACCAATCTGGTTCTAGGTGGTGGACCTGTCCAGCGCATATCATGCATTGCTGGGCCGGCCCATGCTCGCCAAGTTCATGGTGGTTCCCCACTACGCGTACCTGAAGATGAAGATGCCGGGTCCCAAGGGCCTCATTACCGTCACCGGTGACTACCGCAAGTCTCTCGAGTGCGCCCGAGATGGCGCCAAGCTGGCCGAGTCGCTGGTCATTGCCGAGGAGCGGCGCTAGCTCGACCGGATCGTCGCCCTGGCAGGCGAGGCCTCCGATGCGTCGATCCCGACCTCGGACCCGGCCGATGAGGATGCCTTCAAACCCTCCAAGGAGACCAAGAAAGTGAAGCTCAACTCCGAAGACCCCAACTGCAGCAAGTACGTTGTCGTAGGCGCCCGCCTCGACAACAAATAGGAAGGCGGGCTCGTCGACTTCCTCCGTGAGAATCGGGGTATCTTCGCGTGGACTCCCAAGGACATGCCGGGTATCTTGAGGAAGTACGCCGAGCACAAACTTCACGTCTACAAGGACGCCAAGCCTGTTCATCAACCCCTCCAATGATTTTTTGAAGAGAAGAGAAGAACCATTGGTGAAGAGGTCGCTAAGCTTTTGGCGGCCGGCTTCATAATGGAAGTGTTTCACCCCGAGTGGATGGCCAAACCAGTCCTCGTCCTGAAGAAGAACAAGACCTGGCGCATGTGCATCGACTATAGCAGCCTCAACAAGGCCTGTCCCAAGTATCCGTTCGCTCTCCCGCGGATTGACCAAGTCATCGACTCGACCGCCGGGTGCGAGCTCGTGTCCTTCCTGGACGCTTACTCCGGCTATCACCAGATTGAGCTGGACCCGGCCGATGCCCTGAAGATGTCCTTCATCACGCCCTTTGGGGCGTACTGCTACATCACCATGTCATTTGGATTGAAGAACGCCGGCGCCACCTTCCAACGCTGCATGCAGAAATGCATGCTGCCGCAACTCGGCCGCAACATCCATGTGTACGTGGACGACATTGTGGTGAAGACCAAGCAGCACCTCACGCTCCTCGATGATTTGAAGGAAACATTCGCCAACCTCTGCGAATACAAGGCCAAGCTCAACCCGGAAAAATGCGTCTTTGGCGTCCCGGCCGGAAAGCTACTCGGCTTCCTCGTCTCGAAACGCGGCATCAAGGCGAACCCGGAGAAGATCAAGGCCATCAAGCGCATGCGCAAGCCGGCTCGGCTGCACGAAGTCCAGAAGTTCACCGGGTGCTTGGCCTCGGTCAGCCGGTTCCTAAGCCGGCTGGGCGAGAGGGCGCTCCCCCTGTACCAGCTGATGAAGATGACAAGCCCGTTCGAGTGGAACGGCAAGGCAGACGAGGCTTTCCAAGACCTCAAGCGCATGCTCTCCACCGCACCAGTCCTGGCCGCGCCGACCGACAAGGAGTTGCTGTTACTCTACATAGCCGCGACCTCGCGGGCGGTCAGCACCGTGCTGGTGGTCAAGCAACCGGAGAAGGGCGAGATCCAAGCCGTCGAGCGACCAGTCTACTACCTGAGCGAGGTGCTCTCCATTTCCAAGCAGAACTACCCGCATTACCAGAAGATGTGTTACGGCGTGTACCTCACCGCCAAGAAGCTGAAGCAGTACTTCCAAGAGCACGTCGTCACCGTCGTCAGCACGGCGCCTATCGGAGAAATCATCGGGTGCCGGGACGCCTCCGGCCGGGTCGCCAAGTGGGCGATCCAGCTAGCCGGCCACACCATTCTCTACGAGCCCCGCACCACGATCAAGTCTCAGGCCCTAGCCGATTTCCTCGTCGACTGGACCGAGACCCAGTACTTGCCGCCGCCTCCAGACTCGACACACTGGTGCATGCACTTCGACGGGTCCAAGATGCGACTCGGCTTGGGGGCCGACATCATACTGTCATCTTCGAAGGGCGACCAGCTCCACTACGCGCTCCAGATCCACTTCGCCGCCTCCAACAACGTCGCTGAGTATGAAGCCCTTGTGCACGGCCTCCAGCTTGCCAAGGAACTCGGCATCCGGCGCATCTTGTGCTACAGCGACTCGTACCTGGTGGTGCAGCAGTGCTCTGGCGAATGGGACGCCCGCGACTCCAACATGGCAAGCTACCGCTTCCTCGTCCAGAAGCTGTCCGGATCCTTCGAGGGCTGCGAGTTCCTCCACGTCCCGCGCGCGGAGAACGAAGCAACCTACACGCTCGCCAAGACCGCCTCGTCACGACAAGCCATCCCGTCCGGCGTCTCCCTCGAGCATCTGCGCAAGCCGTCTGTCAAGCCATCGCCGGACTCCGAGTCCATTCACGTTCCAGACGATCCGGCCGCTCCTCAACCCAGCCCAGGGGCTGCTGAACCCGGCCCAGGGACTGCTGAACCTGGCCCGAGGACTGCTCAGCTCAACCCGGCCACCATCATCCCAGACCCGACCGTCGCCATCCCCAACCCGGGGGCTGCTCAACCCAGCTCAGGGGCTGCCGACCCAGAACCCACCTTGGTGGCCGTCTTCGCAGTGGTTGCAGCTCCATCTTGGGCTCTCCCAATATCAAAGTTTCTGGAGAATAGGGTTCTCCCCATGGACGGGACCGAAGCTCGGCAAATTCAGCGCCGGGCATCCGCCTACAGCATCATCAACAACGAGCTCGTCAAAGGCAGCTCTACCGGCGTGTTCCAGCGCTGCGTCGAGCAGGATCGCGGCATCGACATCCTCCTCGACATTCACCAGGGCGAGTGCGGGCACCACGCCGCATCACGATCCTTGGTGTCCAAGGCGTTCCGCCACGGTTTCTATTGGCCCATGACCCTCGAAGACGCCGAGTCGCTCGTTCTCAAATGCGAAGGGTGCCAACGCTTCAGCAAATGCAGCCACCAGCCGGCGTGAGCACTCCGCACCATACCGATCACCTGTCCCTTCGCGGGCTAGGGACTCGACATGGTGGGACCCTTCAAAACCGCTCGAGGTGGCATGACGCACTTACTGGTGGCAGTGGACAAATTTACTAAGTGGATCAAGGCAAGACCTATCAAGAAATTGGACGGGCCAACAGCCGTCCGGTTCATTAAGGATATATCGGCGCGCTACGGCATGCCGAACAGCATCATCACTGACAACGGCACCAACTTCGCCAAGGGCGCGCTCGAGCAATACTGCTCCGTCTCCGGCATCCGCCTCGACCTGGCCTCCGTGGCACATTCGCGGTCCAACGGGCAGGTCGAGCGGGCCAACGAACTCATCCTGTCCGGCACCAAGCCGCTACTCATCGAGCCACTTATCCGCTCACCCGGCAGCTGGCTTGACAAGTTGCCGGCAGTACTCTGGAGTCTGCGCACAATGCCGAATCGGTCGACCGGGTTCACCCTGTTCTTCCTCGTTTATGGAGCTGAAGCCGTCATCCCGACCGACGTCAAGTTCGACTCGCCATGTGTTGCGATGTACACCGAAGCCGAAGCCAGAGAGGCACGCGAAGACGGTGTCGACCTGCTCGAAGAAGCGCGCCTTCTGGCACTTAGCCGCTCGGCTATCTACCAGCAAGGCCTGAGGCACTACCACACCAAGAAGATCAAGCCCCCCGTGTTCCACGAGGGCGACCTCGTCCTTCGACTCGTCCAAGAGCAGGTAGGCCAGCACAGGCTGTCCCCTCCATGGGAAGGCCCGTTCATCGTGAGCAGGGCCTTGCGTGATCGCAACGCCTACTACCTCATCGATGCGTGCAAGTCAAAGAAGCACAAGAAGGACACCGCCGGCGAAGGAACGACCCGGCCGTGGAACACAGAACTCCTCCGCTCGTTTTATAGTTAGCCGCACGAGTGTATGTACCGTCGCCTTTTGTAAACGCGTGAAACTACGGGGTCCCCGAACGAGACTCGGGGGCTGCCTTTTGCCGACCAATTTTATTTTTTCTGCATCACTTTACCACTGAACCCGGCCACCGGCTCGACTCGCTCGACCCGGGGGCTCGGGGGTAGGCCGGCTTGGTCGCCACCCCGCCGCCTTTACTTGTTGATTCCTGATAAAGTTGGGACGCCGCGGTCCCCCACTTCGCCCTAAAACCGTAGATCCAGCTTTGGCTGTCGGCGGGCAAGCACAATGGGTTAAAGCTCCTTTACGATTCATACACTAAGTCAAAGGCCGCCGGGTCGATCGACCCGGCCCGTCACTCATCAAACAAGTAGCTGCACGACCGGCTGCTCGCCAACCGGCCAAGCTGGATTGCCGCCAGCCGGCCCAGTGGGTGTTTTGCTCTCGCTCAACGTTTCTAAGGACCCAAGTCCTACGCGCCCCTCTCGAAGAATCAAACTCCTTGTCACGGACCGGAGCCTCGGCCGTCTGACTCGCAGGGGGGGGGAGGTTTGAGAGAGGAAAAGCGCATGCAATCGGTTCAAAAAAGCGGAAGGCAAAGAGCAAAAAAGCACTCACGATATTCACACATAAATATTTAAAACAAAGGCCCACGGCCCGAGTTCATTACACCCCAAACAACCCCTAGTGGGTGGGTGGACCTGCTACTTAACATATTCCGCGTAAAGTATCTCGGGCATCTCCAGCGCCGCGTCGCGACGTCGACGGCCCTCCCCTGGCGGCCTTCGGGTCCGCGTGACACCGGTGTCCTCCTCAGCATTCGCGTCACCGTAGATGCCCGTCTCCTCCGAGCTACCCTCCGGGTCATCGGGAAGCAAGCCGTAGTTGTCACCATCCACGGCCTTGCTGTCTTTCGTCTGCTCCGGATGGAACTCGTCGTGGAAGGCAAACTCGGCGATGTAGCTGGCCCGGGAGGCGATCCAGCCGGCTTGCTCCTGCAGCAACTGCTCCGAACCAGCATGCTGGCCCATTAGCGCGTTCAGCTGAAGATCCGGATGCCAAGACAGCGCGAACCAAAGCGCCATCTCGGCACTGGCACGGCGAAAACACGCCACTCGCCAAGGCAGTCCGGGCCCATCTCCAACCAACGCACCAGGCATGAGAAGCTGCGCAGATGGACGGAGTCTGGCCACAGGGCCATCGTCATTGCGGTGCCAGCCTGGGACAGCCGCTCCATCTGCATCCCTAGGGCCCGCAGGCGGGCCTCTGCAGCGGCGATGATCTCCGGGAAGGTCCAGGCCACCCGCGGATCCATCCCAGATCCAACGACGCCGGTCGGGTCACGCTGGTAGCGGACGGCCTCCTCCGCCAGCCGCTGCATCTCCGGGAAGGCCCCTGCCGTAGAAGAAGAAGCAAGATTAGAAGAACAACAAGGAAGAGAAGTCGGGTTCCGACCCGGCAAATTACAAGAAGCAGCACTTACTGGAGAAGGACTCTTCCAGGTGCTGCGCCTCGAGCAACATACCACGCCGCTCCCGCTCCACGACGCGGTCACGCTCCCCAAGTGCCTTCTCCAGATCGGCCGCCTTAGCAAGGGCCGCCTTCAGCTCGGCGTCCTTGTCTTCGGCCGCCTTCTCGGCCGCCTAGCGGCGACGAGTCTCGTCCTGACGAGCCTCCTCGGCCGCGGCGGCCTGCTCCTGCAGGCGATCCACCTCGGCCTGGAGCCGGCCCTTGTCGTCGGCCAGCTGGCCACGCTGCTGGTCCGCCTCGACCAGGGCCCGCTGCGTCTCCATCACCTTGGCGGCCTCCGCCTTAAGGAGCTCCACCTCGGCCTCAAGGCGGCTCTTGTGACCGCCAGCTGCTCGTGTAGCCGGTTGGCCTCATCAAGAGACCGTTGGGCCGCGGCCGCCTCCGCCCTCGCCTGCGCCACCTCGACGCCAAGGCGGCCGGCTTCAGCAACAAGCCGGTCGTAATGATGACCGGCCCAGAGCAGCCGGGTCCGCCAAGACAGCACCTCGGCTGCAAAAAGAAAAGTTCAGCAGAAGAAAAAAGGCAAGACTTAAGATTTGGCCCAACTCCTGCATAGTTGGCCCAAATCTCGGGGGCTACACCCAGTGGGTGCGCTAGGGCGCCCCACTAGAAAAGAGCACGAACATACCTGCGGCGACGTGAAGCTCCTCCTCCTTGGCAACAAGCTGCTCCTTGAGCTCCCGATGCGTGCCCAGGAGACGGTTGAAGGCGGCAACCCGGAAGGCATCAAGATGCTAAAAAAGACAGAAGTCAGAACAAGGCCCGGCGATCTAAAGATTCGACCCAACTACTACGTAGTTAGCACGAACCTCGGGGGCTACACCCAGTGGGTGCGCTGGCGCGCCCCCACAAAGAAGAAACAACAAGGAAACAAAAGAAGAAAGACTTACCAGGACGGCGCGCTCTAGGTCGCACGTCCGCTCCGTCTTGGCCTGGGCGAAGGCCTCAAGCCGCTCCGTCTGGCCTCGCAGGCGGCGGCTGACGGCATCCAGCGCCGCCTCCTCCTGGGTCTGAGGCCCGAAGACGGCCGCGCCCCCGCTCCGCACGGGCTGCGGCACAACAACTCGGCGCCCACCCTGCCGGGGCGCCAAGGCGAGTCCCCCGCTGGCCGCTCTCGACGCGGCCAACACATCTTGCGACGTCCCTCCCGCCGCCGACGGCGACCCAGACACCGGGACGCCCTGCGTCGCCATCTCAGGCACCGCCGCCCGCGGTGCCTCCTCCATAGCCAACGACGCTTCCGGTGTCGCCGCCTGTGGCGTCTCCTCCAGGACACTGCCGCCTCCACCACCATCAGCCCTCGCGTGCTCGACCACGTCAGCTCGCGACGGGGTGTCGCCCCCCACCTCCACGACCTCCCGGTCGAGGGTCACCACCTCAGCCCAGCCCCCACGGCCGTGCTCCCTCACCGATGACGGCTCAAAAACCGTCACCGCCACCACCGTGCCCTCCGGCATCTCGCGCCAGGCCGGCTCCACGCCGGATCGCATGCATGCCACCACCGCGTCGGTCCAAGCCTGGACCGACGCTGCCTCCAGCTCTGCCTTGGCCCGGTTCCTGTCCCGCCAGGCTAAGGCCTCGGCGTCGTTCGGGTCCAAGCCGAGGTCCGAGTCGCCCCGTCCCTCCTCCCCGGCCAGGCCGGCGAGGTCGGACCGGCTCCTGCAGAACGCGGCCCCTTTGGCGGCCGCAGCCTCAGCCGCCGCCCTCGCCAGCGCGATGGGCGACCTGAAGAAGGCAGAATAAGCAAAAAGAGACAACACTGGCTCAAGAATTCCAGGCGCAAGTAGCAAGTAAAACTTACCCCGCCAAGAACGGGACCGGGGTCGGCCTCCCGCGCTTCTTCTTGGCCGGCCTCCCAGGCTCGGCCGGGTCCGCCGCGCGCTTCGACCCCTGGGGTCACGGCGCAACGCTGTCCTTTCCATGCGGACGACTCAGTGTTGCCCCATGCGAGGACTCGGCTCCGCCCGCATCGCCGCCTCCCCCGCCCAACGCTGCTACACCAACAACCGGCGTCAGTGTCGCCTTCGCCGCGACACGATCAACAATTCAAGATGAAATGAAGAAGGAATGCGGGGCTCCTCTGGGCCGCGACACGACGGAGCCCGGGCGTAAGGATGCCGGGCTGCGTTCAAGAGAATCTCCCACGCCGCGTCGGGATGAACAAGAAGATGCGTGGCAACGAAGTAAGAAGACCAAACGCTCACCTGCGGCGCCGGGATCGATTGGATATACGGCACCTTGCCGAATCGCCAATCCTCTCCAAGGTTGGCCTTGGAGATGTCGTTGACGCCGCGTGCGAACTGCTCTGCAGACAGCCGCGTCGACCCCATTCGGTTGGGGTCCTGCAGGCCGATCATCTCGTCGATGAGGCAGGAGCGCCTCTGAAGTGGAAGGACCCGGCGGGAGATGAACGCGGCAAGGAGGTCCATGCCGGTGAGCCCCTCCCGCGTCCTCATCACCGTCACCCGCTCACAGAGATTGACGATCTCCTGTGACGGGCGCCAGAGCGAGTAGCCCTAGTTCGTCTTCGCCCGCGGTGGCGCGAAGACGAAGGGCGGAAGATTAATATGGTCCGCGCCATGGTTGTAGACGTAGAAGAAGGAATTCTGCCATTTCTTGGCAGAATCCTCGAGCGGGATCTTGGGGAAATCCGCCCCGGACCGCTTCGAGATGACGGTGGCGCCGCAGTCGGCGAACTCCCCGGCCGACGGGCCCTGCTCCTTCAAGGAGAAGAAGCGCGCCCATAGGTCGATCATCAGCTCGACCCCCAGGTACCCCTCGCACAGGGTCACGAAGCCGGAGAGCTGGAGGATGGCGCCGCGCCAAGATGGTGCGGTTGAAGCCTGAAGAACTCCAAGAATGCGGGGTAGAAGGTGCTCACCGGCAGCCCAAACCCGCACTCAAAATGCGTGAGGAAGACGACGCGCTCCTGCCCCTCGGGCCGGGGCCTCTGTTCGCCGCGCGGCAGGCAGACGCCGACGTCCGTCTCCCGTGGCAAGCGTCGCGAAGCTCGAAGTTGCGTGATGTCCTCGCTGGTGACGTTGGAGCCCATCCAGGAGCCTGACGACAGCGCCATGGACGGAAGCAGGAAGAAGAAGATGAACGACGGAGGAAGCTCTGCTCGGGGCTGCGGGCACAGCTGTGCGTCGGCGGCAAAGAGCAGAGTAGGAGTAGGGGGACAGGAGGGCGCGAGCGAGAATGGTGTCCGCCGCCCCCTTTCCCCCCTCAATTTATAAGCCCGGGTTCAAGCATGGGGAAGTGGGATCGTCTGCACCCGCCCGTCCCACTACCCCACAATAAGTGCGCACGTACACACGCACTAACTGCTCGGGGAAGTGCAACCGGCCCCTGTACGCCACAATAAATCCACGCGTGTGACCCAAGGGCGCGCGGAGGCCCGCCGCCCGGTCTCGTCACGCGCGTGGCCTGTCAGGCCCCTCCGACTTCCGGGCGCCACGTGGCACCTGCGTGAAGCCCAAGGGACCGCCTCAAGATTCGACGGACTCCTCGGTTCCCGCCACGGCCGGGATGCCGCAATCCGGTTTCCGAGAAAACCGGCACACAGTGGGTGTTGCCGGACCCGGTGCTCGCAGAATCCGCCTTGCTCAGGGGGGAAACTGCGAAGGCCCACTCATCACAAGACATCGAACCTTCACAGCTTCGGGGACTACTGTCGGGGGGATGAACCCCGGGCAGGCAACGGAACCCGGATCCTTTTCAAAAACAGCGGGGCCCGCATCGCCCCACAAACCGGCATGCGCCTGGCCGGGTCGCTCGACCCGGCAGGGCCCGCAACCTGGCCAAACTCCCCGACCCGTCAAGGTACGTCAACCCGGCCACAGCAACCGGCGCAAGACAACTCGACCCGGCGCAACCAAGGCTTCCACGGCAAGCCAGCCCACCCGTGGCGTCCACGGCAACCGAGCCACTGGTCAGCTCCTGTCCCATCCAGGCCGTACGATGGGACGAGACCTGAACCACCGATGACCAAGACAACAGTGTTTTCACCCATGCCTGTGGTCAGCCGGGGCATGGCAATAGTGCCCCTCACCTACCCGCTGACCAAGGCTGGCGTGGCAACAATGCTCCCACCCTCACCGCTGACGACAGCAAGCGGCAGCCTGACGGAGAGCATTATACATGACTCGACTCGGCCACGCCCTAACGATCGACAAGACGGCGCACAGTCCCCCTAGGCATGTGGGGCCCGCGCCTAGGGGAACCCGGCGAACCACAAGCCCACAAGCGGAACCCAGCTTGGTGTCCCGGACACCGACAATACGGACCCACCGACTCGGCATATTACCATTGTAACCCTGGGTGGGTTGATCTATAAACCCCCCCAGGAACCCGCGCCTACAGAGGCCAAGCCCATGGACGAGAGAGTAAGAAACAGAAACACAAGCAAGCATAGAACTAGCCACCCAACAGCAGTACCAGAGAGAAGGAGCAGCCCAAGCCTTGGCCAGCTTCTTTCCTCCTCCACACAGCTCCAGGAGCAACATTGTATTATCAATCATCCAACCAAACTTGGCAGGACTAGGGGTGTTATCTCTCCGGAGAGCCCCGAACCTGGGTATGTTCGGCGTTCCGCGCCCGCGCATGCCAACCCCGCCTCTGGAGCCCACCAGCGCCCTCGAGCCTCCTCCTCTCTTTAGCCATCCCTTGGCATCTGTCGTGCGCCCACCACGACAATAACACTGATGGTAAATGTCGCAAGACTAAAAGAATACCGCATATGTATGGCACTACATTTAGTCACATTGGATAAACCAACATGGAGAAATTCTGTACTGATGGATATTGAAGTCATCTGATTATGAATCGTTTGACACTTGCAACTTTCATTCAAATAGCAAAGTAAACTAAAATACCATTCACAGGCCATGAAGAACGAGCAACAAAATAATTAGAACATGAATGTTGATGTTAGTAGTTCAAAAAGTGTTGTTGCAAGCAGTGAATTATCTATCTTCAAGGTTGACTCAAGTAGATATTTACAATTACTGAGACATAAATCTGGATCTTTTGAAATATTTCGAAAGGTTTACCAAGAATGAAGTAGAACTGATTGTACCAAAAAAATATGTTTCTACAATTAGATTGTAGAAAGAACTTAAGTTACAAATTTAGCGAATGTCTGATGAGTTACGAAAAAATATATTATAGCTTGCACTTTCCAAAACATCAACTGTATGATATTTTGAGTAGATGTAATCAAGCTATGTATGACATGGTGAGAGCAAAGATAACATTGATTATTTTGCCAATATACCTTTTAATGTGATGCTTTAAAGTCTGGCTTTGATACTAAAAAGAGCACCATCACATTTGTTGAAATAAGTGCTACTTTGTAGGTTATCCCAAATGATTCGGTATTCCTCTATCACTACACCAAGGAAAAGTGTTTTCCATAAGTGTGTAAATTTTGAAGAAAATATTTTCTGCAAAAGAGTGAGTGGGAGGATGATACGTCTCAAACATATCTATTTTTCCAAAAACATTTGTCTTTTTTGAACTCTAATTTGCATAATTTGAATGAAACTAACCCGGACTGAAGCTGTTTTCAGCAGAACTACCATGGTGTTATTTTTGTGTAGAAATAAAAGTTCTCGGTTGGAGCTAAAATTTTATGGAGAATTTTTCTGGAATTTATACGTACTAATAAAGCACACATTACTTATGTCCGTTCACCAACATTTTTTTAAAAGAATAGCCCCTCAATTTTTAAAGAACAAACCCGATATCCAGAAAAATGTCTCGCATTAGTTTTTTTACTGTCGTAATGCCCCTGCATGGGCCAAGCTAGGCCCAGTCCGCACTTTTTTCTATCCAATAGGGATTAGAAATCAGTCAAAAATTGTTCCCCTTTGGGATTCAATCTCACGACCTCCCCTCTCGTCGTCGCTGGCTGCTACCGACAGAACTAACTGGTGTTTGTGGTTGAAATTGGATTAGTTGCCCTATAAATTAGTACCACCTCACTCCTTTTCATCAAGTTTAACAAATTTACATATATATGAAAACAAGCAGCCCAAAAGAAATAAAGGGATTGCAAGTTGCCTAATTGAACAAACAACTGGGATGTTCTTGCATGGCTGGTTGGTTGCCTCGTGGAAGGAGGGGAGTCCTTAAAAAGAAGGAATTAACAAACATCATGGGATGTGAAGGAATAAATCTGAGAGATTGTGGGTTGGAATGGATGTCGTAGAATTGACTCTGGTTATGCATATCGATGAAGGAAGCAAAAGTAGATGCCTTCGAGCGCAGGCACATGAGCCGGGGGAGCTTAGTAGGGATGCGCGGACGAGAGAACCGGGAGACCTTGGCGACGCGGGATCTCGTGCATGGACGAGAATCGGACAACCTTTGGTGACACGGGATCACATGCGCGGCCAGAGCACGGCGAGGAGCAGGGACGAGCTAGACGGATCTCCGAGCACCGACAGAGATGAAACCAAGAAATATTTGTTATGTTTGAAAGCACAAGTGCTCCCTAGGTGGTTTTTGTAATTAATTTCAACATATCTTTTGTCGTACTAATAGTTTTATCCAATACATTTCAGATGATTCTAACAGTGGAGTGGCAAGAACAAGAGGATGTGGAACCCTTCAAAATGCTAAGACAAAGATTGGCAAAAGCTCAAGATTCTTCATTTCTATTCAAGTGATCCAAGATCACATTGAGTCCATAGGAATGCCAATACTATTAAAAGGGGATGAGGTGTTGCCTAATGGTCTACTTGCTCAAAGTGGTTAGTGATATTGCTCCAAAACCCTCATCCACTTTTTCCATCCAAATATGTCCAAATCCTAATTCCAAACTCGGCCCCACCAATATTTTCTACCTGGAGCCACCGAGTTCATTTGACATAGCCACTGCCAGAAACCCTAATGATTCGGTCACACCGATACGGATCTTGGTCCCACCATGATGGCCTTGCCAGTTGTAACGCCCCGGTTTCAATGCGCCAGGTGTCTGCCAGTTATTCGCCATCATTGCCATGTCATTTGCTTGCGTGTTGCATTTTATCATGTCATCATGTGCATTTCATTTTGCATACGTGTTCGTCTCATGCATCCGAGCCTTTTCCCCATTGTCCGATTTGCAATCCGGCGCTCCTATGTCCTCCGGCGTTCCCCTTTCGTCTCTCATTGTGAGTGGGTGTTAAACTTTCTCGGAATGGTCCGAGTCTTGCCAAGTGGCCTTGGTATAGCACCGGTAGACCGCCTGTCAAGTTTCGTGCCATTTGGAGTTTGTTTGGTACTCCAACGGTTAACCGGGTAACCGTAAAGCCTCCTTCTCTTTGCAGCCCAACACCCCTTCCAAATTGGCACAAAGCCCATCTAACTCCCCTCCAAGCTCTCGGTCGTTCGATAACGATCGTGTGGGCGAAAACCGCTCCTCATTTGGACTCTCCTAGATCCCTCTACCTATAAAACTAGCTCCTCCCCCGAAATTCACGGATCATTCCCCTCGAAACCCTAGAAATTCCTCCCGCGCCGCCCGACGCGTCCGCCCCCGGCCGGACACGTCCGCCGGCCACGTCGCCCCAACCAATGACACGCTGCCACGTCGCCCCGCCTGCCGCCCGCAGCCAACCGGCCGCCGCCACCTCACCCTCTCTCTCTCTCCACCCCGCCGCCGGCCCGCGCGGCCCGCTGCAGGCCTGCGGGGCCCGGTCGCCGACGCCGCCCGGCCCACGCGGCCGCCGCCCGCGCCCGCCGCGGGTGCTCCCGCTTGCCGCCTCCGCCGCCACCCATCGCCGCCGGCGACTCCGCCTCCCGGCCGATGCCCGCGCCGCCGCCACCGCTCCAGCCTCCGGCGACCTCGCCGCCGGTCACCGGAGGGCTGGGCCGCCCCTGCGCCTCCCCCGCTCGGCTCCGAGCCGCCCCGTCGCCCCCTCATCCTCCTCGCCGGCCGGCGCCGCCGCGCTGCGCCCGCGCCCTCCGCTGTCGCCTCCGTTCGCCTCCCGCGTCGCCTCCCGCGCCGCCGCGGAGCTCCGGCTCCGTCCCCGGCGACCGCGCCCCTCCCTCCGGCCGGATCCGGCGAGATCCGGCCCAAATCCGCCCGTCTCCGGCGACCCCGCCATCCCCGGCGTGTTCTCCGGCGAAATCCGGCCTGCCTCGGAATCCGTGCCGCAGCGGTTGACTTTTCCTCGCGAGGTTGAAATTCTTCCAAGTCCCAGTTTTCTAACATAATTATGCCATGTTTGACCTGCTGTATCTCTGCATCCGTAGCTCCGTTTTGTGCGTGTAATATGTCAAATTGTTCGTCTCGACGAGTACATCATTTCATTCCATTGCATCATATTCATTTGAGGTCATCTTGATGCCTGAATCATCGTTGTAAGAGTGCTTCGTGATGTTTTCTGCTGTCTGTTATCAGAACGAGCTCTTTTGTCATTTTTGCCATGATTGATGTGTGCATCCTATGAGGTTGATGTCTACATGTGTTTTGAACTATGCATGTCTTCTTTACAGAGGTGCTTACCATGTATTTTTGTGATCAATGTGGTGACTAGCACAAGCATGCAAACTAGGCATCGTGATGTTGCTGATTTTAGTCCCTGTTCTGCTGTTATTTTGATGCCATGTAAACTTGTTGCTACAGAGAGATCCATGCATATTTTGAGATACTTCAGTAAGGGTGTTTTGAACATATGGTTATTGTCTATCCATTCATGCCCTTTGTTGCAATTATGGAGTAGTCTAGCATGTCATTTTCGTGCTCTACTTTTGCTTCAAAATGTTTCCTGGCAGATTGTTTACATGTTATTCAATTTGGCCAAGCTTGCTATAGTTGATCCTTGCATGCTATGGACTTGTTCTTGACTTGGTTTGTTTCACAAACATGTCTTCTTGATGATGCTATGCTTATCTTGTCATGCAATGACTTGTGGTGAGTGTATCGAGCTTGTTAAGTAGGGTTCATGATGTTGCTGTTTTGCTAGGCTGAATCTGTTATTTCGTGATGCTATATAAACATGTTGCTACTAATCATTCTATGCATAATCTGGAGATGTTCTATAAACATGTTTTGATCTACATGTCATCCTCTATCCATCCATTCCCCTGGTTGCATTTATAGGTTGCTGTAGCTTGTTATATCTTGCTCCAAAGTTGCTTGAAAATGTTGCTGTCAGCCTGTTAACATTAAGTTCACTTGTTCCCATGTGTTTTGCTAGTGATCCATGCACCCTATGACCTTGCTATTGCCATGCTTAGCTTCACAAATATGTCTTCTTACTGTTGGGTGCCTTGCCATGCCATGTATTGCTCTGTAGTGAGTTGCACAAGCTCATCTACATGCCTTCATAATTATGTTCCTGCCATGTATGAATCTGTATAATAACTTGCTATGTTTACGTGGGTGCCATCATATTTTCTGATCCTTTTTGGCTTATGGTCAGTAAGGGACTTTTGATCTATGCATTTAGTAGATTCATGCCATGCCTTTGTTTTGCCATTATAAGTTCCTGTAACATGTTGTTTGATAGCTCTAAACATTGCATCGTGATGTTATTTTCTGCAAAGTCTGAAATTGTTATAACTTGCAATCTTACCATGTGTGTTTGAGCATGTTCTAGTGATTTCTGGAGATAGCTCAGTGTTCATGTTTTGTAATGCTTTACCTGTACATCATGTCCATGCCTTTTGTTATTATGTTGGGTGCTGTAGCATGTTGTTTTGATGCTTGCAATATGCCTAGTTGCTGTTTTGGACAGCTTGTCCTTTAAACTTGTTTCATGTGTGTATTGAACCGTTGCTCCGTTTTGAGTGTGCTCTATATGAAACTTGCTTAGAATTGCATGTAGTTTCATATTATCATGTTGCATCCTTGTTTTGAGGTGTTTGCTTGATGTTTGGGTGCATTTTGCATCAATGCCATGTTTAACTTGTTTTGCTCATATCTTCTAGGCCGTAGCTCCGAACTAAATGAACTTTATATGTAACTTGACTAGAATCTCGTGTAGATCATCTTGGTGCATCTTAACATGCTGTTTAACAACTTGAACATAAGGTTTATTCAGATCTGGACCAATTTCGAAATATGCATATGAGGACTTACCGGAATTGTTATATGTTGTTCCCGGCCTCATTTAAACTTGCCTTGATGTGTTGCTCTTGTTTGCATCATCTCTTGCCATGAGTAGCTTCATGTAGCTTGTCATGCATCATGCTTGTTGTGCATCATGTCTTGTTCATGTGTGGTGTGTTTACTATGTTGTGTGCTTCTTTTCGATAGTTCCTGTTTCGTTGCGATCGTGAGGATTCGTTCGTCTACGCTTGGTTCGGCTTCATCCGTTCGTCTTCTTCATGGACTCGTTCTTCTTCCTTGCGGGATTTCAGGCAAGATGACCGCTACCCTGGATCTCACTACTATCATTGCTATGCTAGTTGCTTCGTTCTATCGCTATGCTGCGCTACCTATACCTGTTTATCAAGCCATCCCAAATTGCCATGAACCTCTAACCTTTGACACCTTTCCTATGCAAACCATTGTTTGGCTATGTTACCGCTTTGCTCAGCCCCTCTTATAGCGTTGCTAGTTGCAGGTGAAGTTGAAGATTTCTCCATGGTGGACAGGATTTTGGTTGGGATATCACAATATCTCTTATATTATTAATGCATCTATATACTTGGTAAAGGGTGGAAGACTCGGCCTTTTGCCTAGTGTTTTGTTCCACTCTTGCCGCCCTAGTTTCCGTCATACCGGTGTTATGTTCCCGGATTTTGCGTTCCTTACGCGGTCGGGTGATTTATGGGACCCCCTTGACAGTTCGCTTTGAATAAAACTCCTCCAGCAAGGCCCAACCTTGGTTTTACCATTTGCCTCACCACCACCTATCCTTTCCCTTGGGTCGGCCAACCCGAGGGTCATCTTTATTTTAGCCCCCCCCGGGCCAGTGCTTGTCTAAGTGTTGGTCCGAACCGAGCAGCCTGCGGGGCCCCCTCGGGGCAACTCGAGGGTCTGGTTTTACTCGTAGCTGTCTCATCCGGTGTTGCCCTGAGAACGAGATATGTGCAGCTCCTATCGGGATTGTCGGCGCATCGGGCGGCTTTGCTGGTCTTGTTTTACCATTGTCGAAATGTCTTGTAAACCGGGATTCCGAGTCTGATCGGGTCTTCCTGGGAGAAGGTCTATTCCTTCGTTGATCGCGAGAGCTTGTCATGGGCTAAGTTGGGACACCCCTGCAGGGTATAATCTTTCGAAAGCCGTGCCTGCGGTTATAGGCAGATGGGAATTTGTTAATGTCCGGTTGTAGATAACTTGACACCAGATCCGAATTAAAACGCATCAACCGCGTGTGTAGCCGTGATGGTCTCTTCTCGGCGGAGTCCGGGAAGTGAACACGGTTTCTGGGTTATGTTTGACGTAAGTAGGAGTTCAGGATCACTTCTTGATCATTACTAGTTGACGACCGTTCTGCTTGCTCTCTTCTCGCTCTTATTTGCGTATGTTAGCCACCATATATGCTTAGTCGCTGCTGCAGCCTCACCACTTTACCCCTTCCTTTCCCTTTAAGCTTTGCTAGTCTTGATACCCATGGTAATGGGATTGCTGAGTCCTCGTGGCTCACAGATTACTACAACAACAGTTGCAGGTACAGGTTTGCGATGATCATGACGCGAGAGCGATGCTTGCTTGCGTTGAGTTCTTCTTCTGCTTCTTCGATCAGGGGATAGGTTCCAGGTCGGCAGCCTGGGCTAGCAGGGTGGATGTCGTTTGAGTTTCTGTTTGTGTTTCATCCGTAGTCGGATGATGCTCTTATGTATTGTGATGTTGTATTCGTGTGGCATTGTATGCCTTTGTATGTATCCCCATCTATTATGTAATGTTGATGTAATGATATCCACCTTGCAAAAGCGTTTCAATATGCGGGTCTATCCTTGGTGGGACCTTCGAGTTCCTTTTGGATAGGGTCGCATATTGGGCGTGACAAGTTGGTATTAGAGCCTCGACCGACCCTAGGAGCCCCCTTGATTGATCGTGTAGTTTGGCCATTGTTGAGTCTAGAAGAAAACTGTTTTCGGAGTCTAGTTATATCGGAGAGTAGGAATTCTTTTTACTCCTCAGCCCCTTCGTCGCAATGGTAAGGAATCTTGACGTAGGTATTTTGAATTACTTCTCTTCCCCTTCAAATTTTTCTTTAGGATCACGCAGTTGGTTTTCCGATCGTTGTTCCTCAGCTCTTTTCATCCGGTGCATTTCTCGTCAAGTCGACTCGAGCCTCTTCATCTTTGAGTTCAATCCTCAGTTGTTTTCTTTCCCACCCGCCCTCCCTTTTCTTCTTGGAACCAGAGTCCGTAATTGAGTATCCATCATACTCGTGCGAAGTCTTTGCTTTCTTTCCTCAATGATTTCAACCAGTGTTTTCTCTTCAAGATATTCGTCGATTTCCCCTTCCAAGTTGCCTTTGTTTTCCCGCCCTCCCACCCTCTTCTTCCCGGAGTCTGAGTCTCTATCTGGACCACCTATCTCATTCGTGCAGAACCTCTTCAGTCTTCCCTCAATTATTTCAACTGGTGAATTCTCGCCTCGGTGGATATTCTTCATCTCTTTATCTTTTCCGGTGGATTCAATTTTAATTTTCGGTAGTATTTATATTCTTTTCCTTGGATCAAGTGTTCTCCTTGCTCGTTTGCCTCTCGCCATTTTATCCTTCCGGAGTGCTCAAGACATCTCAGGAGATTCGTCTGTGTTCGAATTAATTCGAGGTTGTCACCTCATTCAAATATTTCAACTGTTCCGGTGCATCATCTATCTGTTCAACAATCCTTTCCAACAGTGTTATCTCTTCAGTGGGCCCTAACCCACAGGTCTTTTTCCAGGATCTTACCTGACTCTTCTAATTCCCCGGAGTTATTCTCAAATTCTTTTCGAGTCTGACGTAAAAATGGATTTCATCAGTCAGATGCTTTTCCAAGATCTCGTTCAAATTCTTTTCATTGTTGGCTCAACCTCTCTGCTTTTCAGTCTCCTGGAGTATCTCAGTAATTTTGGTGGTGTTTCCCGTCGTCATTTGAAGATCGAAGAAGAGTTTTCCTCTAAATCTTGTCTATTCCCTCGAAGTTTCGCGGTTCTAGCCTCATGTTATCCTCTCGAATTATTCCATTTGTCAGATATTCTTTTCTTACCTATCCGGAGTATGTCAGAAGTTGTTCTCCCGTTCCTTTTCATCGGAGGCCATCATTCCAGTTATCATTCTCTATTTATCCCGGTGCTTCGTTCAAGTGTTCTTTAATCAGCTCATGATCTCTTTATTCTTTTGTATCTAAATCCCCTCAGTCATATTTGTTCTTCTAATTCTTCCCGGTGATTAAGTCTCTTTCATCAGTCAATTCCGAATCCTTACGGTGGTTCGTCCAAGATTCTTTTTCTTCGTTTATCATTTTAATCCATTCGTTCTTTTCAATCCTACCAGTGGTTCATGAAGACCTTCTCAAGTTTGCGATATGTCTCTTCTCAATCCTTTTCAAGAAGAATAAGTAGTATGCAAAAATCCATTGCTTGTCATCAATTTTATTTGATGAAGGATAAGCATACAATAAATCTTATTCTTATTTCATCCAAGTGATTAATCCCTTCCTTCGGAGTTTGTTCGTGATGAATAAATCCTAGTTCCAAGTGTTTTCATCTTTTCTTTTCCGGAGTTCAATTTTTCCTCGGCCTTTTCGTCGGAACCTCCATCTAAATCATCGCAAGGCTAATCTTATTCTTTCATCCTTCATTTTATCTCGTCACCCTTTTGTTACCGGAGTTCTTCATGGTGGATCTCCATGATTTAATTCATTCCTCAAGTGTTCATCAAGATTCTTGTTCAAGGAGCTCAAGTATCCTCCTTCTTGCATCTCAAAGTGCAATTAATCCTCCATATCCTTTTGAAGTGGAGTTTTGCATTCCTTCGTTCTTCTCAGCTATTCAATCATTTCCGTTTGCGGCTAGTGATCAGCTCATAATTTTGAGATGTTTTCCATAAGTCCACAACAAGCTTATTCTTTCGTTGTTGATTTTCTCAACAACTTCATTCAATCCTTCCTTCTAAGTTCTTGTCATTCAATTCTTTCAATTCTTCCGAAGGCATTGTGCTGTTTATGTCGTCAAGTATCATTCCATCCTCTCTAGTTCATGTTCTATTCTTTCCATTTTCAACCAGAGTGCTTTCATAGTCTATCTGATTCAGTGAGCTTTCGATTCTCGTCATTCTAGTTGTTCCTCTCTTCTCCTCGAGTGCTCTCGATTCTTTGCTTCTTCTCTTGAGTTCTTGTTAAACCTCATCCCTTTTTCCCTTCCGTCTCGGTCCTAAGATCTCGGGACGAGATCTCTTGTTAGTGGAGGAGTGTTGTAACGCCCCGGTTTCGATGCGCCAGGTGTCTGCCAGTTATTCGCCGTCGTTGCCATGTCATTTGCTTGCGTGTTGCATTTTATCATGTCATCATGTGCATTTCATTTTGCATACGTGTTCGTCTCATGCATCCGAGCCTTTTCCCCGTTGTCCGATTTGCAATCCGGCGCTCCTATGTCCTCCAGCGTTCCCCTTTCGTCTCTCGTTGTGAGTGGGTGTTAAACTTTCTCGGAATGGCCCGAGTCTTGCCAAGTGGCCTTGGTATAGCACCGGTAGACCGCCTGTCAAGTTTCGTGCCATTTGGAGTTCGTTTGGTACTCCAACGGTTAACCGGGTAACCGTAAAGCCTCCTTCTCTTTGCAGCCCAACACCCCTTCCAAACTGGCCC
Source organism: Triticum aestivum (assembly GCF_018294505.1). Classification (NCBI taxonomy): domain Eukaryota; kingdom Viridiplantae; phylum Streptophyta; class Magnoliopsida; order Poales; family Poaceae; genus Triticum; species Triticum aestivum. Next base: position 432,144,372 of record NC_057804.1, on the reverse strand, counting down.
AAAGCCCACCTAACTCCCCTCCAAGCTCTCGGTCGTTCGATCACGATCGTGTGGGCGAAAACCGCTCCTCATTTGGACTCTCTTAGCTCCCTCTAACTATAAAACTAGCTCCTCCCCCGAAATTCGCGGATCATTCCCCTCGAAACCCTAGAAATTCCTCCCCGCGCCGCCGGACGCGTCCGCCCCCGGCCGAACACGTCGCCCCAACCAATGACACGCTGCCACGTCGCCTCGCTGCCGCCCGCAGCCAACCGGCCGCCGCCACCTCACCCTCTCTCTCTCTCCACCCCACCGCCGGCCCGCGCGGCCCGCTGCAGGCCCGCGGGGCCCGGTCGCCGCCGCCGCCCGGCCCACGCGGCCGCCGCCCGTGCCCGCCCGCGGGTGCTCCCGCTCGCCGCCTCCGGCCGGCGACCTCCGCCTCCCGGCCGATGCCCGCGCCGCCGCCACCGCTCCAGCCTCCGGCGACCTCGCCGCCGGTCACCGGAGGGCTGGGCCGCCCCTGCGCCTCCCCCGCTCAGCCCCGAGCCGCCCCGTCGCCCCCTCGTCCTCCTCGCCGGCCGGCGCCGCCGCGCTGCGCCCGCGCCCTCCGCTGCCGCCTCCGTTCGCCTCCCGCGTCGCCTCCCGCGCCGCCGCGGAGCTCCGGCGCCGCCCCGACTCCGTCCCCGGCGACCGCGCCCCTCCCTCCGGCCGGATCCGGCGAGATCCGGCCCGGATCCGCCCGTCTCCGGCGACCCCGCCATCCCCGGCGTGTTCTCCGGCGAAATCCGGCCTGCCTCGGAATCCGTGCCGCGGCGGTTGACTTTTCCTCGCGAGGTTGAAATTCTTCTAAGGCCCTGTTTTCTAACATAATCATGCCATGTTTGACCTGCTGTATCTCTGCATCCGTAGCTCCGTTTTGTGCGTGTAATATGTGAAATTGTTCGTCTCGACGTCATTTCATTCCATTGCATCGTATTCATTTGAGGTCATTTAGGTGCCTGAATCATCGTTGTAAGAGTGCTTCGTGATGTTTTCTACTGTGTGTTATCAGAACGAGCTCTTTTGTCATTTTTGCCATGATTGATGTGTGCATCCTATGAGGTTGATGTCTTCATGTGTTTTGATCTATGTCATGTCTTCTTTACAGAGGTGCTTACCATGTATTTTTGTGATCAATGTGGTGACTAGCACAAGCATGCAAACTAGGCATCATGATAATGCTGATTTCAGTCCCTGTTCTGCTGTAATTTTGATGCCATGTAAAATTGATGCTACAGAGAGTTCCATGCATATTTTGAGATACTTCAGTAAGGGTGTTTTGAAAAATAGGTTATTGTCTATCCATTCATGCCCTTTGTTGCAATTATGGAGTAGTCTAGCATGCCTTTTTCGTGCTCTACTTTTGCTTCAAAATGTTTCCTGGCAGATTGTTTACATGTTATTCAATTTGGCCAAGCTTGCTATAGTTGATCCTTGCATGCTATGGACTTGTTCTTGACTTGGTTTGTTTCACAAACATGTCTTCTTGATGATGCTATGCTTATCTTGTCATGCAATGACTTGTGGTGAGTGTATCGAGCTTGTTTAGTAGGGTACATGATGTTGCTGTTTTGCTAGGCTGAATCTGTTATTTCGTGATGCTATATAAACATGTTTCTACTAATCATTCTATGCATAATCTGGAGATGTCCTATAAACATGTTTTGATCTACATGTCATCCTCTATCCATCCATGCCCCTGGTTGCATTTAGAGGTTGATGTAGCTTGTTGTTTCCTTGCTCCAAAGTTGCTTGAAAATGTTGCTGTCAGCCTGTTAACATTATGTTCAGTTGTTCCCATGTGTTTTGCTAGTGATCCATGCACCCTATGACCTTGATATTGCCATGCTTAGCTTCACAAATATGTCTTCTTACTATTGGGTTCCTTGCCATGCCATGTTTTTCTCTGTAGTGAGTTGCACAAGCTCATCTACATGCGTTCATAATTATGTTCCTGCCATGTATGAATCTGTAATAATAACTTGCCATGTTTACGTGGGTGCCATCATATTTTCTGATCCTTTTTGGCTTATGGTCAGTAAGGGACCTTTGATCTATGCTTTGAGTAGATTCATGCCATGTCTTGTTTTGCTATTATAGGTTCCTGTAACATGTTGTTTGATAGCTCTAAACATTGCATCGTGATGTTATTTTCTGCAAAGTCTGAAATTGTTATAACTTGCAATCTTACCATGTGTGTTTAAGCATGTTCTAGTGATTTCTAGAGATAGCTCAGTGTTCATGTTTTGTAATGCTTTACCTGTACATCATGTCCATGCCTTTTGTTATTATGTTGGGGTGCTGTAGCATGTTGTTTTGATGCTTGCAATATGCCTAGTTGCTGTTTTGGACAGCTTGTCCTTTAAACTTGTTTCATGTGTGTGTGTTGAACCGTTGCTCCGTTTTGAGTGTGCTCTATATGAAACTTGCTTAGAATTGCATGTAGTTTCATATTATCATGTTGCATCCTTGTTTTGAGGTGTTTGCTTGATGTTTGGGTGCATTTTGCATCAATGCCATGTTTAACTTGTTTTGCTCATATCTTCTAGGCCGTAGCTCCGAACTAAATGATCTTTATATGTAACTTGACTAGAATCTCGTGTAGATCATCTTGGTGCATCTTAACTTGCTGTTTAACAACTTGAACATAAGGTTTATTCAGATCTGGACCAATTTCGAAATATGCATATGAGGACTTACCGGAATTGTTATATGTTGTTCCCGGCCTCATTTAAACTTGCCTTGATGTGTTGCTCTTGTTTGCATCATCTCTTGCCATGAGTAGCTTCATGTAGTCTTGTCATGCATCATGCTTGTTTGTGCATCATGTCTTGTTCATGTGTGGTGTGTTTACTATGTTGTGTGCTTCTTTTCGATAGTTCCTATTTCGTTGCGATCGTGAGGATTCGTTCGTCTACGGTTGGTTCGGCTTCATCCGTTCGTCTTCTTCATGGACTCGTTCTTCTTCCTAGCGGGATTTCAGGCAAGATGACCGCTACCCTGGATCTCACTACTATCATTGCTATGCTAGTTGCTTCGTTCTATCGCTATGCTGCGTTACCTATTACCTGTTTAGCGAGCCATCCCAAATTGCCATGAACCTCTAACCTTTGACACCTTTCCTATGCAAACCACTGTTTGGCTATGTTACCGCTTTTGCTCAGCCCCTCTTATAGCGTTGCTAGTTGCAGATGAAGTTGAAGATTTCTCCATGGTGGACAGGATTTTGGTTGGGATATCACAATATCTCTTATATTATTAATGCATCTATATACTTGGTAAAGGGTGGAAGACTTGGCCTTTTGCCTAGTGTTTTGTTCCACTCTTGCCGCCCTAGTTTCCGTCATACCAGTGTTATGTTCCCGGATTTTGCGTTCCTTACGCGGTCGGGTGATTTATGGGACCCCCTTGACAGTTCGCTTTGAATAAAACTCCTCCAACAAGGCCCAACCTTGGTTTTACCATTTGCCTCACCACCACCTATCCTTTCCCTTGGGTCGGCCAACCCGAGGGTCATCTTTATTTTAGCCCCCCCCGGGCCAGTGCTTGTCTAAGTGTTGGTCCGAACCGAGTAGACTGCGGGGCCCCCTCGGGGAAACTCGAGGGTTGGTTTTACTCGTAGGATGTCTCATCCGGTGTTGCCCTGAGAACGAGATATGTGCAGCTCCTATCGGGATTGTCGGCGCATCGGGCGGCTTTGCTGGTCTTGTTTTACCATTGTCGAAATGTCTTGTAAACCGGGATTCCGAGTCTGATCGGGTCTTCCTGGGAGAAGGTCTATTCCTTCGTTGATCGCGAGAGCTTGTCATGGGCTAAGTTGGGACACCCCTGCAGGGTATAATCTTTCGAAAGTCGTGCCTGCGGTTATAGGCAGATGGGAATTTGTTAATGTCCGGTTGTAGATAACTTGACACCAGATCTGAATTAAAACGCATCAACCGCGTGTGTAGCCGTGATGGTCTCTTCTCGGCGGAGTCCGGGAAGTGAACACGGTTTCTGGGTTATGTTTGACGTAAGTAGGAGTTCAGGATCACTTCTTGATCATTACTAGTTGACGACCGTTCTGCTTGCTCTCTTCTCGCTCTTATTTGCGTATGTTAGCCACCATATATGCTTAGTCGCTGCTGCAGCCTCACCACTTTACCCCTTCCTTTCCTTAAGCTTTGCTAGTCTTGATACCCATGGTAATGGGATTGCTGAGTCCTCGTGGCTCACAGATTACTACAACAACAGTTGCAGGTACAGGTTTTGCGATGATCATGACGCGAGAGCGATGCTTGCTTGCGTTGAGTTCTTCTTCTGCTTCTTCGATCAGGGGATAGGTTCCAGGTCGGTATCCTGGGCTAGCAGGGTGGATGTCATTTGAGTTTCTGTTTGTGGTTCATCCGTAGTCGGATGATGCTCTTATGTATTGTGATGTTGTATTCGTGTGGCATTGTATGCCTCTTGTATGTATCCCCATCTATTATGTAATGTTGATGTAATGATATCCACCTTGCAAAAGCGTTTGAATATGCGGGTCTATCCTTGGTGGGACCTTCGAGTTCCTTTTGGATAGGGTCGCATATTGGGCGTGACACCAGTGCTCTATGATCTGTTGCATTCACTTCGGTCTCACCGAGTTGTTACATTTGGTCTCGCCGAGTTGGCTGAACAGATTCTCTGTTGCTTATTGCTTCACTTCGGTCTCACCGAATTGATGGAATCGGCGCCACCAAGATGAAGTTTGCCCTAAGCCCTAGCACATCAGTCCCACCGAGTTGTTCCAGTCGGTCCCACCGAGATTCCTAACATTCATATTTTTTGAACAGATCGGTGCCATCGAGTTTCCTAATCGGTGCCAACGAGATGTGTCAAAAGTGTGTAACAGTTGGATTTCGTGTGGAGACTATATATACCCCTCCACCCCTTCTTCCTCATTGAGGGGAGCGATCAGAACGTGCCTACACTTCTAGCATTCATTTCCTGAGAGAGAACCACCTACTCATGTGTTGAGATTAAGAGATTCCATTCCAACCATTTGAACCTTGATTTCTAGCCTGCCGCAAATTGCTTTCCACTCAAATCCCTCTTCCACCATAGCCAAATATGTGTGAGAGAGTTGAGTGTTGGGGAGACTATCATTTGAAGCACAAGAGCAAGGAGTTCATCATCAACACACCGTCTATTACCTTTTGGAGAGTGGTGTCTCCTAGATTGGTTAGGTGTCGCTTGGGAGCCTCCGTCATGATGTGGAGTTGAACCAAGAAGTTTGTAAGGGCAAGGAGATCACCTACTTCGTGAAGATCTACCCGAGTGAGGCAAGTCCTTCGTGGACGATGGCCATGGTGGGAAAGACAAGGTTGTTTCTTCTTGGACCCTTCATGGACTCACATAGCCGTTACCCTTCATGGGTTGAAGTCTCCATCAACGTGGACGTACTATAGCACCACCTATCGGAACCATGCCAAATATTCTCCACGTCTCCATTGCGTTTGCACGCTCCAATCCCATCCCTTTACATTCTTGCAACTTGCATGCTTTACTCTTTCTGCTGCCTATACTCTTGTCATGCTTGCTTGAGATGTATTGTTTGTGCTTTAACATGTGCTAAACTCAACCTTAACTTGAAGAAATTAAAAACTTCCACTTTTGCTTGTTAAGGGTCTAATCACCCCCCTCTAGACCCCTCTTCTCGATCCTTTTAATTGGTATCAGAGCATTGGTCTCCATTTCTTTGGTTTAATCACCATTGGAGGAATATGGATGGGTCTATGTTCAGGAGTATTAGACGTAGAGTGCCTAGTCTTGATGGGGGAGTTTTATGGTTCTTGGAAAAATGAGATGCTTGAGATTTTCAATGAATATAATTTAAACAAGTATATTCCTAGCCCCTATGTGCCTCCCATTGACCCTTTGCATCCTACCCCCGATGAGTATCTTGATATGGTTCGCAATCTTAGGACTATCGATCTTATCATTAGAGGATTGCCTAGAAATTTGCTTGTTTGCTTGCCAACCTTTGAAAGCGCATATACTATATGGAATTATCTTGAAGAGCACTTCCAAATTATTCCTTGAAAAATCTAGATGAAATTCTTCAAAAATCCATCACTTTTCAAAAAAATGAAGCCTAGTGGTCCCAAGTTTGATGAATGTCTATTTGATCTCTATGATCTTATGCGTGCTAAGGGTAATGTTGGAATCATTAGTAGCATCATCTCGGAGACAATTAGAATTCATAAACTTGAACATTGTCATGGTCATAAATCAAATGAATCACTTTTTCTAGGTGATGATCACATACATATAATGATGACATTGAGCATGGTTACTATGATGAAGATGAAGAAAGTGACATTGACTATGAGGAGACTATGAGAAATCTTAGTCTCATGTCTAACTTTCATAGCTACATGGCTGGAGGAAAAGAGTAGATTCTTGATAGTGGAGTACCGATCACATGACCGGAGATAAAGACATGTTCTGCGAGCTTGCTAAAAATGATGGTCCACGCAAGTATGTCACTTTTGGAGACAACTCCAAGGTTAAGGTACTTGGCCTTGGTAAGGTGGTCATTTCCAATGATAGCTCTATTCAAAATGTTATGCTCGTTGAATCTCTTGGTTACAATCTTGTTTCCGTATGTAGACTAGCCGACTTTGGTTTCAATGTTCTATTTACCGAAGGAGATTGCCAAGTGTTTCATAGATATAATCATAATATGGTCTTTACCGGTATTCATAGAGGTGATCTATATATTGTTGACTTCACTAAGAGAGCCCAACTTTGTGCTTGCTTAATTGCTAAATCTTCTAAAGGATGGTTATGGCATAGAAGGTTAGGTCATGTGAAATATTGATAAGCTCATTAAAGGTGATCATATCCTTGGTGTTAAAGATGTTATATTTGACAAGGATATACTTTGTAGTGCTTGTCAAGCAGGAAAACAAGTGGGAGGAAGTCATCCCATGAAGAATATCATGACCACGAGAAGACCACTTGAGCTACTTCACATGGATCTATTTGGTCCCAATGCTTATAAGAGCCTTGGTGGTAACTCTTTTGGCTTGGTCACTGTTGATGATTTTTCAAGATTTACGTGGGTGTTCTTCCTTGATGACAAATGCAAGTCCAAAAGATCTTCAAGAACTTCGCTAAGAAGGCCCAAAATCAATTCGAAGTGAAGATCAAGAAGGTTTGAAGTGATAATGGAACAGAGTTCAAGAATGCCAATGTGGATACCTATCTTGACAAAGAAGTTATTTACACGAGTTCTCGGCTATGTACACACCTCAACAAAATGGAGTTGTTGAGAGGATGAACCGGACACTTATCAAGATGGCAAGAACGATGCTGGATGAATACAAAACGCCAAGACACTTTTGGGCGGACGCGGTTGAGACAATTTGTCATGCTATGAATCGACTACATCTTCACAAGCTTCTCGGCACAATGGCATACGAGCTACTCACCGGTAATAAACCCCAAGTTGGATACTTTCAAGTATTTGGATCAAAGTGCTACGTTCTTGATAAGCATTATCATTCGAAATTTGCTCCTAAATCTCATGAAGGTTTCCTACTTGGTTACGGTTCAAACTCTCACACTTACCATGTCTACAACAATTTCACTCGAAAGGTTGAAGAGAGGGTAGATGTGAAGTTCGATGAATCTAACGGCTTGCAAGTAGAGAAACTGCCAATTGATGCAGGAGACAAAGATCCCTCAGAAGCAATTCATTTGTCTATTGGCAAAATTCGCCCAATGGAGGTGAAGGAGAGTACTTCGTCCACTCAAGTGGAAGCCTCAACTTCACATCAAGGTGAACCACGAGTTGACATGAAGGCATCCACAAGTGGAACATGTCAAGACGAAGGGAATGAGGAAGTACAACAAGATGAACCACCTCGACCTCCTTCTCCACCTCCACAAGCGAATGACAATGCCACCAACAACGAAGAAGAAGAAGAAGATGATGAGGATGTTCCACCTCAACCTAGGCAAAAGCTCTCACGAGTTAGAGCAAGAGTCTCAATAGATCATCATGTCGAACAAATCTTCGATGACATCCAAACCGGAAGAATCACTCGCTCTAAAACTCGTTTGGCTAACTTTTTTGAACACTACTCATTCATTTCTATTGTTGAACCTATGAAGGTAGAACAAGCCCTTAAGGATCAAGATTGGATAAATGCTATGCACGAAGAGCTACACAACTTCGAGAGGAATCAAGTATGGACATTGGTTGAAAAGCCCAACGATGATCAAAATATCATTGGAACCAAGTGAGTGTTCCTAAATAAGGAAGATGGGGATGGTCAGTACACAACAAGGCACGTCTCATTGCTCCACTCAAGTCAAAGGTATGGACTATGGTGACACATATGCCCCCGTTGCTAGACTTGAGTCCATTCACATTTTACTTGCTTATGCCGATCACCATGATATCACTCTATACCAAATGGACATTAAAAGTACTTTTTAAAATGGTGAAATTGAGGAGGAAGTTTATGTTAAACAACCTCCTGGCTTTGTTAATCCCAAGAAACCTAATCATGTTTACAAACTTCATAAAGCTCTTTATGGTCTTAAACAAACTCCTAGAGCTTGGTATAAATGCTTGACTGAGTTTCTTACCTAAAAAGGCTTTGAAATTGGGAAAAATGATCCTACACTTTTTACTAAATGGGTTAATGGAGAATTATTTGTGTGCCAAGTTTGTGTGGATGATATCATATTTAGTTCTACTAACCCCCATTTTAGTGAAAAATTTGGAAGGCTAATGTCGGAGAAGTTTGAGATGTCTATGATGAATGAACTCAAATTTTTCCTTGGTATGCAAATCAAGCAAACTAAGGATGGTACCTTTGTCTCACAAACAAAGTATACCAATGATCTTTTTCAAGAAGTTCAACATGCAATAAAGCAAAGGTATGAAAACACCAATGCCTACTAGTGGACATCTTGACTTGACAAAGGATGGCAACCCGGTTGACCAAAAGGTTTAACGATCTATGATTGGTTCAATATTAGATCTATGTGCCTCTTGTCCCAATATTATGCTAAGTGTGTGCATGTGTGCACGATATCAAGCGGCTCCTAAAGAATGTCATCTTAAGGCCGTGAAAAGGATAGTGATATATTTGATTCATACACCAAATTTTGGCATTTGGTATCCTAAGAGGTCATCTTTTGATCTTGTTAGCTATTCCGACTCAGACTATGCTGGTGACAAGGTTGATAGAAAGTTCACTTCAGGTACATGTCAATTTCTTGGTAGATCCCTTGTCTCTTGATCTTCCAAGAAACAAAACTCGGTATCCTTATCCACTGCTGGAATACATTCCCGCCGGATCATGTTGTGCTCAATTACTTTGGATGACCCAAATGTTGGGGAATGTTGCATAGAAAACAAAAAAAAACTACGCACACACAAAATCTATCCATGGAGATACATAGCTACGAGAGGGGGAGAGCATCTACATACCCTTGTAGATCGCTAAGCAGAAGCGTTTTATCAACGCGGTTGATGTAGTTGTACTCCTTTATGATCCATTCCGATCAAGCATCGAACGTACGACACCTCCACGTTCAACTCGATGACGTCCTCGCCTCTTGATCCAGCAAGAGGGTCGAAGTAGTAGATGAGTTCCAGCAGCACGACGGCATGGTGATGGTGGTAGTGAACTAGAGGAAGGAGATTAGAACCACACCCGGCTTCTAATTACGAGGATTAGAGGTAGCTAGGTCTAGCTCTAATTAGTCAACTAGGACCAACTAGAGGAGGCTAAAAAACTTGTGTTCTAGGGCCTATCCCTGCTCCTCTATTTATATGTTGAGCCCTGGGGTCATTACCTGTGGAGAGGGCCTCCCCAAAGTTAGTTTGGAATGTAAAGAAGAGTCCTTCTCAGACTCCAGGGCCAAACACCATGGTTCCTGGTGTTTACGTAAATGCCACGGACTACCGTGTCTGGCTAGATTGCAATACCTTGTGAGCAGTTCTATCTCCCGCATGATGCCCTCCTTAAGCCTCGGAGTGTCATTTTCATAGGATTTGTTCCTGTTCATGCTCAGGTACACAACGTCTAGTAATACCATCTACCCATTCTTTATACAGATGTGGGTCATCCCAAAAGTAATGTCTTAAATCATAGAAGAATCTTTTTCTTTTGTTGGTATGTGAAACTAGGTGATATGTATTTAGCAACAATGTAATTAGCATACTCAGCATACCAAGGAGTATTATGAGAAACATTTATTGCAACTAGTTGTTGATCATGAAAGCTATCATTAATAGGTTGTGGCTCATCAACTATATTCTCTAACCTAGACAAGCTATCAGCTACGGGGTTCTCAGTTCCTTCCCTATCAGTGATATGTAAATCAAATTCTTGTAGCAAGATAACCCATCTAATGAGTCTAGGTTTAGCATCTTTCTTTTCCATAAGGTATTTTATAGCAGCATGATCAGTGTGAACAATTACTTTAGAATCAACAATATAAGATCTAAATTTATCACAAGCAAACACGACTGCTAAAAATTCTTTTTCAGTAGTAGCATAATTTCTTTGGGCATTGTCTAGAGTTTTGCTAGCATAATGGATAACATTTAGTTTCTTATCAACTCTTTGTCCTAGAGCAGCACCAACAACATAATCACTAGCATCACACATAATTTCAAAAGGTAAGTTCCAATCAGGTGGTTGAACAATAGGTGTAGAAGTTAAGGCTTTCTTGAGTGTTTCAAAAGCTTCTACACAATCATCATCAAAAACAAATGGAACATCCTTTTGTAAAAGATTTGTAAGAGGCCTAGAAATTTTAGATAAGTCTTTAATAAATCTCCTATAGAAACCAGCATGACCGAGGGAACTATGAATACCTTTAGTATCTCTAGGACAAGGCATTTTCTCAATCGCATCAACTTTAGCTTTATCCACTTCAATACCTCACACAGAAATTTTATGCCCCAAGACAATACCTTCATTAACCACAAAGTGAAACTTCTCCCAATTCAAGACAAGATTAGTTTGCTCACATCTCTGCAAAACCCAATCAAGGTTGCTTAAGCAATCATTGAAATAATATCCATATACAGAAAAATCATTCATGAAAACCTCAACAATCTTTTCACAAAAATAAGATAATATAGCAGTCACACATCTTTGAAAGGTAGGAGGTGTGTTGCATAAACCAAAAGGCATACATCTATAAGCATAAGTTCCAAAAGGGCAAGTAAAGGTGGTTTTCTCTTGATCATGTTGTGAAACAGAATTTGAGGAAAACCAGAATATCCATCAAGGAAGCAAAACCGCGTGTGCTTTGATAATCTTTCTAGCATTTGATCAATAAAATGCAAGGGGTGATGATATTTTCTAGTTACTTTATTTAATTTTCTAAAATCAATTACCATCCTATAGCCAGTAACAATTCTTTGTGGAATGAGTTCATTTTTATCATTAGGAACAACAGTAACACCAAAAAGTGCTCATGTGATCCCGAGCACTGGTAAGCTCGCTATCTATGCCATCAACTCGCTTCGGGATATTTGACCGAACAGGTATAGGCCCATGTATACTCTCTGTATTGTCATTTTATCCAGGGCCCATGGCCCACATCTGACAAGTGGCTAACGTCACCCCGTTATTGATGCCCAAACCGGCTCGGATGGAAGACGACAGTATGGGCCGTCATCAATCGGATTCTGGACTAACGTGTTCCCCATTTTCATTGTTCTTTGCCGCGGCGCAGGTGCAGCCACCGGCGGCAGGATCATGGTTGCCGTATCCCTCTTCAGGCAGTGTCAGCGCTGGGAACTCCCCGTGGCCTTCCACCATCACAACATTTCACCCAGATCGGTATCATCAGCACCTAGCCCCCTAGAAAATACAGGAGTTGGTCTTCAGACATTCGTAAGATCATGCAGGTATTCATTCCTGAATATCAACTAGATTATAGATGCTTGCATCCTCCGAGACAGCAGAAAGAGCGGAAGACAAATTTATTGCACCTCAGATCCTTCTCCTTCACGGACACCCTTCGAAGCTACATCGACCTGCAAATGTCATTCATACCAAACTAATGAACATCCCCAAAACATAAAACAGAGCCACACACAACATGAATGCAAAGTACCTCCACCAAAAGCACATCTCGGTCGAAGTATGCATTCGATCATCTAATTGCTGGTCCACCGTCGGAGAAGACAGAGGGAGCCATCTCCTCTCTTTGCCAAGAGTTGCACAATAGTATTGCTATAGCTAAATGAACCAATGACAAATGCAGGGGACAACTCATCTCAGTCTCACCTGGTAAATATGTATACAGTCTCGACAGTTCAAAATTAGAAGGCATGGAACTACCATATGTACAAGAGCATTACCATGGCTACACTTGTCTGAAGGCTATCAGTTACTGAAAGCTTCATTAACTTGCTGGAGCATTCAGCAAGCAGAAACTAAGCAGGTGGCCATCTATTTGACCTACGAAGATCAATCAACACATATAACCCTTTCTGAATATAAAACATAGTATATGATCTGTTCCACATCTAAATGATAACAACTTTCTGAATATACAACACAGTATATGATCGGTTGCACACAAAAATTTAAGACCACCACTGTGTTATTCAGGAAAACTGCATGTCAATAATATGGAACTAATGTAATGTCACAACACATCTCCAATTTGAAACATGCAGAAACAATTTTGTCTCAACAGTTTACAGACATAGTCAAAGTAATAGTACAAGATAATTGAAGATTTTCCAAACACGCAACATTCAAACTACATGAGCACATTTCAGAACTATTTTTTCAATCAGCCTTCATTCATTCTTAGCTTCGATGTTTTGTTCTAGATGTTTCGACCGTGACCTTCTACCCCACAATTCTTGCAGTGTGCAGGTTTCCGAGCTTGGTTTGGAACATCTCCACAATCTAGGCATGTCATCCGCTTGTGCTCTGCCGCCAACAAATGATTCAAAATCTTTTTTTCTTGATGAAACCTTTGTATGGCACCTTTTATCTGCTATGTACCAACCATTGTTCTTGGAATTGGAACGCGGCAGCCTTATTAGAGTAGGGCACTCACAACAACAAGACTTAGTGTCCTCCACAAACGCCTTCCCCTGATGCCCATTTTTAGACAATGAGAAATAAGTTTAGTAATGAACAATTCAGTAGCAAGTAGTGTTGGGAAATACCAAAAGCATTTTTTACATACAACACAGACACAAACTATTTCTTACATGCATTTCGTCCTCTCCATGTCCAGCCTGCTTTTGTCGTACCTAATGCCAAATCCTTTCTCCCAAGAGTATACATTGTGAAGATTATAGGCTTCATCCGAAGTATCAAAACTGGTCCCCAATTTTGGCACAATTACATTATCTCCAGGATTTTTAGCAGAACCACGAATTGCTTTCTCCAGTGAAAAAATACCAGACATTGTATCCTGCCTGCCGCGGCAGCATAAATCCTAACTCTGTGCGTAAATAACACTATTTTTTGATAAAATTGCAAAAGCACGGCAGTTTCATAAGTATCCCAGAAACTAGAACACTTTCACTTAGTTTACCCATTTTCTCCAGTGCAAAAATCATCCTATTAGGGTACGACGCCTTGCCTGGCTTGGGAACCCCAATTCTGACTCTGCATGTAAATCACAATATTAAGACGGAAATGGATAACCAATAAATGCAAATTACTCTTCTCATCCAAATGTAAATCACAGTGTTCAGGCAGAAATAGTTGATGCAAACATAAAGCCAGAAAAACTAGATTGCCGAGCTATCACATATGGCAAAGACTCTAAATTACTCTCTTCATTTTCATGGTTTGGGTTTGTGTGTGCTCTATCATGAATGAACAATTACTTCCTGACTAAAAATTCAGCCTGGCTCAAGCAGCACCCAGGCACAAACACCATACAAGAAATCAATATATTTGCTCACAGCGCACCAGCCATAGTACAAATGTAACCATTAAGTTTTTCAACTCTTGATCATTCAAACACACACCATGAACCATGTCACACAAAATCTAAATCGTCAGAACACCATACCTTTGCGTTCACCCAAGAGCTTTGGGGTCGATCTGCTCTACAGATTGCTCAGATGCTTGAGCGGAATCTTAAATCCCTGTCCCTGCCGCCATTTCTGCCGCACAGATCTGTCCCTATATACACTTGCTACAGTCATGGGCAGCAGCCCAAGCTGCTCCATGGGGAGGTCTGCCGTCTGCACACCACAAAACCGTGAAATACAGTCTAGATCTTTAGAAACACTGATAACACACAAGTGTAGGGGATCGCAACAGCTTTCGAGGGTAGATTATTCAACCAAATTTATTGATTCGACACAAGGGGAGCCAAAGAATATTCTTAAGTATTAGTAGTTGAGTTGTCAATTCAACCACACCTAGATAACTTAGTATCTGCAGCAAAGTATTTAGTAGCAAAGTGGTATGATATAATGGTAATAGTGGCAAAAGTAAAGATAATAGTTTTAGAGTAGTTGTAACAGTAGAAACGGAAAAGTAAATAAGAAAGAACAATATGTGAAAAGCTCGTAGGCATTGGATCAGTGATGGATAATTATGTCGGATGTGATTCCTCATGTAATAGCTATAACATAGGTGACACAGAACTAGCTCCAGTTCATCAATGTAATGTAGGCATGTATTCCGAATATAGTCATACATGCTTATGGAAAAGAACTTGCATGACATCTTTTGTCCTACCCTCCCGTGGCAGCGGGGTCCTAGCGAAAACTAAGGGATATTAAGGCCTCCTTTTAATAGAGTACCGGACCAAAGCATTAACACATAGTGAATACATGAACTCCTCAAACTACGGTCATCACCGAGAAGTATCCCGATTATTGTCACTTTGGGGGTGTCGGATCATAACACATGATAGGTGACTATAGACTTGCAAGATAGGATCAAGAACACACATATATTCATGAAAACATAATAGGTTAAGATCTAAAATCATGGCACTCGGGCCCTAGTGACAAGCATTAAGCACAACAAAGTCATAGCAACATCAATCTCAGAACATAGTGGATACTAGGGATCAAACCCTAACAAAACTAACTTGATTACATGGTAAATCTCATCCAACCCATCATCGTCCAGCAAGCCTACGATGGAATTACTCATGCATGGCGGTGAGCATCATGAAATTGGTGATGGAGGATGGTTGATGATGACGACAGCGACGAATCCCCCTCTCCGGAGCCCCGAATGGACTCCAGATCAACCCTCCCGAGAGAGATTAGGGCTTGGCGGCGGCTCTGTATCATAAAACGCGATGACACTTTCTCTCTGATTTTTTTCTCTGCAAAACGGAATATATGGAGTTGGAGTTGAGGTCGGTGGAGCATCAGGGGGCCCACGAGATAGGGTGGTGCGCCTCGGGGGGGGGGGGGGGGGGGGGCGCGCCCCCACCCTCGTGGACAAGGTGTGGGCCCCCTGGCCTTGATTCTTTTGCCAGTATTTTTTATATTTTCCAAAACTTATCTCCGTGGATTTTCAGGTCATTCCGAGAACTTTTGTATTCTGCACAATAAACAACACCATGGCAGTTCTGCTGAAAACAATGTTAGTCCGGGTTAGTTTCATTCAAATCATGCAAGGTAGAGTCCAAAACAAGGGCAAAAGTGTTTGGAAAAGTAGATACGTTGGAGACGTATCAACTCCCCCAAGATTAAACCTTTGCTTGTCCTCAAGCAATTCAGTTGATAAACTGAAAGTGAAAGAGAAGAACTTTTACAAACTCTATTTGCTCTTGTTGTTGTAAATATGTAAAGCCAACATTCAAGTTTTCAGCAAGTATTATGAACTAACCATACTCACAATAACACTTAGGTCTCACAATTACTCATATCAATGACGTAATCAGCTAGCGAGCAATAATAATAAACTCGGATGACAACACTTTCTCAAAACAATCATAATATGATATAAAAAGATGGTATCTCGCTAGCCCTTTCTGAGACCGCAAAACATAAATGCAGAGCACCTTTAAAGATCAAGGACTGACTAAACATTGTAATTCATGGTAAAAGAGATCCAGTCAAGTCATACCCAATATAAACCAATAGTAATGAATGCAAATAACAGTGTGCTCCCCAGCGGGTGCTTTTTAATAAGAAGGTGATGACTCAACATAAAAGTAAATAGATAGGCCCTTCGCAGAGGGAAGCATGGATTTGTAGAGGTGCCAGAGCTCGATTTTAAAATAGAGATGAATAACATTTTCAGCGGTATACTTTCACTGTCAATGCAACAACTATGAGATGGCTACATCTTCCATACTACATGCATTATAGGCAGTTCCAAACAGAATGGTAAAAGTTTATACTCCCCCACCACCAACAAGCATCAATCCATGGCTTGCTCGAAACAACAAGTGCCTCCAACTAACAACAGCCCTGGGGGAGTTTTGTTTAATTATTTTGATTTGCTTTGATCTTTTTGGATTATGGGACTGGGCATCCCGGTTACCGGCCCTTTCTCATGAATGAGGAGCGGAGTCCACTCCTCTTGGGAATAACCCACCTAGCATGGAAGATACAGGCAGCCTTAGTTGAAACATGAGCTGCTCGAGCATACAAAACAGAATTTCATTTGAAGGTTTGGAGTTTGGCACATACAAATTTACTTGGAACGACAGGTAAATACCGCATATAGGATGGTATGGTGGACTCATATGGAACAACTTTGGGGTTTAAGGAGTTTGGATGCACAAGCAGTATTCCCGCTTAATACAGGTGAAGGCTAGCAAAAGACTGGGAAGCGACCAACTGAGAGAGCGACAATAGTCATGAACATGCATTAAAATGAATTCACACTGAGTACAAGCATGAGTAGGATATAATCCACCATGAACATAAATATCATGAAGGCTATGTTGGTTTGTTTCAACTACATGCGTGAACATGTGCCAAGTCGAGTCACTCAATTCATTCAAAGGAGGATACCATCCCATCATACCACATCACAATCATTTTAATAGCATGTTGGCACGCAAGGTAAACCATTATAACTCATAGCTAATCAAGCATGGCGCAAGCAACTATAATCTCTAAATGCCATTGCAAATATGTTTACTTCATAATAAGCTGAATCAGGAACGATGAACTCATCATATTTACAAAAACGAGAGAGGTCGAGTTCATACCATCTTTTCTCATCTCAACCAGTCCATCATATATCGTCATTATTGCCTTTCACTTGCACGACCAAACGATGTGTATAATAATAATAGTGCACGTGCATTGGACTAAGCTGGAATCTGCAAGCATTCAACTCAAGAGAGAAGACAAGGTAATATGGGCTCTAAGTTAAATAAACAATCATGCATAAGAGAGCCACTAAACATTTGCAATATGGTCTTCTACTCTCGACCCCAAAGAAAACAAAAGAAAATAAAACTATTTACACGGGAAAGCTCCCAACAAGTAAGAAGAAGAACGAGAAATCGTTTTGGGTTTTCATTTTGACTACTACTACAAGCATGGAAGTTGAACTGTGACACTCTAAAATTTTTATTTGGTTTTTATCAAAAACTTTGTGGTTTTTGAGGAGAGGCTATTTAAAATTTTTCTTTTTCAGAAAAACCTTCCACTTAAAAAACTTCCTTTGCTTTGGCAAGGATTTTATTTTTTCAAACTTTGGTGTTTGATCTTTTGAAACTTCTTCTCTGTTGGTTCTCTCTCAAATTTATTTTTGGGAGTTTAATTTGTTTTCTTTGAAAATGAAACTCTATGAAAATTTGGGGATTTTCATATCTTGGAACCACCCTTGACTTTGCATTGTTCCCATGTGGTAAAACCCCTCCAAAACCTCCCCTACACCTTGTGATCAACCTAAGTCCTCTGTCCCAACTAATCCAAACAAGTTTTGGATTTTATTCTAATTATTTTTCCTCTCAAATCAATTCTGAAAATTATTTGGAGCCTGAGTGATTTTCAAAGCAAGTACACTTTTTCATTTGAGTTTTGACCTCAAACCAACTCTCCTGGATAGTCCTTTGTACCCACAACTCAGAACCATCTTGATCCACTCCTTCTCTTTTCAAATTTTTCAAAATTCAGTCTCTGCAAGTTTGGACCAGATTTGCCAAATTTGATGAAATTCATATCTACACTACTCCAAAAATTCCACCAAAATTCAGGCAACCTATGTGAGCAATGGGAAGCCACTCCACCAAGTTGCAGCTCAAGGAAAAATCTGCAGAGGCCAAAAGCATTCTGTCGAACACCTGAGCTGCACTATTCCTTTACAAATTCAGAAAGTTCAGAGATTCAGTTTTCAGTGTCGTTTTCGTCCGTCAGTTTCAGTCACGCGGCCACAGTGTGCTTGGCGCGTTGCACGCGGCTTTTTCTCCCTGGCCAGCACCCCCGCACGCGCGCTTGGCGTCTTCCCGGCGTCGGTGGCGCCCTGGCCGCCCACGCCGGCGTGTCTTGCGGCGGCCGAAACCCCGTTGCAGCCGATAGGGAACAAGAACGGCGGCTCAACGCCGTTCCGCGCCGCCCATCGCTCCCTGGCTCTCCGCGTGGCCTCATGCACGCCAGCGCACCCCCACTGCACCGTCGCCGTGGCCCGACAGCACTGGACACGCTCTCTGCCGCCAACGGACCCGCGCCGTCCCGTTCCGACCAAAGCCTGCCCTAAGCTTCTAATCCAAGTCCGGTTAGCGTCTAAACGGACCCAGTAAACTCCCACGACGGCGCTCGACTCCCTAATCACCCCCGACCGAGCACTGCGCCACCGTAACCATCGCCGGAAATCCCCGTTCACGGCCACCGCCTCGGACCGCCTATAAAAAGGGCCCCCGAGCTCACCCTCGTGCACGCCTCATCCCTACACCTCACCAACGCCCCGCCAGGCCACTAGGGGGACCTCGAGGAGGTCTCCTCCCCCAGCTCCGGCCGCCCCGATCCGCCTCGGCCTCCACCTCGATTCGCTCCGGTGAGGCCGTCTCCGGCGCCCAAACCCCGTCAGTTACTCCCTCTAGCTACCAGAAGCCTAACCCCCTCCTCAATTTGATCACTGCAGCTCTCTCCGACGAAGTCCGCAACCACCCGAACCGCCGTCCGCCGGAGCAAAGCTCGCCGTCGACGTGGTGCTCGCCGACCGCCACCACCACCACCAACCGACGCGGAAGGGTGCCCTGAACACGGAGGTACCCTCCGATCTCTCTGCCTCGCCGTGGATCGCCGCCGGCGACCACCGCGGCTCTCGGGCACCGGCGAACTCTGCCGCCCCGTTTGAATATTTAAACCTGACGGGCGGGACCCGCCTGTCAGCCTCTCTATCCTGTCGGAGCGAAGCGTTTTCTGAAAACGTCTTCTGCCGAATGCGCTTTCCCTCTGGGCTGGCGTAGTCGCTACCGAAGCGCTTTCTGTTTTTATAAACTAGCCCCTAGAAAACTTCTGTTTCATTACAGATGAGTCCCTGGACAAAAACCTTTATAACTTTTAAACAGAAAGGTATTTTTGGTTGATTCTTTTTCTGTTCTCTTTAAAATTTTGTCTAGTTTTTTATCAGATTTATTTGAAAAATATTTGGTATACTTTTTGTGCACCTCTTGGTATTTACGATAGCGCATATACTTTCTTTATACCGTAGATACCGAAGGAGGTGACGGAGCCGCGAACTTCACCGAGCTAGGCTCCGACTACTCCGAACCAGGCAAGCATGTTTGAACTTTTGATATGATGAGTGTCTTGGCATGTTCTGCATTTAGTTAGTTTCATGGCATGTTGATGAGCATACCGATGAACGTTATTTTATGCAATGTTGAGGTAAGTGAGTTCGATGATCCATAAGTGGATGGATGTGAGTATGAATGGCCATGTGTTGGCATGAGGATGGGTAAGATGGCAGTGTTGTAGCATGCCAGACTTATGCCAGACTACGTGACTTCAATGTCAGCTCGTATCATTCCAGTTCCTTTCATTCCGCCTTCCCTGTACTACCACATGTTTTCCGCAAGGAATATGGTTTAGTAAGTTGTAAACCGCTTTCCTGGTACACACCAAAAGGAGAGGCCGGGATGATGGTTCCATGGCCCTGGATTAAAGCCAGTCATCCGGTCAGGGGGCATGGGTGTTTCCGGTTGGGACCGAGAGGGGGGCACCCCTTAGAGCGCGCGTATATAAATTTGATCCCATGCTATTCGAGATTGTGATCTCCCCGTCTCAAAAGTTTTTCTTGGACGATGTCTAGGGTGATTCCTAGCATCGAGAGGTAGGATGGGTGTGTACTGGTTAGCTGTGTTTTCTTCCGAAATACCGTAAACGGAACTAGTCCTTCGTGACTACGGAAATCCGTTGGCTGTGGGAATAATTTTGTACAAACTCTGCAGAGTCTTATATTCCTCCAAATCATCTATTCCATGTCCTAGATCGATATTATCTTATCCTAATCAAATGTCAGTTTTGATGACAGAACTCCGGTGATTCACATGAGTGCTAAATTCCGGTTAAATGATTGTTCCTGTGGATGGACTAACCCATTTATTCTTATGAATTAAATGTTTATTATGAGTATATTTACTTGTGAATAAAGCCCTTTCTGTGATGTCGCCCCGACGTCCGACTGTGGCATTTCTTTTAAAGCCCTTTCTGTGATGTCGCCCCGACGTCCGACTGTGGCATTTCTTTAAAGCCCTTTCTAGTCCGACTTGGCATTCTTTAAGCCCTTCTGTGATGTCGCCCGACGTCCGACTGTGGCATTTCTTTAAAGCCCTTTCTGTGATGTCGCCTCGACGTCCGACTGTGGCATTTCTTTTAAAGCCCTTTCTGTGATGTCGCCCCGACGTCCGACTGTGGCATTTCTTTTAAAGCCCTTTATGTGGTGTCGCTAAGACGCTCGACTGTGGCATCATTTCCTTATATTTATTTGTTCACCTTTCGAGGCGTCGCTTCAGACACCCGATCGGTATTTAATTGCGTTTTGTTGGGATTTCAGGCGGACTACCGCCGTTTCCCTTTTACTTACCTTGTTAAGCTAATTTTTGACTGTACATTGGTGAATTAATCATGACGCATCCATGCATGCATTTGTTATATCTTACGTCCGAACTGTCTTGCGAGTACTTTCAAAGTACTCACTGGCTTGTTGATTTGGCCAGATGCTGACGAAGGCGATCTCATGGATGAAGAGTTTGATAGCGAGTCCGACACTTAGAGGAGTCCCAGTCAGTCTCGTGCGACCCTGGATTTGGTCACTGTTTTATATCCGCTTCCGCTACCAAATAAATTCATCGAGCCTCACCTCGACGCTCGATGAGATGATAGACTTAGAGTCTTGTATTTCTCTCCCCGCTGTGTTTTTCCACCACCACCCTATCCTCGAGTCAGTAGTATGCCTCCATACCACTGTGTCATGTCCGCCATTATGTATAATTATTGGCGTGCTTGTAATAATTTGGTTGAGCAACCGTAGTTCAACCCTGTAATATATTTTATGCTACTGGCTTATTGTATCAAGAAATTGTCTACCAGTGAGGAGGATTTCTCTCATACTGGACTCAAAAGATTGGTTTCTCAATAAATATTTTTATTGGAAAACCGGTCGTGACAAGCTTGGTACCAGAGCCAGGCTGACTGTAGGAAGCCACTAGGTGCGATCGCTAATTGGTTATTACCATGATAGAGCTAATTTATATTTTTGCAATTGTAGTCATTTTCTGTCAGTCAGCATAAATTTATGATCTGACCATGCAGAATTTTTGCCTACTTTTGTAGATGGCCGACAACAGCTGCGAGTCTCAGACCTTCGCCAACGTGCCCGATGGGTTCGTCAAGCTTCTTTCCTTCATCGTTCAGGTCGCGATGGGGCCATCTGTGCGCCCAGTCTTCACACTCTACCAGCACCGAGTCAACGACAGTCTGACCATGCACCAGGCCGCGGTGCAGTTCAAGGGAGGGCGTGGTGAGTTACGCCGCTTCCGGTTCGTGGGAAGAGCCATGCCTACGGAGAGGCATGCTATGCAGATGGCAGCCCGCGAGGCGATAGCTCGTCTCAGGGATGTCCTTCCCGTGATGAAGACTCGTCGTTACCGTTATCTTCCGTGCCATGTGCCTTACACCTGTCACTATGCATACTCCTGCCCCAGAGGAGAACGAGACGAGGCTTTTGAGATGCTCATTGAGTATCTCCGGGCCCTGGAGGCAGCCTTCGACAACCTGGTGGACGACTTCGTAGCTACCCGCATGGACTCAGTTCATGGCTGTGCTGCCAACAGGAGGGAGCTCCTACCCATCGCACCGCCACTGACTTTGGTCTCGTCCTCAGCATCTTATACGCCTACTCGTCGCCTGCCTTCTACCGAAGAATTCAACCAAGTCATTGCGCCCACTCCAGCACGCACTGCACCACCCTTCGCGCCCACTCCTGTACGTGTTGCTCCGCCCCTGGCAACCGCTCCGTCCACTCTGCGCAACACTACACGTATGGAGCCCATTAGCGAGGAGGAAGTCGAGTCCCCAACCTCGCTACGCCTCGCCCTCGGCAGGGCAAAGGAGGTCGTCAACATCTCTGCCTGAGTACGCTTAGCTGCCGTGTATTGTACCGCTTTGTAAGATATGTACATAGGTTGTGAGAAGTAGCCTGTTTGCGCATCATGTAGGATCTGGAGAAGTGCACTAGCCTAAATAACATGTCAGGATTATGTACGCATATCCTGAGTGATGTATTGTATAATTACCGCCCGCGTGTAAGATATGTAATGAGCAGTCCTTCTCCGTGCGCAAGTCGATTTGTTTTTCTTAAGTAAGCTTGGATTATTTAATTCTATCTGCCAGCTTTATGCATTTATGGATTTGTTTTTGCGACTCTTTCCGCTTTTCTTATGAGTTTTACAAAAATATATCCCCAGAGTGAAAAATGTCTCGTCCTTGGACACGCTCCATGCCAACTCCACCAGAGGAAAATTATGATACACAACCCAACAACGAGTTCACTCAGGGACAGTCAAGCCAACAGGGCAGTGAATCGGCACTTTCACAAATGTGCCGCCTTTATGAGCAGAGTCAGCAACAACATCGGGAAATGATGAACCAAGTCATCAACATGGGAAATCACCATGGACAGTATCAACAGCATTCCAAGTTATCTGAGCTACAGAAGACACGTCCTCAAACATTTTCTCATACTGACAAGCCTCTTGAAGCCGAGGACTGGCTTCGAGATATGGAGAGAAAATTAATTATTGCAAAGTGTTCAGATCTCGAGAAAGTACTATATGCTCCACACTATCTCACAGGAGCAGCCGCATCGTGGTGGGAGAATTTTCTGCACATGCATCCCAACGAAAATGACATAACCTGGGATGATTTCAAGGAAGGTTTCCGTGGTGCACATATTCCTAAGAGTATTATGAAAATCAAGAAGAGAGAATTCGATGACCTCAAACAAAGGAACATGACAGTGTCAGATTACAACAGTCAATTTACCCTATTATCCCGCTACGCCAATGAGGAGCGTATGACTGAAATCAAGAAGATGGAGAAATTCCTTGACGGTCTGGCGCCCGCGCTTAAATGCCAACTGGTCGTGCACACTTTTCCTGATTTTAAAACACTGGTGGACAAGGCCATTACTCTGGAAAATGAGAGACGCAGTCTGGAAGATATCCGCAAGCGAAAAAGGGACCAGACTAATCACGCTCGCAATCACCGAAGCAAGACAGATTTTCAAAAGGGTGGGACACACAAATTCTCATCCAATGTCTCACGCCCAATCAAGAATTTTCATGCAAGGGACAAGGAATTCACCTATCGCCCCGGCGTTACTTGTTACGCTTGTGGAGAAGAAGGGCACTATGCCAAACAGTGCCCCAAGCCAAGGAGTTCAACCCCAAAGCCGAACAACGGCGGCAATAATTCAGCGCCCAAGCGAAACAATTTCAATCCCAACAATAACCACAGGAAGGGTCATCTGAACCACGTAACCAAAGAGGAGGCACAAAATGCTCCGGATATCGTACTCGGTACGTTTCCTGTCAACACAATACCTGCAATGGTTTTGTTTGATTCTGGAGCTTCTCACTCTTTCATTTCGAAAAGTTTTGCTTTGCAAAATAATTTTTCGATGCTTCCTTTGGAGAAATCCATGACCATCAAGTCCCCTGGGATTCAGCAAGTTACTCAGAATTACTGTCAGAATGTGGTCATTGAGTTCGAAGGATTGGAGTTTTACGCAAATCTTATTGTGTTGGAAAATAAAGGACTGGATGTCATCCTAGGGATGGATTGGCTAACCACCAATAAGGGTTTTATCGACTGTTTCAACAGGACCGTAATTCTCACACACCACCAAGGGAAGACAATAAGAGTATCAGCCAAGGAAGGAAAAATACCCCGGCAACCGAGATTAAATAAGGTGGACGTTTCTGAGCTAAACAAGGTTCCAGTAGTGTGTGAATTTCCAGATGTATTCCCTGAAGAGCTACCAGGCATGCCACCAGACCGAGAGATAGAGTTCAGCATTGAGCTAGCACCAGGAACCACCCCCATATACAAGAAACCATACAGAATGGCACCATCCGAGTTGATCGAGTTGAAGAAGCAAATAAAGGAATTACTGGAAAAAGGATACATTCGAGCCAGCTCCTCACCTTGGGGATCACCAATTTTATTTGCCAAAAAGAAGGATGGAACGCTGAGATTGTGTATTGACTATCGAGCACTTAACATGGTCACAGTCAAAAACAAATACCCGATGCCAAGGATAAACGATTTGTTTGATCAACTTGCTCAGGCCAAGGTATTCTCAAAAATTGACTTAAGGTCAGGATACCATCAATTGAAGGTACGAACGGAAGATATCCCCAAAACAGCCTTCACCTCCAGATATGGACTGTACGAGTTCACAGTGATGCCATTTGGATTAACTAACGCCCCAGCATATTTTGTTCACCTCATGAACAAAGTATTTATGAAGTTTATGGACAAGTTCGTCGTGGTATTCATCGACGATATTCTGGTATACTCCAAGACACCAGAAGAGCACGCAGAACATCTCAGGATTGTGCTAGGAGAGCTAAGAAAACACCAATTGTATGCCAAGTTCAGCAAGTGCGAATTTTGGCTAAGACAAGTAGGTTTTCTAGGCCACGTGCTGACTCAAGACGGTATCGCAGTGGACCCAGAGAAAGTCAAGGCCGTACTTGACTGGAAATCACCAGCCAGCGTAACGGACATACGGAGTTTCTTGGGAATGGCAGGATATTACCGCAGATTTATTGAAGGATTTTCCACCATAGCCAAGCCTATGACACAGTTGCTCAAGAAAGATAAGAAGTTTGAGTGGACAGAAGCCTGCGAGAAAAGTTTCCAAGAGCTAAAGCGGAAGTTAACAACAGCACCGGTATTAATTGTACCCGACATACACAAGAATTTTGAAGTATATTGTGACGCGTCCAGAAAGGGTCTCGGATGCGTGTTGATGCAGGAAGGCAAGGTTGTCGCCTACGCTTCAAGGCAACTTCGCAAGCATGAGGAAAATTATCCCACTCATGACTTAGAAATGGCAGCAGTTATTCATGCACTCAAGGAATGGAGGCATTTCTTACTTGGGAATCGATGTGAAATATATACGGATCACAAAAGTCTTAAATATATTTTCACGCAGCCAGAACTAAATTTACGGCAACGACGCTGGTTGGAATTGGTAAAGGATTATGATGTTGGTATCCATTACCATCCAGGGAAAGCAAATGTAGTGGCCGATGCCCTGAGTCGGAACCCCAGCTCCGACGGAAACTATCTGCACAGCTTGAGGCCCGAATTCCATCAAGAATTTGCCAAGCTCAACTTGATAATGGTAGCAGAAGGCACCATATCAAACTTGGAAATACAACCCAACCTTGTGGAGAAAATTAAAGAAGCTCAGCCCGGTCACCCCAGCATTGAAGGAATTAAAAGAAAGTTGAGTATGGGCAAGGCCTCGGAATTCGTCATAGACAATGAAGGAATATTATGGTACGGAGAAAGGCTATGCGTGCCAAACATAGAAGACCTTAAACAGCAAATTTTAGCTGAAGCACACACCACTCCATATTCGATCCACCCTGGAGGAACCAAAATGTATAAGGATATTCAGGAAGGATTTTGGTGGCACGGTATGAAGAGGGACATAGCCACCTTCATTGCATGTTGCGACTCATGTCAACGCATAAAAGCTGAACATCAGAGACCAGCCGGACTACTGCAACCAAACAAAATACCTGAGTGGAAATGGGATGAAATAGGGATGGATTTTATTGTCGGACTACCTCGGTCACGACACGGGAATGATGCCATATGGGTCATCACTGACAGGTTGACCAAAGTGGCACACTTTATTCCAGTAAAGACGACCTACAACACTCAGAGGCTTGCCAGGATTTACCTTTCCCGCATAGTTTGTCTGCATGGTGTCCCGAAGACTATAATATCCGACAGAGGCACTCAGTTCGTCTCAAGATTTTGGGAGCATTTACAACAGGCTCTGGGAACCCAACTAGCCTTCAGTACCGCATACCACCCACAGACTGATGGACAGACTGAACGCGTAAACCAAATTTTAGAAGACATGCTGAGAGCATGTGTCCTCACATATGGAACCAGTTGGGAAGAAAGCCTGCCATACGCCGAGTTCGCGTATAACAATAGCTACCAGGCCAGCCTACAAATGGCACCATTTGAGGCCTTATACGGACGAAGGTGTCGTACCCCGTTAAATTGGTCAGAGACCGGAGACAGCCGCATCTTCGGACCAGACATGCTCAGAGAAGCCGAGGAAAAGGTCAAGCTAATCAGAGACCGACTTAAGACCGCTCAAAGTCGACAGAAGAGTTATTATGATCAGAAACATCGTAGGGTCAGCTTCGAACCCGGTGAGTTCGTATACCTGTGAGTATCCCCTATGAGAGGATTGCAACGATTCAAGATTAAAGGAAAGTTAGCACCAAGATTCATTGGACCATTCTGCATAGTGGCACGAAGAGGCACTGTAGCCTACCAGCTAGACTTACCCGAAGACTTGTCCGACATTCACGACGTGTTCCACGTCTTTCAATTAAGGAAGTACGTAAACAACCCAGAGAAACAAGTATCCCATGAAAACATTGATGTGCAGCCAGACCTCACTTATCGAGAACGTCCTGTAAGAATATTAGAGGAATCTGAAAGGAGGACCCGACAGAAGACCATCAAGTTTTTCAAAGTCCAGTGGAGCAATCACACCGACAGTGAAGCAACTTGGGAAAGCGAGGATTTTCTTCGGACTGAGCATCCACACCTGTTTAAGGATCAGCTGAAATCTCGGGGACGAGATTTTTCCTAAGGGGGTAGGGTTGTGACACTCTAAAATTTTTATTTGGTTTTTATCAAAAACTTTGTGGTTTTTGAGGAGAGGCTATTTAAAATTTTTCTTTTTCAGAAAAACCTTCCACTTAAAAAAAACTTCCTTTGCTTTGGCAAGGATTTTATCTTTTCAAACTTTAGTGTTTGAACTTTTGAAACTTCTTCTCTGTTGGTTCTCTCTCAAATTTATTTTTGGGAGTTTAATTTGTTTTCTTTTAAAATGAAACTCTATGAAAATTTGGGGATTTTCATATCTTGGAACCACCCTTGACTTTGCATTGTTCCCATGTGGTAAAACCCCTCCAAAACCTCCCCTACACCTTGTGATCAACCTAAGTCCTCTGTCCCAACTAATCCACACAAGTTTTGGATTTTATTCTAATTATTTTTCCTCTCAAATCAATTCTGAAAATTATTTGGAGCCTGAGTGATTTTCAAAGCAAGTACTCTTTTTCATTTGAGTTTTGACCTCAAACCAACTCTCCTGGATAGTCCTTTGTACCCACAACTCAGAACCATCTTGATCCACTCCTTCTCTTTTCAATTTTTTTCAAAATTCAGTCTCTGCAAGTTTGGACCAGATTTGCCAAATTTGATGAAATTCATATCTACACTACTCCAAAAATTCCACCAAAATTCAGGCAACCTATGTGAGCAATGAGAAGCCACTCCACCAAGTTTCAGCTAAAGGAAAAATCTGCAGAGGCCAAAAGCATTCTGTCGAACACCTGAGCTGCACTATTCCTTTGCAAATTCAGAAAGTTCAGAGATTCAGTTTTCAGTGTCGTTTTCGTCCGTCAGTTTCAGTCACGCGACCACAGTGCGCTTGGCGCATTGCACGCGGCTTTTTCTCCCTGGCCAGCACCCCCGCACGCGCGCTTGGCGTCTTCCCGGCGTCGGTGGCGCCCTGGCTGCCCACGCCGGCGTGTCTTGCGGCGGCTGAAACCCCGTTCCAGCCGACAGGGAACAAGAACGGCGGCTCAACGTCGTTCCGCGCCGCCCATCGCTCCCTGGCTCTCCGCGTGGCCTCATGCACGCCAGCGCACCCCCGCTGCACCGTCGCCGTGGCCCGACAGCACTGGACGCGCTCTCTGCCGCCAACGGACCCGCGCCATCCCGTTCCGACCAAAGCCTGCCCTAAGCTTCTAATTCAAGTCCGGTTAGCGTCTAAACGGACCCAGTAAACTCCCACGACGGCGCTCGACTCCCTTATCACCCCCGACCGAGCACTGCGCCACCGTAACCATCGTCGGAAATCCCCGTTCACGGCCACTGCCTCGGACCGCCTATAAAGAGGGCCCCCGAGCTCACCCTCGTGCACGCCTCATCCCCTCTCCTCACCAACGCCACGCCAGGCCACTAGGGGGACCCCGAGGAGGTCTTCTCCCCCAGCTCCGGCTGCCCCGATCCGCCTTGGCCTCCACCACGATTCGCTCCGGTGAGGCCATCTCCGGCGCCCAAACCCCGTCCGTCACTCCCTCAAGCTACCAGGAGCCTAACACCCTCCTCAATTTGATCACTGCAGCTCTCTCCGACGAAGTCCGCAACCACCCGAACCGCCGTCCACCGGAGCAAAGCTCGCCGTCGACGTGGTGCTCGCCGACCGCCACCACCACCACCAACCGACGCGGAAGGGTGCCCTGAACACGGAGGTACCCTCCGATCTCTCTGCCTCGCCGTGGATCGCCGCCGGCGACCACCGCGGCTCTCGGGCACCGGCGAGATCTGCCGCCCCGTTCATATTTTCAAACCTGACAAGCGGGACCCGCTGTCAACCTCTCTGTCCTTCCTAAACGAAGCGTTTTCTGAAAACGTCTTCTGCCAAATACGCTTTCCCTTCGGGATGGCGTAGTTTCTGCCGAAGAGCTTTCTGTTTTTATAAACTAGCCCCTAGAAAACTTCTGTTTCATTACAGATGAGTCCCTGGACAAAGACCTTTATAACTTTTAAACAGAAAGGTATTTTTGGTTGATTCTTTTTCTGTTCTCTTTAAAATTTTGTCTAGTTTTTTATCAGATTTATTTGAAAAATATTTCGTATACTTTTTGTGCACCTCTTGGTATTTACGATAGCGCATATACTTTCTTTATACCGTAGATACCGAAGGAGGTGACGGAGCCGCGAACTTCACCGAGCTAGGCTCCGACTACTCCGAACCAGGCAAGCATGTTTGAAATTTTGATATGATGAGTGTCTTGGCATGTTTTGCATTTAGTTAGTTTCATGGCATGTTGATAAGCATATCGATGAACGTTATTTTTTGCGATAATGAGGTAAGTGAGTTCGATGATCCATAAGTGGATGGATGTGAGTATGAATGGCCATGTGTTGGCATGAGGATGGGTGAGATGGCAGTGTTGTAGCATGCCAGTCTCATGCCGGACTATGTGACTTCAGTGTCAAACCGTGTCGGTCCAGTTCCTCTCATTTTCTTCCCTGTACTACCACATGTTTTCCGCAAGGAATATGGTTTAGTAAGTTGCAAACCGCTTTTCTGGTACACACCAAAAGGAGAGGCCGTGATGATGGTTCCATGGCCCTGGATTAAAGCCAGTCATCCAGTCAGGGGGCATGGGTGTTTCCGGTTGGGACCGAGAGGGGGGCACCCCTTAGAGCGCGCGTATATAAATTTGATCCCATGCTATTCGAGATTGTGATCTCCCCGTCTCAAAAGTTTTTCTTGGACGATGTCTAGGGTGATTCCTAGCATCGAGAGGTAGGATGGGTGTGTACTGGTTAGCTGTGTTTTCTTCCGAAATACCGTAAACGGAACTAGTCCTTCGTGACTACGGAAATCCGTTGGCTGTGGGAAATAATTTTGTACAAACTCTGCAGAGTCATATATCCCTCCAAATCATCTATTCCATGTCCTAGATCGATATTATCTTATCCTAATCAAATGTCAGTTTTGAAGACAGAGACTCCGGTGATTCGCTCGAATGCTAACTCCGGTTAAATGATATTCCTGTGGATGGACTAACCCATTTATTCTTATGAATTAAAAGTTTATTATGATTATTATTTACCTGTCCATAAAAGCCCTTTCTGTGATGTCGCCCCGACGTCCGACTGTGGCATTTCTTTTCAAGCCCTTTCTGTGATGTCGCCCCGACGTCCAACTGTGGCATTTCTTTTCAAGCCCTTTTTGTGATGTCGCCCCGACGACCGACTGTGGCATTTCTTTTCAAGCCCCTTCTGTGATGTCGCCCCGACGTCCGACTGTGGCATTTCTTTTCAAGCCCCTTCTGTGATGTCGCCCCGACGTCCGACTGTGGCATTTCTTTTCAAGCCCTTTCTGTGATGTCGCCCCGACGTCCGACTGTGGCATTTCTTTTAAAGCCCTTTCTGTGATGTCGCCCCGACGTCCGACTGTGGCATTTCTTTTAAAGCCCTTTCTGTGATGTCGCCCCGACATCCGTCTGTGGTATTTCGTTTAAGCCCTTTATGTGGTGTCGCTAAGACGCCCGACTGTGGCATCATTTCCTTATAATTATTTGTTCACCTTTCGAGGCGTCGCTTCAGACACCCGATCGGTAGTTATTTATGTTCTGTTGGGATTTCAGGCGGACTACCACCGTTTCCCTTTTACTTACCTTGTCATGCTAATTTTTGAATGTACATTGATGAATTTATTCGTGACGCATCCATGCATGCATTTGTTATATCTTACATCCGAACTGTCTTGCGAGTACTTTCAAAGTACTCACTGGCTTGTTGATTTGGCCAGATGCTGACGAAGGCGATCTCATGGATGAAGAGTTTGATAGCGAGTCCAACACTTAGAGGAGTCCCAGTCAGTCTCGTGCGACCCTGGATTTGGTCACTGTTTTATATCCGCTTCCGCTACCAAATAAATTCATCGAGCCTCACCTCGACGCTCGATGAGATGATAGACTTAGAGTCTTGTGTTTCTCTCCCCGCTGTGTTTTTCCACCACCGCCCTATCCTCGAGTCAGTAGTATGTCTCCACACCACTGTGTCATGTCCGCCATTATGTATAATATTGGCGTGCTTGTAATAATTTGGTTGAGCAACCGCAGTTCGACCCTGTAATATATTTTATGCTACTGGCTTATTGTATCAAGAAATTGTCTACCAGTGAGGAGGATTTCTCTCATACTGGACTCAAAAGATTGGTTTCTCAATAAATATTTTTATTGGAAAACCCGTCGTGACATGAACTAACTAATTTTTTGGTTTTTCTTAAGATTTATCAAACACACAAGAAGAAAACTAGAAAAAGAAAATTAAACTAACATGGATAATACAATGAAAGAGTATGAGTACTGACAACTAGAATGGTGTGTGAACATGAATGTAAAGTCGGTGAGAAATACGTACTCCCCCTAGCTTAAGCTTTTGGCCTAAGTTGGTCTACTGCCAAGGACCACGGCTACTCTCCCCGGTGTACTGAGGGGTGTAATCAGAATACCACTGGCTGGCCATGTCCTCCGGATCCCACTGATAAGATGATGCATGATAAGGGTCCAGTGAAGGTTCCGGCTCAGGCTCTAGCTCTGGAGTGGATGCTTGGCCTCGATGAGTGTACACCGCTTCCGGCCTGACAAGATAATTAACTGCAGTCAAATCAAACAACAGAGGCGCAGGCAGAATAATAGTCTCATTGTGTTTCTTATTAAATCTCAAGTTGTACAGGAGCATCTTATCATCATTATGAACAATAAACTCATGTGCTACCATGCTCTTGTAATCTAAAATGTAATGAGGCAATATTGTCTCCTCTTTCTCATGGTGTCTAATAGGTATCCGAAAATATTTAGCAAGACGTGCAACATAGATACCTCCAAAGATGGGGCCTTTTGTACGGTTCAGGCTTAGCGATTTAGCAATAACGGCACCCATACTAAAACTATTATCATTAAACAAGGCATGGAATAAAATAATAATATCAGGAACACTGAAGTTTCCACTATTTCCACGACCAATTAAGCATCTACTAGCAAATAAGGCAAAGTAGCGTAAAACAGGAAAGTGTATGCTAGAGATTCTCGCATCGGAACCCTTCTTTGGATCCCCTACAGTAATGGTGTTAACAAAGCCATCCACATCTTTACGATGTGGTTCATCTAATTTGCCCTCAAAGGGTATTCTACATACCGCGCAAAAATCACGTAAAGACATTTCCTTGAATTCATCACAAAAATGAAATGATACTGATGGAGGTGAATTCATAGGATAAAAATAAAAGTTTTGCACGAAAGTATTGGTGAGTAAGAGATACTGATTGATCCGGTCATGGAGGAAGTCGGCGAGGCCTGCATTTTCAATCAAGGAATAAAAGTCTTCATAAATCCCGGCTTCTCTTAAGAAATTATCGCATGGCCATTCACACGGCCGTACTTCCGCTACGCGAGGAAGATTATACTTGGCCTTTTCCTTCTCTTTAGCTTGTTTTTCCTGTGAGCCTTGGCTAGAAGAGCCCCTCAAAAATCTCCTTAACATTTTCTGAAAATTTCTGAAATTTTAGTAACTTCAAAATAAAAGTGAATAAAACTAAACAAGATTGGTAGAAACTAGTCCTATAAGTGCCCAGAGCCTATATCATGCATTAGAATTGCTTGGGACCTCAAAGATTTGACATGCAAGCTCAAGAACAGGGTCACCTATGCAACAAAAATTTGCAATGAATAAAACACTAGGACAAAAACTAATTGGATCAATGGAGGAGTCACATACCAAGTAACAATCTCCCAAAGCAGTTTTGTGAATGGAGCTTTGAGCAAGGAGATCGAAAATCGCAGCAAAATGAGCTAGAACTTGTGCTTGAGCTGGATGGGGATTTTTTGGGAAGAAGATGGAGTGTGTGGGTGCAGGAATAAGTGGAGGGGGGCCACCATGGGCCCACGAGACAGGGGGGCACGCCCAAGGGGTGTGGGCGCGCCCTCCATCCTCGTGGCCAGGTGCTTGCCCCTCCTGCAGTGTTTTCAGTGCCTAAAATCCTCAAATATTCCATAAAAAATCATACTAAATTTGCAGGGCATTTGGAGCACTTTTATTTTCGGGATATTTTTTTAATTGCACGTATAATTCAGAAAACAAACAGATAATACTACTTTTGCTTTATTTATTCTAAATAAGAGAAAGTAAAAAGAGCGTACAGAAGGTTGTGCCTTCTAGTTTCATCCATCTCCTGATCATCAAAATGAATCCACTAACAAGGTTGATCTAGTCTTGTTAACAAGCTCATTCCAAATAACATGGAACCGGAGAAATTTCGAATAACACTAAGTTACCTCAACGGGGATATGCACATCCCAACAATAAGAATATCATACTTTTTCTTGACAGTATGAAGAGGAAATTTAAAACCTCCAATAATGATAGTTGGACTTTTTCCAATAGAATTGATGCTATGAACTTGAGGTTGTTTCCTCGGGAAGTGTACCGTATGCTCATTACTATTAACATGAAAAGTGACATTGCCTTTGTTGCAATCAATAACATCCCCTGCAGTATTCAAAAAGGGTCTACCAAGGATAATCGACATACTATCATCCTCGGGAATATCAAGAATTACAAAGTCCGTTAAGATAATGACATTTGCAACCACAATAGGCACATCCTCACAAATACCAACAGGTATGGCAGTTGATTTATCGGCCATTTGCAAAGATATTTCAGTAGGTGTCAACTTATTCAATTCAAGTCTACGATATAAAGAGAGAGGCATAACACTAACACCGGCTCCAAGATCACATAAAGCAGTTTTAACATAATTTCTTTTAATGGAGCATGGTATGGTTGGTACCCCTGGATCTCCAAGTTTCTTTGGTATTCCACCCTTAAAAGTATAATTAGCAAGCATGGTGGAAATTTCAGCTTCGGGTATCTTTCTTTTATTTGTAATGATATCCTTCATATACTTAGCATAAGGATTTACTTTAAGCATATCAGTTAAGCGCATATGTAAGAAGATAGGTCTAATCATTTCAGCAAAGTGCTCAAAATCCTCATCATCCTTTGTCTTGGATGGTTTAGGAGGAAAGGGCATGTGTTTCTGAACCCATGGTTCACTTTCTCTACCATGCTTCCTAGCAACAAAATCTCTCTTATCATAACGTTGATTCTTTGATTGTGGGTTATCAAGATCAACAACAGGTTCAAGCTCTACATCATTATTTTTGCTAGGTTGAGCATCAACATGAACATTATCATTAACATTATCACTAGGTTCATGTTCGTCACCTGATTGTGTTTCAGCATCAGAAATAGAAATATCATTGGGATTCTCACGTGTATCTATAGCAGGTTCACTAGAAGCATGCAAAGTCCTATCATTTTTCTTTTTCTTCTTTTTAGAAGAACTAGGTGCCTCTAAATTATTTCTCTGAGAATCCTGCTCGATTCTCTTAGGGTGGCCTTCAGGATACAAAGGTTCCTGAGTCATTCTACCAGTTCTAGTAGCCACTCTAACAGAAAATTCATGTCTATTATTTAATTCATCGAGCAATTCATTTTGAGCTTTAAGTACTTGCTCAGCTTGAGTGGCAACCATAGAAGCATATTTGCTAATGAGTTTAAGTTCACCTTTAACTCTAGCCATATAATCACTCGAGCGTCCTATCTCGAAAGCATTATTCTTTAACTCTCTACCAACATAAGCATTAAAACTTTCTTGTCTAGCTATAAAGTCATCAAATTCATCTAAGCATGGGCTATGAAATTTAGTAGAGGGAATTTCAACTTTATCATACCTATAGAGAGAATTTACCTTTACTACCTATGTCGGGTTATCAAGACAATGTGTTTCTTCGACAGGCGATATATTAAGACCATGTATTTCTTCAATAGGTGGTAAGTTCTTAACATATTCAGCTTTAATACATTTTTCTTTCATTGATTTCTTTGCCTCTTGCATATCTTCACGACTGAGAAATAGAACACCTCTCTTATTTGGAGTGGGTTTAGGAATAGGCTAAGGAGTTGGCTCAATTGGTTCAGGAATTGCCTCAGGAATTGGCTCAGGAAGAGTCCAATTATTTTCATTACTCAACATATTATTCAATAATAATTCAGCTTGGTCAACTGTTCTTTCCCTGAAAACACAACCAGCACAACTATCCAAGTGGTCCTTGGAAGCATCGGTTAGTCCATTATAAAATATATCAAGTATTCCATTTTTCTTAAGAGGATGATCAGGCAAAGCATTAAGTAATCGGAGAAGCCTCCCCCAAGCTTGTGGGAGACTCTCTTCTTTGATTTGCACAAAATTATATATTTCCCGCAAGGCGGCTTGTTTCTTATGAGCAGGGAAATATTTAGCAGAGAAGTAATAAATCATATCCTAGGGACTACGCACACAACCAGGATCAAGAGAATTAAACCAAGTTTTAGCATCACTCTTTAATGAGAACGGAAATATCTTAAGGATATAATAATAGCGAGACTTCTCATCATTAGTAAACAGGGTGGCTATATCATTTAATTTGTTAAGATGTGCCACAACAGTTTCAGATTCAAGGCCATAAAAAGGATCAGATTCAACTAAAGTAATTATTTCAGGATTAACAGAGAATTTATAATCTTTATCAGTAACACAGATAGGTGAAGTAGCAAAAGCGGGGTCAGGTTTCATTCTAGCATTAAAAGATTGTTGCTTCTATTTAGCTAATAACTTCTTAAGATCATATCTATCCTTGCAATCAAAGATAGCTCTAGCAGCTTCCTCATTCATAACATAACCCACAGGAACAATAGGTAATTCATAATCAGGGGGAGAACTTTCATCATCACTATCATCAATAATAGTATCTTCAATAATTTCATTCTCTATAACCCTAGCATGTTGTTCATCAAGAAATTCACCTAATGGCAAAGTAGCATCACACACAGAAGTAGTTTCATCATAAGTATCATGCATAGCAGAAGTGGCATCATCAATAACATGCGACATATCAGAATTCATAGTAGTAGCAGGTTTAGGTGTCGCAAGCTTACTCAAAACAGAAGAGAATCTAGTGCAGAGCTAGATGGCAGTTCCTTACCTCCCCTCGTAGTTGAGGGAAAAATCTTGGTTCTTTCGTCTTTCAAGTTCCTCATAGTGATCAACAGATATAAATCCCAAGTGACTCAAAGAATAGATCTATTCTCCCCAGCAACGGCGCCAGAAATTAGTCTTGATAACCCACAAGTGTAGGGGATCGCAACAACTTTCGAGGGTAGAGTATTCAACCCAAATTTATTGATTCGACACAAGGGGAGCCAAAGAATATTCTTAAGTATTAGCAGTTGAGTTGTCAATTCAACCACACCTGGATAACTTAGTATCTGCAACAAAATATTTAGTAGCAAAGTGGTATGATAGTAATGGTAACAGTGGCAAAAGTAAAGATAATAGTTTTATAGTAGTTGTAACAGTAGCAACGGAAAAGTAAATAAGCAAAGCACAATATGTGAAAAGCTCATAGGCATTGGATCAGTGATGGATAATTATATTGGATGCGATTCCTCATGTAATAGCTATAACATAGGGTGACACAGAACTAGCTCTAGTTCATCAATGTAATGTAGGCATGTATTCCGAATATAGTCATACATGCTTATGGAAAAGAACTTGCATGACATCTTTTGTCCTACCCTCCCGTGGCAGCGGGATCCTAGCGGAAACTAAGGGATATTAAGGCCTCCTTTTAATAGAGTACCAGACCAAAGCATTAACACATAGTGAATACATGAACTCCTCAAACTACGGTCATCACCGAGAAGTATCCCGATTATTGTCATTTTGGGGTTGTTGGATCATAACACATAATAGGTGACTATAGACTTGCAAGATAGGATCAAGAACACACACATATTCATGAAAACATAATAGGTTCAGATCTGAAATCATGGCACTCGGGCCCTAGTGACAAGCATTAAGCATAGCAAAGTCATAGCAACATCAATCTCAGAACATAGTTGTAACATCCCAACTTTTCAATTTGGAATGTTATACATAGATCATCATTGCATATCATATTTTGTTGCATCTTTGGCTCGATCCTAGAAATTCTATGCAACTCAAGGACCCTCGGAGAGAGTTGGGGATTTCGTTATTTTCTTATTTGAGTTTTCCTCAAATTTTGAAAATAGGATCATTGATTTTATTTATTTTATCTTCAATTATTTCTACTACCAAAAATTCAGAGAGGAATAAAATGACTTTCCCAAAATTAAGAAATAATGAAGATTTAATAAAAAATCAAATAAGTTTTATTTTGGAGTTTTTCGCCTTTTATTTGAATTTAGGAAAAATGCGCGTTTTTCAAATTTTCATTTAGGCCCCAAATAAATGTTCATCTAGTCCGGCTTGATTTTAGAAGCCGGGAGAAATTTATTTCGGGATTTTTGGAGTCCGTTCAGTATTTCTTTTTATTTTTTTCTTCTGCGTGGAATTATTTAAAAAAAACGCGCAACCGACCTCAGGCCGTGCCCGAGCGGGACTCCGCTCGGGGGGCACTATATATAGCGCCGCCCCGGCGCCCCCCCAGGCCCAGCCGCCCCGCCCCGCCAGCCGCCGCCGGCCCACACCCGCGCCGAACCCTAACCCTAGCCAGCGCCCGCCGCCGCCGCCAGCCAGATCCGCCACCGCCGCCGCCGCCAGCGCCCGCCGCCGCCGCCAGCGCCGCCGCCCGCCGTCGCCGGACCCGCCGGAGCCCCGCCGGACTTCGGCGCCGCCGCCGCCGAGGTTCGCCGCCGCCTCGAACCGTGTGCCGCCGGTTTTCTTAAAAACCGGGCGGTTTTCATTACGGTTTTTCTTTCGTTTTTTTAGTTTCGTTTTTTTTCGGTTTAGGTTAATTAGCGGACGTTCGTCCGTTAGTTCGTTTTAACGAACGCCTTCGTCAGATTCGTTAAATTAACGAATGTTCATTCGTTAATCCGTTCGTCATTTTTTCTTTTTCTCGGATTTAATCCGCGATTTTTCTGATCGCGATTCCAGATTTGATTTTCGTTCTAGTATAACTTTTTGCTCGTTTATCGGAATCAGGCGATTCAAGCGCCTGGAGTTTCGTCTCGAAACCCTCTTTCCAAATAATCTACTTAAACAAGTTTTTGCCTCTGTAAAATTTGACTTAGATCTAGATTAGTAAAACGAAGCTGTTTTCTTTCGCCGTTTGACTTTCGTTGCTTTGTTTGATTTGGTTCTTTTTGCAAACCGTAGTTCTTAAGTTGAACATTCTGGTTGGATCTTTTATTCGAGTTTTACCAGTGCATTAGATGAGTACTTATTGTATGCTTGTTTGTTTGTCTGCGATAGAATACCCGGAGTGCGCCGCCTGTTACTTCGAGTCTCTAGGTTTTGCGGATCATCAGCAAGGCAAGTAACACTTTGATCATACCTTTTCCCATACCCAGTTTTATGCATTAGATCTATCCTCAAACATTGCATGATTAGGATCTAATTAAATTGTGGGATGGGAAGTAGTTGAGGTAGTACCTATTACCTGTTTTATTATCAAACCTTTGGGAGTTACTTCTACGTTTGCTTATTATGCCATGCTATGCTAGTAGACGTGGATTGGGTGAGTGTATCCATGACAGATGTGAGATTGTTAATCAATGGTTTATTTAAGGTGGCAACTTAAACACACATCTGGGTGGATTGAGGCACCTGGTTTCTATCAGGACTTGCCTGTATTTCTTCGGACTGCCACCCAGGCTCAAGGGGATCATGAGATTATTCAAACTAGAAACTTACGTGTGCAGCCACAAGCCATTATGGGCTCTGGCATAGTTGACTAAGTCGTGCGAACTCTTACGGGTAGACTAGCAGATGTAGGGGAAAGTAGGTGTACCGGTCTACCCACATGTAAGGTGCTAGCACTTCCGAAAGACTATGTCTCGGTCATCCGTTTCTCAAATATCATGTAGTGCGAGAAATCAAACGGAGGCGATCGAGTCTTGTGGGGAAAAGTGCGCAAACCTCTACAGAGTGTACAAACTAATCATGATTAGCCGTGTCCCCGGTTATGGACGTTTTGAGTATCTAGTACCTGGATATCATGTGAATCTCATCATGTTACTTTAATCTAATATTGTTGGGTTTGATGAGTACTTTTAATTGGGATTGAGAATGCTATCAACCATTCTCAATGTTTAACAACCACCATGATAGTTAATTAAATTTATTCCTTTGCAGTAGGGAAAAATTGGCTTTATGCAAAACTGTAACCATAGAGCTTTTACACCAGCCAAATTGCATGTAGTGTAGCTTATTCCATTGTTATTCTCTATGTGTTACATTGCCATCATATTCCATGTGCTGACCCGTTGTCGGGCTGTAACGTTTCATGTTGCAGACTTTTCAGATGACGAGTAAGGTGCTTTTAGGTTGTGGTTCTATACTCAGTGATGCCGTTGGAGTTGATGGACTCGCTTATCTTCCAAGCCTTCCGCTGTTATTGTTTTTAGATGGCCTTAAGCCATATTTATTTCAATAAGTTCTCTTTTGAGACATTCGATGTAATGAGTGTGTGATTGCTACTCTGTTATAAATCCTTCAAGTACTGTGTGGTGTCAGCATTACTGATCCAGGGATGACACCGGAGCACAGAGACTTGACCGTCTGAGGTCGGGTCGCTATAATGTGGTATCAGAGCACACGCTGACTGTAGGACATGGCCACTAAGCTAAAGCCCTAGATCACTACTCTTTCTTCTCATTTCTGATTCCTCATCTTTTCTATTCCTTAGGATGGCGGATGCAAGGATCAAGTTCGCACAACCAGATGAGAATTCACCTTTTGGATGTCACTTGAAGGAAGCCGCTAGATACTTGAACATAGGAGTACCAAGCTTCACTGGAACTTTCAACGCCACTTTACCCAAAGAGGAGCGCTGGAGGATTCAAGTCTACATTCCAGGAAGGACATTTGCACCAATCACAAAGCCAATAGAGTTTACCTTTGATGTGCCAACATGGAGCCTAGGAAAGAGCATGGCAGCTCACATCGCCATGGGACGAATTGGAGAAGTTTACCACAACAACCTCAAGAATACTATCTACCAGATTTGTGGGCGCCGAGATGAGCATTGGGAGATGATCACCACCAGGAGGGACAAATCAATCGCAGCTTATATTCAGGAGTTAAACCAACACATCCGACGCCAGGAGAATCAGATGTGCGCAGATATGGAGGAGCTACAGAAGGCTATGACCAGGATCAAGGAGCTAGAAGCAGAACTCAAGGCTACGCGCAAAGATTATATGGAAGAAATCATCGCTCTAGTAAGACAGAACGGTGACCTTAAGGAGGAGATTGGAGTATTCATGGGAGGTTCAACACCCAGAGGAGAAGAGGATGAACCTACATGTCCAGATAATCATATCATCATCGACGACACCGACTCGGATCCCGACGACAGCGATGATGACTATGTTGATGAAGCTGGAGCAGATATCATGGAATCTTCATCGGAGCAGTTTTTCTAGTTGACCACCATAACAGTAGTAGAATTTTCCACCATTTAACTAGTTTTAGTCCAAGCACTTGGTGGGTAGTGTATTCTCACTAGACCTCATTCTATTCTTAACTCTCCCCCTTAAACCCTCAGATGCCTCCGAGACGCGACCCCGGATTAGTTTTTCCGCCAGAGATCACTCAGTTGATTCAGCAGCAGAATACCTTGATTCAAACATTGGTATAGAACCAAGGCAACAACAACAACCCACCACCACCACCACCTGTTGACCATTTGACCCGTTTCTTAAGGCTGAATCCGCCGATGTTTTCCAATAGCACCGAGCCGATAGTAGCAGATGATTGGCTCCGTAAGATAGGGAGGGAGTTGACCACTGCAGGATGTACAGATGGAGAAAGGGTGAAGTTTGCTGCACATCAGCTTGAAGGACCCACAGCAGCATGGTGGGAGAATTTTACAACCACTTACCTTGTAGACATTGTCACATGGAATTAGTTTCAGCAAGCTTTTCGTACTGCCCATGTTTCAGCAGGAGCCATGGCCATGAAGAAGCGTGAGTTTCGCAACTTACGCCAAGGAGGACGGATAGTTGGCCAGTATGTGGATGATTTTAGTAAGCTAGCACGTTATGCCCCAGATGACATTGCTACGGATGCAGCTAAGGAGGAGAAGTTTCTAGAAGGACTGAATGATGAGCTGAGCATGAAGTTGATGGTAGCCACTTTCAATAACTAACAGGAGTTAGTAGATCATGCTCTTATGATTGAGGGGAAGCAGCAACAGATTGACAATCGTAAGAGGAAGTATGCACAGGGGAAGTACAATTCTGGAGCTCAGCAGAAGCCACGTTTTACCCCAAAGTCAAGGGGACATTTTCAGCATACTCATGGAGGAGGTAGCTCGCACAATCATAATGGTGCAAAGAATGGAAACAGGAATGGAGGAAGCAATGGACAAAGCCGCACCAACCCCTCAACACCATCCAAGGCAGACCTGAGCCACATCACTTGCTTTAAGTGCCGTAAGACTGGGCATTATGCAAATGATTGCCCAGAAGCTCAAAATAGAAATGGCAATGGAAGCTCAAGAAAGAAGCCGAACCCTTTCAACGGGGGGCAAGTGAACCACGTCACCGTGGAGGAGGTTGAAGCTCAGCTAGACGCAGTAATCGGTAAGTTTTTGGTTAAGGCATTTACTGCAGTTGTTCTTTTTGATACTAGTGCATCGCATTCATACATATCAAGGGGATTTGTGGATAAGTTTAGCCTGCCCACTAAGACTCTTAAGACACCTATACTAGTGAGTTCACCGGGAGCTGAGTTTATGGTCAGTCAAGGATGCTTTCAGGTGCCATTAAGTATAGGAAGGCATGTTTTCCCAACGGATTTAATTATATTGGAATCCCAGGGTTTGGATGTAATTCTTGGTATGGATTGGCTGTCAATGTATGGAGGGAACATTGATTGCGCCAGTAAGTCGATTTTGCTTACGACACCAGAAGGAAGAAAAATCAAGTATGTATCACGGCATGAGCCAAGAAGAGCACATGTAAATTCCTTATCAGGAGTTGTGCAGGAGGAAGTACTAGTGGTAAGGGATTTCCCCGATGTATTTCCAGAAGAGTTGCCAGGCATGCCACCGGATAGAGACTTTGAGTTCTTAATTGAACTACTGCCAGGCACTGGACCTATATCCAAGAGACCGTACAGGATGCCAGCCCAAGATTTGGAGGAAATTAAGAAGCAGATCAAGGAGTTGTTGGATAAAGGTTTTATTCGCCCAAGTTCTTCGCCTTAGGGATCGCCAATACTTCTGGTGGAAAAGAAGGATGGATCGTTAAGAATGGTTGTCGATTATCGCGGATTGAATGAAGTAACCATCAAGAACAAGTACCCACTACCAATGATCAATGATCTGTTTGATCGGTTGCAAGGAGCTAATGTGTTTTCCAAGATCGATTTGTGATCAGGATACCATCAGTTGAAGATTCGGGAGCAGGATATACCGAAGACGGCTTTTACCACCAGGTATGGGCTGTATGAGTATACCGTTATGTCATTTGGTCTGACTAACGCCCCAGCCTATTTTATGAACATGATGAACAAGGTGTTTATGGAGTTTTTGGATAAGTTCGTCGTGGTGTTCATTGATGATATTTTGGTTTACTCGAAGAATGAAGAGGAACATAAGGAACACTTGCGTATGGTACTCGAGAAGCTCAGAGAACATCAGCTATACGCCAAGTTCAGCAAGTGTGAGTTTTGGTTGAAGGAAGTTGGATTTCTCGGACATGTTATATCCGGGGAAGGTATTGCCGTAGACCCCACTAAAGTAGTCACTGTGACCAACTGGGAAGCACCAACAACAGTTGGAGAGATCAGGAGTTTCCTTGGACTCGCAGGATACTACCGGAGATTCATTGAAAATTTCTCGAAGATTGCCAAGCCTATGACAGAGTTGTTGAAGAAGGATACTAAGTTCATTTGGACTGAGGAGTGTGAGGCTAGTTTCCAGGAATTGAAGAAACGATTGGTTACCTCACCAGTACTAATTCTGCCAGACCAGACTAAGGATTATGAAGTGTATTGCGACGCTTCACATCGAGGACTTGGAGCAGTGCTTATGCAGGAGGGAAGAGTTGTTTCGTATGCTTCACGATAGCTTAAGCCTCATGAGTTGAATTATGCTACTCATGATTTGGAATTAGCAGCCGTAGTGCACGCACTGAAAACATGGAGACATTTTCTCATTGGAAATCATTGTGAGGTGTACACGGATCATAAGAGTTTGAAGTACATCTTCACGCAGAAGGAGTTAAATCTCAGGCAGAGGAGATGGTTGGAGCTTATTAAGGATTATGATATGAGATTGCATTATCACCCCGGGAAGGCTAACGTTGTAGCAGACGCGTTGAGCCGTAAGAGCCACGTCAATACACTAATGATGGGAGGAATACCCAAGGAGTTAGCCGAGGATCTTCATGATCTATGTTTGGAAATAGTTCCGAGAGGCTATGTAGCAGCAATGGAGATTCAGTCTACATTGATGGATAAAATCAGAGAAGCTCAAAAGACAGATAAGG
Source organism: Triticum aestivum (assembly GCF_018294505.1). NCBI lineage: Eukaryota > Viridiplantae > Streptophyta > Magnoliopsida > Poales > Poaceae > Triticum > Triticum aestivum. The sequence goes on along the minus strand of NC_057804.1, from coordinate 432,100,496 downwards.
AAGTTGCCTTTATAAAGGAGAAAATGAACGAAGGAAAGGCTAAGGGATTTCGTGAGGATGAGTACGATACCCTACGATTTGAGGACCGTGTTTATGTGCCCAATGACCCGGAGATCAGGAGGTTGATTCTGCAAGAGGCACATGATTCACCATATTCGATTCACCCCGGGAATACCAAGATGTATTTGGATTTGAAGAAAACTTTCTGGTGGACCGGAATGAAGAAAGATATTGCAGAGTATGTAGTAGTTTGTGATGTATGTCAGAGGGTGAAGGCAGAACATCAAAAGCCAGCCGGATTGTTGCAGCCATTGCCTATACCCGAATGGAAGTGGGACAAACTAGGCATGGATTTCATCACGGGATTGCCCAGGACTCGTTCAGGCTATGACTCGATTTGGGTTGTAGTTGATCGTTTGATGAAGGTAGCTCATTTCATTCCAGTAAAGACTACCTACAGCGGTGCCAAATTGGCTAAGATATACATGACAAGGATTGTATGTTTGCATGGAGTTCCGAGGAGTATCGTATCAGATAGAGGAACCCAATTCACCTCGAAGTTCTGGAAGCAATTGCACGAGACATTGGGAACCAGGCTGGAGTTTAGCACAGCTTTCCATCCGCAGACAGATGGACAGACCGAGAGAGTCAATCAGATTTTGGAGGATATGCTTAGAGCTTGTGTTTTGGATTATGGATCAAGTTGGGATGACAACTTGCCATACGCGGAGTTTTCTTACAACAATAGTTACCAATCTAGTTCGAAGATGGCCCCTTTCGAAGCCTTGTACGGAAGGAGGTGCAGAACCCCGTTGTTGTGGGATGAGGTTGGAGACCGCCAGTTGTTTGGACCGGATTTGATTAAGGAGTCTGAACAGAAAGTAAAGTTGATTCGCGATAGGCTCAAGGTAGCTCAGTCAAGACAGAAAGTTATGCAGATTCAAAACGCAAGGAGACAGAATACGAAGTCGGAGACAGAGTTTATCTTCGAGTATCTCCGCTACGAGGAGTTAAGCGCTTTGGAGTTAAAGGCAAGTTAGCACCACATTTTGTGGGGCCATACAAGGTTTTGGAACGCATGGGAGAAGTAGTGTACAAGTTGGAATTACCTGAGGGATTGTCAGGAGTTCACGATGTGTTCCATGTTTCACAGTTGAAGAAGTGTCACGCAGAAATAGCCGATATTCCACTGAGAGATACTGTGCCACTGGAAGCAATTCAGTTGAAGGATGATTTGACTTATGAGGAGAAACCAGTTAGAATTCTGGATTATGCCAGTCGAGTTACTCACAGTAAGGTTATCAAGTTTTGCAAAGTTCAGTGGAGCCACCACACCGAGGAGGAAGCCACCTGGGAGCAAGAGGAAGATCTGCTCAAGGACCACCCTCACCTATTTGCTAGCCAACCCGAATCTCGAGGGCGAGATTCATCTTAAGGGGGTAGGTTTGTAACATCCCAAATTTTCAATTTGGAATGTTATACATAGATCATCATTGCATATCATATTTTGTTGCATCTTTGGCTCGATCCTAGAAATTCTATGCAACTCAAGGACCCTCGGAGAGAGTTGGGGATTTCGTTATTTTCTTATTTGAGTTTTCCTCAAATTTTGAAAATAGGATCATTGATTTTATTTATTTTATCTTCAATTATTTCTACTACCAAAAATTCAGAGAGGGAATAAAATGACTTTCCCAAAATTAAGAAATAATGAAGATTTAATAAAAAAATCAAATAAGTTTTATTTTTGAGTTTTTCGCCTTTTATTTGAATTTAGGAAAAATGCGCGTTTTTCAAATTTGCATTTAGGCCCCAAATAAATGTTCATCTAGTCCGGCTTGATTTTATAAGCCGGGGAAAATTTATTTCGGGATTTTTGGAGTCCTTTTAGTATTTTTTTTATTTTTTTTCTTCTGTGCAAAATTATTTAAAAAAACGCGCAACCGACCTCGGGCTGTGCCCGAGTGGGACTCCGCTCGGGGGGCACTATATATAGCGCCGCCCCGGCGCCACCCCCAGGCCAAGCCGCCCCGCCCCGCCAGCCCGCCAGGTCGCCACCGGCCCACACCCGGGCCGAACCCTAACCCTAGCCAGCGCCCGCCGCCACCGCCAGCCAGATCTGCCGCCGCCGCCGCCGCCAGCGCCGCCGCCGCCGCCGCCAGCGCCGCCGCCCGCCGTCACCGGACCCGCTGGAGCCCCGCCGGACTTCGTCGCCGCCGCCGCCGAGGTTCGCCGCCGCCTCGAACCGTGTGCCGCCGGTTTTCTTAAAAACTGGGCGGTTTTCATTACGGTTTTTCTTTCGTTTTTTTAGTTTCGGTTTTTTTTCAGTTTAGGTTAATTAGCGGTCGTTCGTCCGTTAGTTCGTTTTAACGAACGCCTTCGTCAGATCGTTAAATTAACGAACGTTCATTCGTTAATCCGTTCGTCGTTTTTTCTTTTTCTCGGATTTAATCCGCGATTTTTCTGATCGCGATTCCAGATTTGATTTTCGTTCTAGTATAACTTTTCGCTCGTTTATCGGAATCAGGCGATTCAAGCGCCTGGAGTTTCGTCTCGAAACCCTCTTTCCGAATAATCTACTTAAACAAGTTTTTGCCTCTGTAAAATTTGACTTAGATCCAGATTAGTAAAACGAAGTTGTTTTCTTTCGCCGTTTGACTTTCGTTGCTTTGTTTGATTTGGTTCTTTTTGCAAACCAGAGTTCTTAAGTTGAACATTCTGGTTGGATCTTTTATTCGAGTTTTACCAGTGCATTAGATGAGTACTTATTGTATGCTTGTTTGTTTGTCTGCGATAGAATACCCGGAGTGTGCCGCCTGTTACTTCGAGTCTCTAGGTTTTGCGGATCATCAGCAAGGCAAGTAACACTTTGATCATACCTTTTCTCATACCCAGTTTTATGCATTAGATCTATCCTCAAACATTGCATGATTAGGATCTAATTAAATTGTGGGATGGGAAGTAGTTGAGGTAGTACCTATTACCTGTTTTATTATCAAACCTTTGGGAGTTACTTCTACGTTTGCTTATTATGCCATGCTATGCTAGTAGACGTGGATTGCGTGAGTGTATCCATGACAGATGTGAGATTGTTAATCAATGGTTTATTTAAGGTGGCAACTTAAACACACATCTGGGTGGATTGAGGCACCTGGTTTCTATCAGGACTTGCCTGTATTTCTTCGGACCGCCACCCAGGCTTAAAGGGATCATGAGATTATTCAAACTAGAAACTTATGTGTGCAGCCACAAGCCATTATGGGCTCTGGCATAGTTGACTAAGTCGTGCGAACTCTTACGGGTAGACTAGCAGATGTAGGGGAAAGTAGGTGTACCGGTCTACCCACATGTAAGGTGCTAGCACTTCCGAAAGACTATGTCTCGGTCATCCGTTTCTCAAACATCATGTAGTGCAAGAAATCAAATGGAGGCGATCGAGTCTTGTGGGGAAAAGTGCGCAAACCTCTGCAGAGTGTACAAACTAATCATGATTAGCCATGTCCCCAGTTATGGACGTTTTGAGTATCTAGTACCTGGATATCATGTGAATCTGATCATGTTACTTTAATCTAATATTGTTGGGTTTGATGAGTACTTTTAATTGGGATTGAGAATGCTGTCAACCATTCTCAATGTTTAACAACCACCATGATAGTTAATTAAATTTATTCCTTTGCAGTAGGGAAAAATTGGCTTTATGCAAAACTGTAACCATAGAGCTTTTACACCAGCCAAATTGCATGTAGTGTAGCTTATTCCATTGTTATTCTCTATGTGTTACATTGCCAGCATATTCCATGTGCTGACCCGTTTTCGGGCTGCAACGTTTCATGTTGCAGACTTTTCAGACGACGAGTAAGGTGCTTTTAGGTCGTGGTTCTATACTCAGTGATGCCATTGGAGTTGATGGACTCGCTTATCTTCCAAGCCTTCCGCTGTTATCGTTTTTAGATGGCCTTAAGCCATATTTATTTCAATAAGTTCTCTTTTGAGACATTCGATGTAACGCGTGTGTGGTTGCTACTCTGTTATAAATCCTTCAAGTACTGTGTGGTGTCAGCATTACTGATCCAGGGATGACACCGGAGCACAGAGACTTGACCGTCTGAGGTCAGGTCGCTACAATAGTGGATACTAGGGATCAAACCCTAACAAAACTAACATGGTTACATGGTAAATCTCATCCAACCCATCACCGTGGAGCAAGCCTACGATGGAATTACTCACGCACAACGGTGAGCATCATGAAATTGGTGATGGAGGATGGTTGATGATGACGACGGCGACGAATCCCCCTCTCCGAAGCCCCGAACGGACTCCAGATCAGCCCTCCCGAGAGAGATTAGGCCTTGTCGGCGGCTCCGTATCGTAAAATGTGATGAAACTTTCTTTTTGATTTTTTTCTCCATGAAACAGAATATATGGAGTTGGAGTTGAGGTCGGTGGAGCATTAGGGGGCCCACGAGACAGGGGGGCACGCCCAGGGGGAGGGCGCGCCCCACCCTCATGGACAAGGTGTGGGCCCCTGGCCTTGATTCTTTCGCCATTATTTTTTATATTTTCCAAAACTTATCTCCGTGGATTTTCAGGTCATTTCGAGAACTTTTGTTTTCTGCACAATAAACAACACCATGGCAGTTCTGCTGAAAACAACATCTGTCCGGGTTAGTTTCATTCAAATCATGCAAGTTAGAGTCCAAAACAAAGGCAAAAGTGTTTGAAAAAGTATATACGTTGGAGACGTATCAAACACCACCACAAATTATAAGGAAATACATACACAACGACTCAGATACGTACCTCTTTATGGGCTGCATCAAAGAACTCCATCTTTGCGGGTTGCCATAGGCATCTTCTCGCACACAGTAGCTCGCCGAGATCGTTGTTCTTTGAAACAAAGGAAGGATCCAATCTCATGAGGTAGAAGACAACTGCTCCTAGTGACCCCTTCGCATTTACTCGGGTACTGTCAGTTATCGCAGTTACTGGAAAAGCAGAAAACCCGAGCCACGAATCAGGACGACATTGACGTCTCGAGCCATGGCTCTGTTCCCACTCTTTGACGGTGTTTCATCATCTGGGTGAGACATGGCCCACTACTTAGGTCTGCATGTGTATGTATATCTCATTTTACCAATTTTTGGCAGAACCCGAGCCTGTCGCATGCATTAAATGCGGCGAATCACTAGGCTATACCCAACCGCTCAGATAACAAGCGTCTGTGTTCTCGAGTTCACAAACTCCGCTTCCCAGTAATACCTCCTTTCTTAGGGACATAATGAACAAGACTCACCCATCTACTATCAGCTATGGGATAGATTATACCTGCATCCAGAAGCTTTAATATTTTAGTTCTTACGACTTCTTTCATCTTAGGATTCAAACGTCATTGATGATCAACAACGGGTTTAGCATCAGGTTCCATATTAATCTTGCGCTGGTAGAGAGTGGGACTAATGCCCTTAAGATCATCAGGAGTATATCCAATAGCTGCTCGGTGCTTCTTCAGAACTTTCAACAATCTCTCTTCTTCGTGTTCTGAAAGGTTAGCATTAATAATAACATGATATATCTTTTTTTCATCAAGATAAGCATATTTCAGAGTGCCAGGCAATTGCTTAAATTCAAACACAAGATCACCTTTAGGTGGAGGAGGACCTCCTAGAGTTAGAATAGGCAAATTATGTTTGAGCAGAGGTCGTTGTTCAAAGAAAATTATGTTACCAAAGATAATGGGACATATAAGTCATCTTGTGGGGAACCAAGATATGAAAATCAGTAGGGTACTTTTTTTCCCACACAAGACTTCAACATCTCTAACTATCCCAAGTGGTGTGATGGTGCCGCTATTAGCAAGTTTAATAGTAACATCTATGTCTTCTATTTTAGCGGGTGTTATGTCATTCACAATTTCTTGATATAAGGTAAAAGGAATAGCACACACGCTAGCACCTAAATCACATAAGCCATGATAATGATCTCCTATTTTGCCTAAGACAACAGGCATGCATCTAACAAGTCTATGTTTATCTTTTTCATTGGGTTTGACAATTCTAGCAGCTTCATCATAGAAGTAAATAACATGCCCATCAATATTTTATACCAGGAGATCTTTCACCATAGCAACACTAGGTTCTACTTTAATTTGTTTAGCAGGTTTAGGTTCTCTAATATGAATTTTGCAAACCATAATTAAAACCTTAGCATGTTCCTTTATCCTAACAAGGAAAGGTGGTTTTTCAATATAAGCAATAGGCACAACTGGATCAACATTGTAAATGATAGTTTCATCTTTAGCTATGTCAGGTTCTTTAATTTCTTCTTTAATAGGCGGGTGACATTTAAACCACTTATACTTAGGGAGCTCAACATGAGTAGCAAATGATTCACAAAAGGAGGCTACAATTTCAGAATCAAGTCCTGAACTTGTGAAAAGCATTGGTATTCATAAAATATTTAACACAATCAAATTCAAGTTTAATAGCCGACTCTTTACCTTCGCCGAGTTCCCAATCTTCAGAGTTGCGTTTAATTCTTTCTAAAAGATCCCACCTGAATTCAATAGTCTTCTTCATAAAAGAACCAGTACAAGAAGTATCGAGCATGGATCGATCATCAAGAGAAAGCCGAGCATAAAAATTCTGAATGATAATTTCTCTTCAGAGCTCATGATTGGGGCATGAATATAACATTGACTTAAGCCTCCCCCAAGCTAGAGCTACCATGCCAATGCTTTTCCCTTCAAAGATAAAGGGAAGACCTTTCTTCTTAGCTTCATCTCTGGACAAACCTGCAAGCTTAAATAATCCACAAATTTCATCCACATATATCAAGTGCATATCAGGATGTTTGGTTCCATCTCCTGACAAGGATTAGCTAGCAGTTGTTCTATCATACCTGAAGGAATTTCGTAACCAATATTTTTAGTAGGTCCAGTAGGGGGAGGGGTAGCTAATTGTGGTTCCAGTCGAGGTGAAGATACCCCAAACAAACCCCTCAAAGGATGATTCTCCATAGTAACAAGTGACAATAAATTTTAGCACGTACTAATAATTTTTCCTTACCAATTTCCACTTACCAAGAGCGCTTCATGCCCCGACAATGGCGCCAGAAAAGAGCCTTGATGACCCACAAGTATAGGGGATCAATTGTAGTCCTTTTGATAAGTAGGAGTGTCAAACCCAACGAGGAGCAGAAGGAAATGACAAGTGGTTTTCAGCAAGGTAATATCTGCAAGCACTGAAATTGTAGGTAACAAGTTGTTTGATAGCTAGATAATTTGTAACAAGCAAGTAACAGTAACAGTAACAAAAGTGCAGCAAGGTAGCCCAATCCTTTTGAGGCAAAGGACATGCCAAAACGGTCTTTTATAATAAGAAAAGTGTTCTTGAGAGTACACGGGAATTTCATCATATCACTTTCACCATGTTGGTTTTATTTGTGTTCGGTACTTTGATAATTTGATATGTGGGTGGATTGGTGCTTAGGTGTTGTTCTTACTTGAACAAACCTCATACTTATGATTAACCCCCTCGCAAGCATCCACAACTACGAGAAAACTATTAAGATAAAATCTAACCATAGCATTAAACTTTTGGATCCAAATTGGTCCCTTACGAAGTAGCACATAAACTAGGGTTTAAGCTTCTATCACTCTAGCGACCCATCATCTAATAACTACTCCACAATGCATTCCCTTAGGCCCAAATATGGTGAAGTTCCATGTAGTCGATGTTCACATGACACCACTAAGGGAATCACAACATACATATCATCAAAATATCGAACACATATCAAGTTCACTTGATTTCTTGCAACATGACTTCGCCCGTGACCTCAAGGACAAAAGTAACTACTCACAAATGATAATCATGCTCAAGATCAGAGGGGTATTAAATATCATAATGTATCTGAACATATAATCTTCCACCAAATAAACCATATAGTAATCAACTACAAGATGTAATCAACACTACTAGTCACCCACAAGCAACAACCTAAGGTTCTGGTACAAAGATTGAACACAAGAGGTTAACTAGGTTTTGAGAGGAGATGGTGCTGTTGAATATGTTGATGGAGATGGCCCTCCCAAAGATGGGAGAGTTGTTGGTGATGACGATGACGATGATTTCCCCCTCCGGGAGGGAAGTTCGCCGGCAAAGTCGCTCCGCCGGAGGGCAAAAGTGCTCCTGCCCAAGTTCCGCCTCGAGACGGCAGCGCTTCGTCACGAAAGTCCTCTCCTTATTTTTTATAGGTCTAAATGACTAATATACCAGAAGGGGGCACCAGAGGTGGTCTCGGGAGGGCACAACCCACCAGGGCGCGCCTGGGCTACCTGGCGCGCCCAGGTGGGTTGTGCCCCACCTGGTGGGCCCTCTGATATGTCTCCAACATATCTATAATTTTTGATGTATTCATGCCATGTTTATAATATTTCTACATGATTTTGGTATGTTTTGGTTAGAACTAACCCGGACTGACGTTGTTTTTAGCAGAACTACCGTGGTGTTGTTTTTTGTGTAGAAATAAAAGTTCTCGGAATGCGCTAAAAATCAACGGAGATTTTTTTGGAAAATATAAAAAAATACTGGAACAAAAAGTTGTCGGAGGGGAGTCCCGTGGGCCCCACGAGGGTGGAGGGCGCCCCCACCCCCTGGGGTGTGCCCCTGTGCCTCGTGGACTCTCCGTGGGGCCCACTGACTTGTTCTTGACGCCAACCTCTCCTATAAATCCCCAAACCTCCAGAAAATAACCTAGATCAGGAGTTCCCCCGGAGCAAGCCTCTGTAGCCACCAAAAACCTCTTGGGACCTTGTTCCAACACCCTGATGGAGGGGGGATCCATCATCGGTGGCCATCTTCATCATCCCGACGCTCTCCATGACGAGAAGGGAGTAGTTTAACCTCGGGGCTAAGGGTATGTACTAGTAGCTGTGTGTTTGATCTCTCTCTCTCTCTCTCTCTCTCTTGTGTTCTTGATTTCGCACGATCTTGGATCATATGATGTTTCTCCCCCTCTACCTTCTTGTAATGGATTGAGTTTTCCCTTTGAAGTTATCTTATCAGATTGAGTCTTTAAGGATTTGAGAACACTTGATGTATGTCTTGCGTGGGATACCCGTGGTGACAATGGGGTTGTCTATTGATTCACTTGATGTATGTTTTGGTGATCAACTTGTGGGTTCCGTGACCCTGGGAGTCTATGCATAGGGGTTGGGACACATTTTCGTCTTAACTCTCCGGTAGAAACTTTGGGGCACTTTATGAAGTTCTTTGTGTTGGTTTGAATAGATGAATCTGAGATTGTGTGATTCATATCGTATAATCATACCCATGGATACTTGATGTGACATTGGAGTATCTAGGTGACATTAGGGTTTTGGTTGATGTGTGTCTTAAGGTGTTATTTTACTACGAACTCTAGGGCTGTTTGTGACACTTATAGGAATAGCCCAATGGATTGATGGAAAGAATAACTTTGAGGTGGTTTTGTACCCTACAATAATCTCTTTGTTTGTTCTCCGCTATTAGTGACTTTGGAGTGACTCTTTGTTGCATGTTGAGGGATTGTTATATGATCTATTTATGTTATCATTGTTGACAGAACTTGCACTAGTGAAAGTATGAACCCTGGGCCTTGTTTCGAAGCATTGCAATACTATTTTCGCTCACTTTTGTTACTGTTACCTTGCTGTTTTTATAATTTCATATTACAAAAACCTATATCTACCATCCATATTGTGCTTGTGTCACCATCTCTTCGCCGAACTAGTGCACCTATACAATTTACCATTGTATTGAGTGTGTTGGGGACACAAGAGACTCTTTGTTATTTGGTTGCAGGGTTGTTTGAGAGAGACCATCTTAATCCTACACCTCCCACAGATTGATAAACCTTAGGTCATCCACTTGAGGGAAATTTGCTACTGTCCTACAAACCTCTGCACTTGGAGGCCCAACAACGTCTACAAGAAGAAGGTTGCATACTAGACATCAAGCTCTTTCCTGGCGCTGTTGCCGGGGAGGTGAGTGCTTGAAGGTATATCTTTAGATCTTGCAATCGAATCTTTTAGTTTCTTGTTTTATCACTAGTTTAGTTTATAAAAGTAAACTGCAAAAAAATGGAATTGAGGATGCCTCATATGCTTCATCTTTTTAAATGTCTTTCGTGAAAATAAGGATCCCGATAATTGTGCCAAAGTGTTAGAAGAAGAATGCATTAAAATGTTTGGCACTAAATATTTGAATGATGAGCATGATTGCAATGTTGTTAGTATGAATTCTTTGAATATCCATGTTTCTAATGATATACAAAGCCACAAGCTTGGGGATGCTATGTTTGATGAAGATGATATTTTTTGTCCCCCAAGTTTTGATGAGAATATTTATTATGATGAAAGCATGCCTCCTATTTATGATGATTATATTTAGGAAATTGGATTTGGAGAGGTCATGACTTTATTTAGTGATGAATCCACTATTTCGGAAGAGGTTCCAATTGATTATGAGAACAAAGTTCCTATATATGATGATTATTGTGATGAATGTATGCTATAAAGAATAATGGTAACCATGAAACTTGTTGATTATGCCTCACATGATAGTTATTTTTTTGAGTTTGCTCCCACTATTATTCATGAGAGGAAAAATTGCTTATGTGGAGAGTAATAAAAATTGTATGCTTGTGCATCATGAAAATAATGCTTTATGTGATAGTTATATTGTTGAATTCACTCATGATTCTAATGAAAATTATTATGATGGAGGAATATATGCTTGTAGGAATTGCAATAATATCAAGTTTCCTCTCTATGTGTTGAAAATCTTGAAGTTATGCTTGTTTTGACTTCCTATGCTAGTTAATTATTGTTACCATAAGTTGTTTGCTCACAAAATCCCTATGCATAAAAAGTGGGTTAGACTTAAATTTTCTAGTCATATGCTTCATGATGCTCTCTTTATGTTTCAATTCTTATCTTATGTGAGCATCATTGAAATCATCTTGCCTAGCTAAAAAGGCATTAAAGAAAAGTGCTTGTTAGGAGACAACCCAACATTTACCCCTACTGTTTTTGTGTGTCCACATGATTAAGATACTGTATTAATCTTGTTTTATAGCTTTTTTTTCAATAAAGTGCCAAGTAAATCCTTTAGGATAGCTTGTGGTGATAGTTGTGTTGATCCTGCTGAAAATCAGAAACTTTTGTGCTCAGTAAATAATTTCCAGAATCTTATTGAAACGTGATTTTGACCTGATTCTTTTTTATATGTATTGGTGCACAAATTTCTCAGGTAGAACTAATTTTTTTCAGAATTTTTGGAGTTACATAAGTATGGGAGAGTTACAGATTACTACAGACTGCTCTGTTTTTGACAGATTCTGTTTTCTATGTGTCGTTTGCTTATTTTGATGAATCTATGAGTAGTATCGGAGGGTATGAACCCTAGAGAAGTCGGAATACAGTAGATACAACACCAATATGAATTTAGAATGAGTTCAAAACAGTACCTAAGTGGTGATTTATTTTCTTATACTAACGGAGCTTATGAGATTTTCTGTTGAGTTTTGTGTTGTGAAGTTTTCAAGTTTTGGGTAAAGATTCGATGGACTATGGAATAAGGAGTGGCAAGAGCCTAAGCTTGGGGATGGCCAAGGCACCCCAAGGTAATATTCAAGGACAACCAAGAGCCTAAGATCGGGGATAACCCAGAAGGCATCCCCTCTTCCATCTTCGTTCATCAGTAACTTTACTTGGAGCTATATTTTTATTCACCACATGATATGTGTTTTGCTTGGAACATCAACTTATTTTATTTTGTTTTGCTTGCTGTTTGAATAATATCCCAAGATATGAAATTCTTAAATGTTAAATAGTCTTCACGTAGTTACATAATTATTTGACTACTCATTGATCTTCACTTATATCTTTTGGAGTAGTTTGTTGTTTGCTCTAGTGCTTCACTTATATCTTTTAGAGCACGACGGTGGTTTTATTTGAAGAAATAGATGAACTCTCATGCATCACTTATATTATTTTGAGAGTCTTAAACAGCATGGTAATTTGCTTTGGTTATGAAACTAGTCCTGATATGATGGGTATCCAAGAGGGATATAATGAAAACTTTCATATAAAGTGCATTAAATACTATGAGAAGTTTGATTCTTTAAGATTGTCCTGAGATATGAAGATGGTGATATTAGAGTCATGCTAGTGGAGTAGTTGTGAATTTGAGAGATACTTGTGTTAAAGTTTGTGATTCCCGTAGCATGCACGTATAGTGAACCGTTATGTGATGAAGTCGGAGCATGATTTATTTATTGATTGTCATCCTTTATGTGGAGGTCGGGATCGCGCGATGGTCAACTCCTACCAACCCTTCCCCTAGGAGCATGCGCGTAGTACTTTGTTCCAATGACTAATAGATTTTTGCAATAAGTATGTGAGTTCTTTATGACTAATGTTGAGTCAATGGATTATACGCACTCTCACCCTTCCACCATTGCTAGCCTCTCTAGTATCGCGCAACTTTCGCCGGTACCATACACCCACCATATACCTTCCTCAAAACAGCCAACATACCTACCTATTATGGCATTTTCATAGCCATTTTGAGATATATGCCATGCAACTTTCCACCGTTCCATTTATTATTACACACTCCATCATTGTCATATTGCTTTGCATGATCATGTAGTTGACATCGTATTTGTGGCAAAGCCACCTTTCATGATTCTTTCATACATGTCACTCTTGATTCATTGCACATCTCGGTACACCGCCGGAGGCATTCATATAGAGTCATATTTTGTTCTAAGTATCGAGTTGTAATTCTTGAGTTGTAAGTAAATAAAAGTGTGATGATCATCATTATTAGAGCATTGTCCCAGTGAGGAAAGGATGATGGAGACTATGATTCCCCCACAAGTCGGGATGAGACTCCGGATGAAAGAAAAGAGGCCAAAAAAGAAGAAGAGAGAAAGGCCCAAATAAAAAAATAAAAAAAGAGAGGAAAAGAGAGAAAAAGAGAGAAGGGGCAATGTTACTATCCTTCTACCACACTTGTGCTTCAAAGTAGCACCATGATCTTCATGATAGAGAGTCTCCTATATTGTCACTTTCATATACTAGTGGAATTTTTCATTATAGAACTTGGCTTGTATATTCCAATGACGGGCTTCCTCAAAATGCCCTAGGTCTTCGTGAGCAAGCAAGTTGGATGCACACCCACTGATGCGGAGCATCCCTCGACCATCCCGATGGACGTCACACCGCCACCGCGAGAACGGAGAGAACCTACGACGAGAGCTCGCGCACGCACCGTCAAAACTGAGGTGAACTCTTTCCTCTTTGAGTTTCATTCAGATTCACACGAGAGTCAGATTCTACCTCATATGGAAACTCTATGCACTCATAGGTACCGAGGAGAAGATCGTGAAGAGGCAAGGGCGGAGACACAAGCAACTATGGAGGAGGAGAAGGAAGAAGGACACGCGAGGCGCGAAGCATGAGAGATCTCGGACCTCCCCGGGTGCCTGGCCACCAAGGGCCCGGGTGCCTGGCCACCCCCAGCCGCTTGGTGGCCTGGCCTCTGGCCACCCCGGGTGCCCGACCACCAAGGGTCCGGGTGCCCGGCCCTGCCTGGGCGCTGCCCCTGCCGCCCCGGGTGCCCGTCCAACTGGCCCCGGGTGCCGGCCCCTCCCACTAGAGCTGCTGCCATTGCCTCTGGGTGCACGGGCCACCACACCCTGGGTGCCCGACCCCCTCCCGCCAGGTGCCGCCTGCCACCACCCTGGGTGCCAGGGCCACTACCCCGGGTGCCCGACCTCTTCAGCGCCAAGGGTGCAGCCTCCCTGACTGGACCGGGTGCCCGGTGTTCCGCGCCCCGGGTGCCCGGACCCCTCCGAGAGTGTGTGCGTTTTCAGGGTCATTTTGGACCTTTATTTCGTCCCTAGGTTATAAGTACCTCCCACCTAGATCATTTGGAAGGATAGCAAAGTATTGGATAGACAAAGAGAGAGCTTTTCTCATCTTCCTCCCATGGAGATCATGACCTCCTAAGGGAGAAGATCCTCTTGTGGATATCAAGACCCCATCTAGGGAAGGATCCCCATCATAGGATCATCAAGACCTCTCTCCTCATAGGATTAGGATGAACTAGTACCTTGTATCTTTCCTTTGTTGTCCTTGAATCTTTGTGATCTCTTGTGTGTTCTTGGATCTAGCATATGTGTGATTGGATCTAGTCAATTTGAGTGTTTTCCCTCTCTTGTGTTCTTCGTGTTCTTGGGGATTTCCCCTCCAATTTGTGAAATATCTCCATCGAGGGTTCCACCCTACAACATCTTGGTATCATGAGCCACGTTGATCACGAAATTGGTGCCTCCCCTCTTTGTTTTCTAGCCATATTTTGTGTGTTCTTCCCTAATTTCGAAAATTCCCCACCGAAAATAGCCCCAATTTTTTTTTGTGATTTGTTGTTTTGATGAGATTTTGTTGGATTTAATCCATGGATTTGCTTGGTTTCAAGTGGATCTAGCATTCCCCCATCCATCTACACCTTTACCTCCATGAAATCCACCAATTTCTCCCATTTTCCATGAATTTCCGCCTAAACCCGTGACCCCTGGGCACCCGGACCTCACACACCGGGCACCCGGACCCCCCCCCCCCCCCGCGCACATCCCCGCTGACCCCCCTGGGTGCCTGCACCCCGAGCCCTGGGCACCCACACCCCCGGGCTGTTTGCCCCTGACCACCCCGGGTGCCCGCACCTTCCACCCCCAGGCACCCGCACCTTCCCGAATCAGCTCACCGATCAAAACTGTTTCGGCCATAACTTTTGCTCCCGGAGTCTGATTTTGACGTTCTTTAGCTCGTTGAGTAGCTATTGACATCCCCCATCCATCTAGATAGGTTCAAACACCATTTGACTCCATCAAAAATTTGGCATTCTGGCATCTTTGCATAGGCCATCCACCATATCATCCGCCAAACCACCATAGCTTTCCGTAACCTAACCCATTTTAGTTCCATATAGCATTTGTGGTTGCTTGAGTGGTGACTTGAGTCTCCTAAGGTGTTTCGGCTACTTAGGGACAGTCGCTTCGTCATCAACCACCACCACCACTTCCACATTTCCAACTCCGGAACCACCTACACATTCCGCTACCACCATTTGACATTCTCCTTTGAGATTTTGTGTTTGAGGTTTTTACCGTTTCCTAAGGTGTTTCAGATACTTAGGGACGGGTCTACATCATCTTGGTATCTACATCAAGAACACCGCCACTCATCTTCGCCGCGAGGTCATCTTCGACATCGACCACTTCACCATTTTGACACCCTAACCATAAGTAAGAACAGTAACATCTATATCATCTTGGTATCATGGTATCCCTTCATTGTACATTCTTTCCATTACATTGTTAACCCCTTAGCCCATTTTGCGTCACTTGCCTACCGAGACTAGCCATTTGAGTATTGCCGGCAACGTTACTTCTGCACATTAGTGATCATTGATCTACACCTTCCATTGCATACATACCATATCATATTGGTATCATCTTGGCATCATATCATCTCTTGGGTCACAAGATTGTTCCCGCATATACACAATTGCTATCTTGGTTTGTGCATTTCTCATAAGTGGCCATATCAAAAAAAGAGAGAATAAGCTTTTAAGCAAAAAGAAAAAGAGAGCAAAGAGCTTGTGAGCAAGAGCCGTATCATCATACCACATTGCACATAAGATTGTCATATCCGATCATCTTGGATCATCTTGAGAAGAACACCGGGAACATCATACACATAGCATTCTTGGGATCGAAGGCTCATACATTTTGCATCTTATAGGTTGTGCACAAGTGTCGTATCCGCCTATGGAGCAATCGTGCTAGCTTCTCTCTTGAGTTGTGCAACACGAGCGTTTTTCGTGGATTCCACACTTTGTGCTCATTCCTTGGTTGCACGACCCCATTTATCTATCCGTGTGTGTGTTTCCGTGTGCCACATATTGATATTGGTCTACTTGTTTCACTTGCGAACTTGTGAATCTTTTCCAACATTATTGTCTCTTGCTAACATTTTGCATCAATTTTTTGTGCCACTATCCTCACCGAGCTCCACCATAAGCCTTACTTGTGTAGGTGTGAGAATTGACAAGATCCGGTACCAATTGTGCTATTTCCTTGTATTGAGTGATCATTGATCCAGCTTCAACATTGGAAAAGGTACATTGGTCTAGTTCTTTCCTTTCTTCCACTCACATTTGCTCGAGTCTTGTGATGGATAGGCAAGGCATTTCATCTCCGGTCTTCCACGACAACGACGACGCGAACAACTACATCAAAAAAACGTCCACCTTCGGACTACAACGAGCAATGCGAGGCATTGAGCGACTCGCCATCGACATTCACCAAAACGAAGCAAGGAAAAGGGACTACATTGACACCAAGTTGGCCGAACAAATGGATCAAGTACGAGACATGGTGGCCAACTACAAGTCTTCTTCCCCTTCGTCATCTTCAAGGCAGCGACGCTCAAGTGGCCAATCTTCGAAACATCATCGAGCTCAAGCACTACAACACCATCAAGATGAAGATGCTCACAATGCATACACCTACAAGTTCCAAAAGGCTCTACATCAAGCTACAGTCAAACTTCATGAGCACAAGATAAGACCGCGAGATGAGTACCAACAAGACGGAGCTACGACTACTACAACCACTTCGGCATCTTCGCCAAGTGTTCTCAAGGCCATCCACGGCAATGGTGACAACATGATCGAGCATGGGACTTTCCCTTCGGTCATGGAGGAGAGTGATGATGTGCCATCTTCGGCCTTCATCCACGACGACGACGATGAGATGGTTGAGCATGGGATTTTCCCTTCGACCACAGCGACGTATGATGACTTGAGTGACTTGTGCCACCATATTGAGAGTGAGAGTGACTTCACCACTAGCCCCATATATGATGAGTTGCCACAATTCCCATGTGAGGAGAGCCACCATCACCACCACTTGAGTGATTTGAGTGACTCCACCATATGTGACATTGAGTGCACCTACCTGGAGGGAGTGAGTGAGCCACCACCACATAGAGAGAGTGAGATAGTTGATAGGGCATGTGAGGCCACTATGATTTCTAACAACTTAACCTCTACATCTATTGTGTCTTCTCATTTGGTGCTAGGTCCCATATATGATGACGCGCCGATTCGTTACGACTTCATCCTTCCTATGGACAAGATGATGGCCATGGTGGAATATGATGCACACCCCACATGGTTCCATCAAGATGAAGATGATGACCACCATATGGTATTTGCCACCTCACCTACACCACTTGAGTGGAATGAACAAGGTAACATAGGTGAAGGTGATGCTCTAGTCCCACTAGTGGACATTCTTGACATTGATTGCTTGCATGATGTTGATCCACCTATTACCATACTTCATGCTAGTGTGACTTCCCTATGCGATGATTTACGCATTCATGATGAGTTTGATGATTGCCATGTGGAGTCTATTAGTTGTGATGCCATGTTACATAGGATATCTTGTGAGAATTCTCTAGGTCACATCATGTTTGACAATCCGCTTGACTTGTCATATGCTATGCATGAGATCAACAATATGTCATATTTACAATCTCTTCATAGTGACTATGCATATGCCATCAACATAAACCCAAGTTGCACATATGGCATAGATGACAAGCCCATGGTTATTGGCATTTGTTTTTCTTGTGATGATATTAATATGCTCCCTTTGCATCATTTATCTCATATGCCATGCCATGAACACCAAGCTTCGAATATGCATTGTTTTGGATGCTATCCATTTTCTCCATATGATGTTTCCGCTATTGCTCATGAGGAGACCCCCATAGTTCCCTCATCCATATTAGGAGATTTTGATCCATCCCATACTTTGCATGATCCCACTACTTGTGTGCACCATATGCTCCCCATGAATAAACATGCTAGTGATGTGCCATATACTTGCATTCTCAATTTGTGTCCCCATCATGTCATACATAACACCTATCCTTTCATGATGGATGCCATGTTCTTATACCAGGCATCAAATTTTTTGAGCGATGCTTATCTTGTGCTAACTAACACATGCACATACACATCATGATGGATGATGTGTAAATTTACCACGCACACACTTTCTTTGGTTTGTGTCTCTTTTGTGTAGGTACCCATGAATACTTGTCAACCTCACAATCCCACGAGTTGACAAAACAAGCTCTAGAGAGCAATGATGACTTGGGATCCCATGGAGGGTCTTTCCCACCGCTCTCTTCGCGGAAAGACTTCGCGCATTTCTTCTACATGGCACTCACTTGGCTATGGGCTATTTTCCATTACATATTCTATGCCCATCTTGCCATGTTCACTTTGCATGATATGCTCATTCCTATGCCTTTGCCATGCATTTGTAACCCATGCTTTGCATTACACATGATGATTGATTCTACTACGTGTTTGTGTATTTGCAAGCTTGGTGGAGATATTTCTTGTTATTGCCATGTTTGCTATGTGCCCCATGCCTATGATGATACATCGATCTTGCTTTGTGTTCGTGCTTGCGATATGTCATGTGCATTGTCTATGCTTATTATTTGCACACATGACATGCTTGTCATGATTCCTCCTAGTATGTTGCATCTTCGCACTACTAGCTTGCTTGACTTGATCACTATGATTGCTTGCTTTGTCGCATCTCCCATGTTCCATTCTTACTCGCTTTCTTGGGTTGATGCCATATATGTTGATGCCTCTCACTTGATTTGTCGTGATCATTGTCTCTTGCCTCCATTGGTTGCATCTCTCATATCATCTTGTATTGCGTGCCAACTTGCTATGATTATTGATCGTTGAGACTTGGACATATTACTTGTGAAGCATGCTTGTTTACTTGAACCTATTGTATTTGGTTGTTCTCGCATCCTATGCCTCCATACTATGAAATGCTCCCTTGTCTTTCCTTATGATGAGCATGATGCATACACTTGTTGGGTATCTAACCACACGAATGATAGGTTTTGCACTTCCGCTAACCTCATTTGTTTTTCCAAGTGTTTGTTATTCTTGCTCCTTTTGAAGGGATCACAAGACGGTGCGACACTGGAGAGTGCCAATTTCGAGCTTGAAGTTGATGAGTCCTTGGTGGTTGTCCACTTCTACACGGCGACACCCTCTCTTTCCCATGGTGATGAAGATCATGATCCGTGGACGGATCTCTCCCACGGGGGCGGGAGATGATGCGGAGCATCCCTCGACCATCCCCATGGATGTCACACCTACACCGCAAGCACGAAGAGAACCTACGACGAGAGCTCGCGCACGCACCATCAAAACCGAGGTGAACTCTTTCCTCTTTGAGTTTCATCTGGATTCACACGAGAGTCGGATTCTACCTCAAATAGAAACTCTATGCACTCGTAGGTACCAAGGAGAAGATCATGAGGAGGCAAGGACGGAGACACAAGCAAGTATGGAGGAGGAGAAGGAAGAAGGACGAGCGAGGCATGAAGCAAGAGGGGCCTCAGACCTCCCCGGGTTCCCGGCCACCCCTAGCCGCTGGCTGGCCTGGCCGTTGGCCACCCCGGGTGCCCGGCCACCAAGGTCCCGGGAGCCCGGCCATGCCTGGGCGCTGCCCCTGCCACCCCGGGTGCCCGACCCCTCCTGCTGGAGCTGTTCCATCGCCTCTGGGTGCCCGGGCCACCACACCCCACGTGCCCGGCCCCGTCCCGCCGGGTGCCGCCTGCCACCACCCCGGATGCCCGGGTCACTACCCCCGGGTGCCCGGCCTCTTCAGCGCTAAGGGCGCAGCCTCCCTGACTGGACCAGGTGACCGGTCCTCCGCGCCCCAGGTGCCCGGACCCCTCTGAGAGTGTGTGCATTTTCAGGGTCATTTTGGACCTTTGTATCCCCCTCTCCCTCTATTTCGTCCCTAGACTATAAGTACCTCCCACCTAGCTCATTTGGAAGGATAGCAAAGTATTGGATAGACAAAGAGAGAGCTTTGCTCATCTTCCTCCCATGGAGATCATGACCTCCTAAGGGAGAAGATCCTCTTGTGGATATCAAGACCCCATCTAGGGAAGGATCCCCATCATAGGATCATCAAGACCTCTCTCCTCATAGGATTGGGATGAACTAGTACCTTGTATCTTTCCTTTGTTGTCCTTGAATCTTTGTGATCTCTTGTGTGTTCTTGGATCTAGCATATGTGTGATTGGATCTAGTCAATTTGAGTGTTTTCCCTCTCTTGTGTTCTTCGTGTTCTTGGGGACTTCCCCTCCAATTTGTGAAAGATGTCCATCTAGGGTTCCACCCTACAACACCCACTTAGTTTCTTTTTGAGCTTTCATACACTTATAGCTCTAGTGCATCCGTTGCATGTCAATCCCTACTCACTCACATTGATATCTATTGATGGGCATCTCCATAGCCCGTTGATACGCCTAGCTGATGTGAAACTATCTTCTCCTTTTTGTCTTCTCCACAACCACCGTTCTATTCCACTATAGTGCTATGTCCATGGCTCACGCTCACTTATTGCGTTAAAGTTGAAAAAGTTTGAGAATACTAAAGTATGAAACAACTGCTTGGCTGAAACCGGGGTTGTGCATGATTAAATATTTTGTGTGATGAAGATAAATCATAGCCAGACTATATAATTTTGTAGGGATAGCTTTCTTTGGCCATGTTATTTTGAGAAGACATGATTGCTTTGTTAGTATGCTTGAAGTATTATTGTTTTTATGTCAATATTAAACTTTTGTTTTGAATCTTATGGATCTGAATATTCTTGCCACAATAGAGAAGATTACATTGATAAATATGTTAGGTAGCATTCCACATCAAAAAATTTGTTTTTATCATTTACCTACTCGAGGACGAGCAGGAATTAAGCTTGGTGATGCTGATATGTTCCAACGTATCTATAATTTTTGATGTATTCATGCCATGTTTATAATATTTCTACATGATTTTGGTATGATTTGGTTAGAACTAAAACAGACTGACGCTGTTTCAGCAGAACTACCGTGGTGTTGTTTTTTGTGCAGAAATAAAAGTTCTCGGAATGCGCTGAAAATCAACGGAGGTTTTTTTGGAAAATACAAAAAATACTAGAATGAAAAGTTATTGAAGGGGAGTCCCATGGGCCCCACAAGGGTGGAGGGCGCCCCCACCCCCCTGGGGCGCGCCCTGTGTCTCGTGGACTCTCCGTGGGGCCCCCTTACTTGTTCTCGACACCAACGTCTCCTATAAATCCCCAAACCTCCAGAAAATAACCTAGATCAAGAGTTCCGCCGCCGCAAGCCTCTGTAGCCACCAAAAACCTCTCGGGACCCTGTTCCGGCACCCTGCCGGAGGGGGGATCCATCACCGGTGGCCATCTTCATCATCCCTACGCTCTCCATGACGAGGAGGGAGTAGTTCACCCTCGGGGCTGAGGGTATGTACTAGTAGCTGTGTGTTTGATCTCTCTCTCTCTCTCTCTCTCTCTCGTGTGCTTGATTTGGCACGATCTTGACGTATCGCGAGCTTTGCTATTATAGTTGGATCTTATGATGTTTCTCCCCCTCTACCTTCTTGTAATGGATTGAATTTTCCCTTTGAAGTTATCTTATTGAATTGAGTCTTTAAGGATTTGAGAACACTTGATGTATGTCTTGCATGGGATACCTGTGGTGACAATGGGTTATTCTATTGATTCACTTGGTGTATGTTTTGGTGATCAACTTGCGGGTTCCATGACCTTGGGAATCTATGCATAGGGGTTGGCACACATTTTCGTCTTGACTCTCTGGTAGAAACTTTGGGTCACTTTATGAAGTTCTTTTTGTTGGTTTGAATAGATGAATCTGAGATTGTGTGATGCATATCATATAATCATACCCACGGATACTTGAGGTGACATTGGAGTATCTAGGTGACATTACGGTTTTGGTTGATGTGTGTCTTAAGGTGTTATTTTACTACAAACTCTAGGTCTGTTTGTGACACTTATAGGAATAGCCCAATGGATTGATCGGAAAGAATAACTTTGAGGTGGTTTCGTACCCTATAATAATCTCTTCGTTTGTTCTTTGCTATTAGTGACTTTGGAGTGACTCTTTGTTACATGTTGAGGGATTGTTATATGATCTATTTATGTTATCATTATTGAGAGAACTTGCACTAGTGAAAGTATGAACCCTAGGCCTTGTTTCGAACATTGCAATACCATTTTCGCTCACTTTTGTTACTTGTTACCTTGCTATTTTTATAATTTCAGATTACACAAACCTATATCTACCATCCATATTGCACTTGTATCACCATCTCTTTGCCGTACTAGTGCACCTATACAATTTACCATTGTATTGGGTGTGTTGGGGCACAAGAGACTCTTTGTTATTTGGTTGCAGGGTTTTTTGAGAGAAACCATCTTCCTCCTACGCCTCCCACG
This sequence comes from Triticum aestivum, assembly GCF_018294505.1. Classification (NCBI taxonomy): domain Eukaryota; kingdom Viridiplantae; phylum Streptophyta; class Magnoliopsida; order Poales; family Poaceae; genus Triticum; species Triticum aestivum. The sequence goes on along the minus strand of NC_057804.1, from coordinate 432,078,020 downwards.
GATTGATAAACCTTAGGTCATCCCCTTGAGGGAAATTTGCTACTGTCCTACAAACCTCTGCACTTGGAGGCCCAACAACATCTAAAAGAAGAAGGTTGCATAGTAGACATCACCCCCTCTGGTAGTTATTTGCTCCACTAATTTTTAAATAATCCATAAAAAATCTCTATGAAGTTTCATCTTATTTGGAGTTGTGCAGAATAGGTAGCTCTGACATGCTTTTTTAGGTCCAAAATTCCAGCTGTCGGTATTCTCCCTCTTTGTGTAAACCTTGCATATTATGAGAGAAAAGGCATTAGAATTACTCCCAAAAGCATTATTATGCATAAAAACATTATAAATAAAAGAAGGAAAACATGATGCAAATGGACGTATCAACCTGCCACGTGCTTCAACACCGCATACATCGGTATGTATTATTTGCAATAAGTCATTAGCTCGCTCTATTGTTCCGGAGAATGGAATTTTATTCATCTTACACATGATGCATGGTTCGCAAGTATCAAATGATTCATAATCAAGTGATTCCAAAAGTCCATCCACATGGAGTTTCTTCATGCGCTTTACACCAATATGACCTAAACGGCAGTGCCACAACTATGTTGCACTATCATATTATCAACTTTGCATCTTTTGGCATCAATATTATGAATATGTGTATCACTGCAATCGAGATTCAACAAGAATAGACCATTCATTAAAGGTGCATGACCATAGACGATATTACTCATATAAATAGAAGAACCATTATTTACTAACTTAAATGAATAACTGCCTCGCAATAAACAAGATCCAGATATAATGTTCATGCTCAACACTGGCACCAAATAACAATTATTGAGGTCTAAAACTAATCCCAAAGGTAGATGTAGAGGTAGTGTGCCGATGGCGATCACATCAACCTTGGAACCATTCCCGACGCCCATCGTCACCTCATCCTTAGCCAATCTTCGTTTATTCCGCAGCTCCTATTTTGAGTTACAAATATGAGCAACTGAACCAATATCAAATACCCAGGCGCTACTACAAGCATTAGTAAGGAACAAATAAATAACATGTATATCAAATATACCTTTGTTCACCTTGCCATCCTTCTTATCTGCCAAGTATTTGGGGAAAATCCGCTTCCAGTGACCATTTCCTTTGCAGTAGAAGCACTCAGTTTCAGGCTTGGGTCCAGCTTTGGGTTTCTTCATGAGAGCATTTGTGATAAGAAAGGGTATGTGTGTTTGAAAGGAGTGGTGCAAGAACGTATTCTGAGCCTCAGTCAACACAACTTGTTTTGCCTTTTCCGAACAGCATTCTTATCAGGACCCTCCTTTATATAAACCACTCGTAGATATATACCTGCCTGTGGCCTCAGATGAATACATCGATAGATAAGAAGGGAAATGCATCATCTAGAAAGGCTTACTGAGGTTTAGGGACGTTTGTGTGATGGATCGTACGCTTACTCACGACGACTTGGCTATTCAATAAAGGCCGGAGTCAACGTGAGCCTTAGGGTCCAAAAACATTCCATTAGTGTCAGCTATTAGCGATTATTCAAAGTCGTAATGGTATAAATTATTGGTCAATTCCACTGATTCTTCTTTCCCACTCCTTCATTGGCTATAGCGCCTTACCTCTTTTGTGACTTGTCCTTAAAAACAACTTGCTTTCTATTCTTCTTGCAGTTCCCTTTTTTCCCTTGCCATTTTTCTTAAAACTGGTGGTGTTGTTAACCATCAACACTTGATGCTCTTTCTTGATTTCTACCTCTGTAGATTTCAGCATCGCGAAGAGCTTGGGAATCGTTTTTGTCATCCCTCGCATATTATAGTTCATCATGAAGCCTTTGTAGCTTGGTGGCAGTGACTGGAGAACTCTTATCAATAACACACTCAACTGGAAGATCAATTCCCAGTTGAGTCAAGTGGTTATGATACCCAGACATTTTGAGTATGTGTTCACTGACAGAACTGTTCTCCTCCATCTTACAACTAAAGAACTTGTTGGATACTTCATATTTTTCAACCCGGGCATTTGCTTGAAATATTAACTTCAGCTCTTGGAACATCTCATATGCTCTGTGGCATTCAAAACACTTTTGAAGTCCCGGTTCTAAGCCGTAAAGCATGGCACACTGAACTATCAAGTAGTCATCAGATCGATCCTGCCAGATGTTCATAACATCTGCTTCAACTCCCGCAGCAGGTGTGTCACCTAGTGGTGCATCAAGGACATAATTCTTCTGTGCAGCAATCAGGATAATCCTCAAGTTACGGACCCAGTCTGTGTAGTTGCTACCATCATCTTTCAACTTAGCTTTCTCTAGGAACGCAATAATATTCACGGGAATGGTAGCACGGGCCATTGATCTAGAACATAGATATGCAAAAACTATTAAGACTAAGTTCATGATAAAATTTAGTTCAAATAATCAAATTACTAACGAACTCACTTAAATCAACATTCCCCAAGTTTTCTAAGTGATACATGATCCAAATTAACTAACCCATGTCCGATCATCATGTGAGATGGGGTAGTCTTCAATGGTGAACATATCTATGTTGATCATATCTACTATATGACTCACATTTGACCTTTTAGTCTCCGGTGTTCCGAGACCATGCCTGTACATGCTAGGCTCATCAAGTTTAACCCAAGTACTCTGCATATGCAAAACTGGCTTACACCAGTTATATGTGGACGTAGAGTCTATCACACCCAATCATCACGGGGTGCTTTGAAACGACGAACTTTAGCAATGGTGCATACTCAGGGAGAACACTTTTATCTTGAAATTAAGTGAAGGGATCATCTTATAATGCTATTGTCACTCTAAGCAAAATAAGATGCATAAAGGATAAACATCACATGCAATCAAAAATATGTGACATGATATGGCCATCATCATCTTGTGCTTTTGATCTCCATCTCCAAAGCATCGACATGATCTCCATCGTCACCGACATGACACCTTGATCTCCATCTATTGTGGTTTTGCGTAGGTAAAAATGGTTCTTGCTAGTTGCGCATAGCAGCCACATAAAACTTGTAACAACAATGTAGAGGACGTCTAACTTGTTTTTTCAGGGCATGTTGTGATGTGATATGGTCAAGATATGATGTGATATATGTTGATGTATGAGATGATCATGTTTTGTAATAAGTTCATGACTTGCATGTCGATGAGTATGACAACTGGTAGGAGCCTTAGGTTGTATTTAATTATTGTATGAACTACGTGTCAATCACTTCAGCGCCATGTAATTGCTTTACTTTATCATGATGCATTAGCAATAGTTGTAGAAGCAATAGTTGGCGAGATGACCATGACACAATGATTGCTATTTAACCTTCTGCAAGGACTGCCATAGTCAAATTAGATTCAACTGAAGTGGGATAAACAGACACCCACTAGCCACCTTTGTGCAAAACAAGTTGCATGTTAATTGGTGAAACCGGTCTCATGTACGTGGGCATGTAAGATTGGTCCGAGCCGTTTCATCCCACAATACCGCCGAATCAAAATAAGACATAGGTGGTAAGCAATATGAACATCATCGCCCACAACTCCTTTGTGTTCTATTCATGCATATCATCTACGCATAGACCTGGCTCTGATGCCACTATTGGGGAACATTGCATGGAAAGCAAAAAAATCTACGCACACGCAAGATCTCTCCATGGAGATGCATAGCTAGAGAGGGGGAGAGAATCTACATACCCTTGTATATCGCTAAGCGGAAGCATTTTATCAACACGGTTGATGTAGTCATACTCCTTCAGGATCCATTCCGATCAAGCACCGAACGTACGACACCTCCACGTTAAGCACACGTTCAGCTCGATGACGTCCTCGCCTTCTTGATCCAGCAAGAGGGGCAAAGTAGTAGATGAGTTTTGGCAGCACGACGACGTGGTGATGGTGGTCGTGAACTAGAGGAAGGAGATTAGAACCACACTGGGCTTCTAATTATGAGGATTAGAGGTAGCTAGGGCTAGCTCTAATTAGTCAACTAGGACCAACTAGAAGAGGCTCAAACACTTTTGTTGTAGGGGCTAGCCATGCTCCTCTATTTATATGTTGAGCCCTGGGGTCGTTACTTGGGGAGAGGGCCTCCCCAAAGTTAGTTTGGAATGCAAAGAAGAGTCCTTCTCGGACTCCAAGGCCCAACGCCACGGTTCATGGCGTTTACGTAAACACCAAGGACTACGTCATCTGGCCCAGGGGGTAGACACCAAGAACCTTGGCGTCTAGCCCCTGCCCTCCGAGAAAACCCCTTTTGCACTATCTTAAGGCCTGGTGGGCCTTACCCCTTGGCCCAACCATATCATCCTACATATCAATCTTTACCTCCGAACAATTCCAGAGCTCCTCGTCATGTCCGTGATCTCATCCGGGACTCCGGACAATATTCGGTCACCAACATACATAACTCATATAATACTATATCGTCAACGAACGTTAAGTGCGGACCCTACGGGTTCAAGAATGATGTAGACATGACCGAGGCGCTTCTCCGGTCAATAACCAATAGCGGGACCTGGATGCCCATATTGGTTCCTACATATTCTACGAAGATCTTTGTCGGTCGAACCTTTATGACAACATACATAGTCCCCTTTGTCCGTCGGTGTGTTACTTGCCCGAGATTCGATCGTTGGTATCTCCATACCTAGTTCAATCTCGTTACCAGCAAGTCTCTTTACTTGTTCCGTAATAGATCATCTTGTAACTAACTCCTTAGTCACTTTGCTTGAAAGCTTCTTGTTATGTTGTATTACCAAGAGGGCCCAGATACCTCTCCATCATACGGAGTGACAAATCCCAATCTCGATTCACGCCAACTCAACAGACACCTTCGGAGATACCTGTAGAGCACCTTTATGATCACCTAGTTACGAAGTGATGTTTGATAACACACAAGGTATTCCTCTGATATCCATGAGTTGCATGATCTCATGGTCGAACGAATATGTATTTGACATTAAGAAAGTAGTAGCAATAAACTGAACGATCATATACTAAGCTAATAGATGGGTCTTGTCCATCACATCATTCTCCTAATGATGTGATCCCTTTATCAAATGACAACGCATGTCTATGGTCAGGAAACCATAACCATCTTTTGATCAACGAGCTAGTCTAGTAGAGGCTTACTAGGGACTTGATATTTGCTTATGTATTCACACATGTATTTAAGTTTCCGATCAATACAATTATAGCATGAATAATAAACCTTTATCATGATCAAGGAAATATAATAATAACCACTTTATTATTGCCTCTAGGGCATATTTCCAACACTAAACTCTTAAAGACTATGGGATACATGTGAAACATGTTCCATTGCTTTGTGACAATGAAAGTGCTATTAAGATTGCTCACAATCCCGTGAATCATTCTCGAACTAAGCATATTGAAGTTCATCACCATTTCATTCATGATCATGTTGCTAAAGGAGATGTCAATCTTAAGCATGTTCGAACCGACAAGCAATTGGCGGATATCTTCACTAAACAGCTTGATGAAAAGATATTTTGTTGTTTGAGAGGTGAATTAAACAACATTGATGCCTCAAACTTGGAATAGAGTTTCCATTTGGATACATGCAAGGCATGCGCCTTTGTGACTAATCTTTGATATTTCTTTTATGATGATAATCATTTAACTTGGATATATTTGCATCCTTGTATGTAATCTAACCCTTGTAGGTACTTGTATGAGCAACAATCTATGAGATTGCAAATCAGTCACATCTTGAGCAATCTCTACATCACCAAGTATCTATGCTTTGGTTGTTGAAATCAAGGAAGCATGCACTTATTCAACATTCCCTTTGATAATATCTATATGATGAAATTCACTCGTGTCAATTTGGACACACAAGTGCTATTCCTTGCAAGACCACTCCATGTAGGAATATGAACTTCAAACTTGAAAGGATGCTCTCAACTATTGGTGGACTACATCAACCTTGAGAATCCAACATCAGTTCAACTACATGATCAAGATCAACACCACAACCCAAGGTATGTCATTCCATCTTGGAGACGCTTTACTCCAAGTTATGAGTTAAAGCAACTCAACAAGATGTGAATACATCAAGACACTTGAATGAAAAATGGCAACCCCATTTTGAGCTTAATGATGAGTGCTACTTCTTGAGCTTGCCGGTTTTTTCCTTGAAGAGGAAAGGGTGATGCAGCAAAGTAGAGCTAAGTATTTCCTTCAGTTTGAGAACCAAGGTATCAATCCAGTAGGAGAAGAACGTACAAATCACCAATACCTACACATACTATCAAACACTTGCACCCAACGCGATAAAGGGGTTGTCAATCCCTTAACGGTCACTTGCAAAAGTGAGATATGATAGAGATAGATAAATAGAACTAAACAAAAGATAAAATATTTTTGGGTTTTTTTTGGTTTATAGATCTGAAAATAAAAGATTGCAAAATAGTAGATCGGAAACTAATATGATGGAAAATAGTAGATCGGAAACTAATATGATGGAAAACAGACACGGGGGCCATAGGTTTCACTAGAGGTTTCTCTCATGAAGGCAAATAATACGGTAGGTGAACACATTACTGTCGAGCAATTTATAGAAAAGCGAAAAGTTATGACGATATCCAAGGTAATGATTATGCAATATAGGAATTTAGAGGAGATTCAAATAATATTCATAGATAAGCTGATCATAAATCCACAATTCATCGGATCTCGACAAACACACCACAAAAGAGTATTACATCGGATAGATCTCCAAGAACATTGAGGAGAACATGGTACTGAGAATCAAAGAGAGAGAGAAGAAGCCATCTAGCTACTAGCTATGGACCCATAGGTCTGAGGTGGACTACTCACGCTTCATCGAAAGGACAATAGAGTTGATGTAGATGTTTTCCGTGATCGAATCCCCCTCCATCAGGATGCCAGAAAAGGCCCCAAGATGGGATCTCACGGGAACAGAAGGTTGCGGCGGTGGAAAAGTGTTTTCGTGGATGCTTTTGGTAGTTTGGGAATATATGTGAATATATAGGAGGAAGATCTAGGCTAGGGGGGGTCACGAGGGGCCCACGAGGTAGGGGGCACACCCTACCCCCTGGGCACGCCCTCCACCCTTGTCACTGCCTCGTGGCTCTTTTGACTTGAACTCCAAGTCTCCTGGGTGTCTTCTGGTCCAAGAAAAATCATCGTGAAGTTTTAGTCCGTTTGGACTCCGTTTAGTATTCCTTTTCTGCGAAGCTCAAAAACAAGGAAAAAGCAGAAACTGGCACTGGGCTCTAGGTTAATAGGTTAGTCCCAAAAATAATATAAATAGCATATTAATGCATATAAAACATCCAAAATAGATAATATAATAGCATGGAAGAATAAAAAATTATAGATACGTTGGAGACGTATCAATGAGTATGACCTACGATCAAGTGATCTCACTTGAATCCTAAGTCAATGTACTCTAACATAGGTGACTTTGTCGCCGACCATTTCTAGATGATGTTATCTAGTGTTCCCCTTTCTCAGTTTCATTGCCATTGTGTGTCTTCTTACTGTTGTGTTTCCCTTCTAAAACAAAAAAAACGTCTTCTAGATCTCTTTTGCTATCTGTCTTGTTTGTCCTTGTATCAAAAATTTAATTCATTGCAACTCTTTATGAAAATTCCTTGAAAATCTTTGTGAAATTTCATTTGCAAGTGAGCTGAGTTGACAAAACATTTCCTCTGCATTAAACTCGATTCCACCGATCCAACCCCATCGACCAAACCGAAGCACAAGGTTTACTTGTATATAGTTCATCGGTTCTACCGACACGGACTAACTCAGTCTCACCGATGAGGACCTCTAGTGGCTCTGCTATCTCGGAGTCACCAATTGAAACAGATTGGCGCCACCGGTTTCACTGCTGAGAAAACTTTTTGCCATCTTATATTGCCTATTTTCTTCAGATCTACTCAATGATTCTTTTTCTTCCGTCTGTATCTTGAGCTACATTATGCTTGCTTGTGTCTCTCAAGGATCATACTCACTTGACTCATATCCATGAAAACTACCCTTCTTGGAAATTGATGTCAAAGGGGGAGAGAGAGCACATCAAAGCTTACTCTTACAAAACTCTTCTAAGAAATGAAGAGAGATGCAATGTCATAAGAGGAGAGAAGTCACATGTATTTAAGAGGGGAAAGACATGTTAGTATTTGTTTTGAGATATATTTGATCTCATTCATTTCTACTCTGATTTATTATTTCTACTTTGATTTTATCTCACCCTACCTTCTCCCATTATCCAATGTTAGATTTAGGGGGATAAAGAGTCCATGCTTAAGGAGAGAAAATCCATGCTTAAGGGGAGAAAAATCCTTAGAACTTATTACAAATCTTTGAGTCCTTGGGGACATGTCTATATTTGAATGAAATACTCACTCTGTGATACTCACGAATTACATGTCATCCAATCTTGGTACTCTTGTGGATCTTGAAGTCTCTTTCTTGTTTGAAGTTCTCTTGTATTATCTAACCCTGTTTTCTCAAGCTTGCTTCTTCAAGAGTCAGTTCAAGGACCACAAGGTAAGTATACGCATCTCACTCATGTGCATGATGATCTCTTGCTTTTGTACATATTTTTTGCAAGAGGGATTCATAAACATGAAGGTACATCTCATTTGATCTTTGCTCTGATGCATATAGCCAAGATACATGTAACTCATTAATTGTTCTGTCATGATGTGCATTCACATGTTATTTAATTTTATCGTTACATGACTGCACATGTGTAGGGGGAGCTTATGCATGTTGCATGTTCTTCCAAAGCTTTACGTACTACTCTTCATATCATTTACTTAAACCTTTGATGTATTTTGTCCTCAATTACCAAAAAGGGGGAGACTGAAAGCACAAGTGCTCCCTGGGGGATTTTGGTAATTAATGTCAACGTATATTTTGTTGGACTAATAGTTTTATCTAGTACATTTTAGATAAGTCCAATAGTGGAGCGGCAAGGACAAGAGGATGTGGAACCCTTCAAAATGCTAAGACAAAAATTGACAAAAGCTCAAGATTCTTCATTTCTATTTAAGTGATCCAAGATAAAATTGAGTCCATAGGAAAGCCAATACTATTAAAAGGGGTTGAGGTGTTGCTAAATGGTCTACTTGCTCAAAGTGCTTAGTGATATCGCTCCAAAACCCTCATCCACTTTGTACATCTAGATATGTCCAAACCTTGATTCCAAACTCAGCCCCACTGATACTTTCTACCCTGAGCCACCGAGTTCATTTGACATAGCCACTGCGAGAAATCCTAACGATTCGGTCACACCGATACAGATTTCGGTCCCACCAAGATGGCCTTGCTAGCGCTCTATTATCTGTTGCATTCACTTTGGTCTCACTGAGTTGTTGCAATCTGTCTCACCAAGTTGTCTTGACAGATTCTCTGTTGCTTATTGCTTCACTTTGGTCTCACCTAATTGATGGAATCGACGCCACCGAGATGAAGTTTCCCTAAGCCCTAGCACATCGGTCCCACCGAGTTGTTTAAGTCGGTCCCGCCGAGATTCCTAACGTTCATATTTTTTGAACAGATCAATGCCACCGAGTTTCCTATTCGGTGCCACCAAGACGAGTCAAAAGTGTGTTACGATTGGATTTTGTGTGGAGGCTATATATACCCCTCCACCCCTTCTTCCTCATTGAGGAGAGCCATCATAATGTGCCTACACTTCCACCATTCATTTTGTGAGACAGAACCACCTACTCATGTGTCGAGATCAAGAGTTTCCATTCCAACCATTTGAACCTTGATTTCTAGCCTTCCCCAAGTTGCTTTCCACTCAAATCCCTCTTTAACCATAGCTAAATCTGTGTGTGTGAGAGAGAGTTGAGTGTGGGGAGACTATCATATGAAGCACAAGAGCAAGGAGTTCACATCAACACACCATTTATTACCTTTTGGAGAGTGGTGTCTCCTAGATTGGTTAGGTGTTGCTTGGGAGCCTCCATCGTGATGTGGAGTTGAACCAAGAAGTTTGTAAGGGAAAGGAGATTTCCTACTTCATGATGATCTACCCGAGTGAGGGAAGTCCTTCATGGACGATGACCATGGTGGGATAGACAAGGTTTCTACTTTGTGGACCCTTCCACTACAAAAAAATACACTTCCGTGATGATACGTGTTTGTCACAGTAGGTCACGTTTTCTGTCATGCATGTACATCCATGACGATTTTATGACAGAATCAAGATAGCCATACATGTGTTGTCGTAGAAGTGTTTCATGACAATACCAAAATTATCATCACGGAAGTGTCCACTTCCATGACGATAAATCACGCGTCATAGAAGTGCTTTCATCAAGGGTGACCGACACATGGCATCCACCATAACGGGTCGCCGTTAAGCTATCGGGTCCAGTTTTGGATCCGATAACCCGCTAACAGCCACGACCAATGGCGATTTTCCACGTGTAAACTTCTCATTGGCTGACGGAGCCACATGTGAGCTTGGCGTTGGCACAAATGTCACTCATCCAATGGGAGAGATGCGCCTATGATATGTTGACACGTGGACCGGCCCAAAGTGGCCCATAAAGATTAAATGGGCCAGCCCAACTAAAGGCCCATAAGATTTTGCAGACCATAATGGGCCGACCCAACTAAAGGCCGACAAGATTTTACAGACCATAATGTGCTGGCCCAGCTAAAGGCCCACAAGATTTTGCAGACCATAATGGGCCGGACAAGCAAAAGGCCCACCAGATTTTGAAGACACTAGTGGGCCGACCCATTAACAAGCTGCCATGTTTTGGGCCAAATGCGGCTCATATTTCATCCGGTCCATTAACAACCTACCATGTTTTGGGCCTAATAAGGGCCCATATGAGATCTAGCTCGTTAATAGTTTACCACGTTCTGGGCCATATTACGGCTCATATCTGATCCGGCCCTTTAAGAGCCTTTGGGCTAAATTATGGCCCATATCAGATTCGACCCGTCAACTGGACCGTGTGCTTTTGGGCCCACTTGAGGCCCGGTTAGGATTTCGGTTTGCTAAAGGCCCATTTAGCAATACAGCCTCATATTAGTTTTGGCCTGTTAAAGGCCCGTTTAACATTTTAGCCCTATATTTATTTTGGCCTGTTAAAAGCATGTCATATAGTTGGGCCTAACTATGGCCCGCTTTGCATCCGCCTGCTCATAGCCGATAATCTGATTGGGCCAAACAAGGACCGAGACAATTTTGGCCTGTTAACGGCCTGTGATGTGATTGGCACAATCATGGGCTGGGGTCTATTTCGGCCTGTTATCGGTCCATGAGTTGTTCATCACGTTTCAAGCCCAACCTACTTTTGAGCCACCTAAAAGCCCATTGAATTTTCTTGCGAAAATAGGGCCGGTGGTTTACTTGGCCTATTAAAGTCCCCAAACTACTAGTGGGCCAGTTTGCATTTAGGCATGTTAACGGACCAAGATGACTGGACCCATGATGCGGCCCATACATAGTGATTTGCATGACGGGCCAATCATGTACCATAATTTTACGGTTTGGCTGGTTAACTTTTCATGGAGCGAATACAGGATATATATATATATACAGTAAAAATAACCGCAACACCATGAATAAGAAAAAACCTAGACTATACAATAAAGAAATTACTACATATTACATCCACTAGGCATCAAAGTTCGCCACTATGATAATAAAGCACAAGCAGACAATAGATTACATACACTGGGCATCAAAGATCGCCACCAGTGCAAATAAACATGCTGACAAAATAATAATATACAAAATCGACAAAACTTCAATAGAGTTCATGGAAGATTAACCCTGCTCGGGAGCTGCAGCGCAAGCAGCTGAGCAAGCTGATGAGACTACGCTTGTTTGACGCTTATATCCTCCTCACTCTGAAAGAGAAACAAGCAGACAAATGACAGGTTTTGCACATATAAGTATGAGGGCTGACAATTCAACACATTTCTTATTGACAAATAAAAGTGACACAGTTTAAAATAGCATTAACACAATATGGTATTGTTCAGGTTAAGACATGGCAGGAAATGACATTGTGAAGGAGTTGGCAGCTTCATGAGACCAATGAATTACATATCAAGAACTCATAAATATCAATGGTTAGTGTGCTATCAATTTATCCCATTTCAGATTGGCAAATAAAGAGACGGTTTAAATAATAGTAGAATGATATGACATTTTTCATAGTTAAGACATTGCAGAATATGACATTGTGCTATAGTGGGTAGGTTCACCACACCACTAGATTATGGATCAAGAACAGAAGCATACATGCAGTGCAAAAGAAGATGACTTGCTCTGTATAGTTAAATTTACATGGTATGAAGAAGGAACTTGGTTGTACAACTAAAAACTTAAATTGAGAAGGACAAACTTTTGTTTATGAACTACATAATAAACTTTAAACATGCAATGTGATGCAAACACCAAAAATAAACAGCTGTTGCAGCCATGCCTAACCAAATACACAACAAAGTTTGAAGGCTTGAGAAGGACAAACTTACATTAGTGGTGAAGACCGGCTCTATAAAGCCCTTGTCCATGCTGATGAGGGGGGGGGCAATTCAAGAAGTTTACCACATAATCTTCTTCATAAGCATTGCCTTTATTCTACATTTTGTTAAGAGTAAATATAGATGTGATAATATAAGAAAAAATGGAAAATATTTAAGATAACATGAAGAGTTATGCTACATAACCAAGTAGCTATAAATGTAAGTACAACAATATAGGCAAAAGGTACAACCAAGTGTAATGTAGAGCTAAACTTATTCAGTACCATCAGTGTTATCCAACCTTATGGTAAGAGTAAATATAGATGTGATGTGTAGAAAATGGAGGGGAAAGGAAAATTAGCTGCAGAGTGATGGTACATGAACAACTAGTTGTCAATATAAGTACACTGATAAAGGACAGCAGGTACTTACAAGGACAATGCAGAGCTTGACTTTTTCATTGGCATTGGATATATTCTACACTAATGTAACCATTAATACAGATCAGATAATTTGGAGTGAACAATTGATAAGCAAGCTATCATGCATACTGTTGTCACATAATGAACTAGGTATGAATGCAAGTACAGTGATACAGGACAACAGGTACTAACAAGAGCAAAGCAGCGGGCAACATATTTGCGATATCCCGTCGTCCTTTTCAAATGGGAATTCTTCTTCGAGCAGATTTCCTGCAAAAGAGATCCGTAAGGCACATGAGGAAAAGTAGAAGTTCAAATTGTCATGTGATATCATAGACAGTAACTCATCCTGGGAACAAGACCAGTGCATAACAAGGATTTTCCATTCAATGTCTTCTAAATTTAGCACAGGAGACTTCACCAGAAATTCATTTATAGACTTGCCATCAAAATGTGATTTCCTCAGGTAACACCGATATTGCTGCAATGCTTCCTTGAAAATTGCAAGCAAGCTTTGCTTGTCATGACTATCCATATTGACCCTTGCCTAGTTACAACAATGTAATGTAAATCATTGATGTGTTCGATCAGCAGAAAACAGGAAAATAATAACCATGAATAATAGCACTTACATGTAAGTTGGACAGGAAGATGTGAAAATGGTGTTTGTCTTCACTATAATCTTCCCATGATAGGAATATATGCACGTAGTCCCTAACAACATCGAAAGCATTGTCTTTTAAACTGGGAATAAATGGAATGGGGTTCCAATCTGTAGGAATTGGCCGTCTCTACAGTTGGGATAGGTCTTCGGCCGGTGGACTTGCTGTACTTTTTGCTGGAGTGGGATTTTTCTGTGGTATGGCTGGTGCTATGGCAAATGAAATCGGTATACCTTTTGCTGGAGTGCAGGTCCTGCGTGGTGGGGTTAGTGGTGTGGACAGTGAAGTATGGGTACAGTCTGCTAGAGTCGGTCCTACGTTTTGTGTCACTGGTTGTACAACCAATATAAGTGGGGCGCTTTCTGATTTCTCTGGCACCACCACGTTTTTGAAGACTTTGCTGGTGCTCCTTCAGGTTCGGTAATCACCCTCTTCCTTTTTGATGTCTGATGCACAAGAACAACATTTGAGTGGAAAAACATGGTATGATGATAGATGGAATATGTATTGATAATGGATGGGCATGGCATCTCGAGTTATATGATGAGTAAACTAAGCAGATGGCGGTGCAACAAAGTAGAAGAAATGCAAGACAACATATGCAAGATACACGCAATCAATAAAACCTTGCCAAATTAGAGCAGGCACCTTGATGGGTGAATAGGACAGGCCATCTACCTTTGACTCCTCGAGGTCAGAATAGTCATTAGGATGATATTCTGAACAAGAATCAATAGGTGGGGAGCGTACGAGTTTCATTGCTTCCAGAATGGCACTCAATGCCTTGGTGCCAATTTTGTTAGTCCTTGCAATGTTCCACAATATTCTTCTGATGCGCGGATTCTGATATTCATTGTGATTACGTAAAATATCTGAGAAGCATGAAAACATAAATAGTAGTGAGATTATCTTTGTAATGTAGAGTATATTGTAATATAGGGGCTCCCTATAAACCCTTGTGTGCTATCACTGGATTCTAATGAGAGAGCCCATGTGTGCTATAATATGGTGCATGCATTAATATAATCTGGCACAAGTACACAAAAAAATAGGCTCCAGAAGTAAGGATAGTTGGCAGATGATAGGTTCATAATATACTGTCCGGCTAGAAAGGCTTTGGATACCAGCTCTCTTGAACTGAAGGTGCAGTACTGTTAATATCAGTGTAACTCTCAAAGGCGACACAACTCCCCGTATTTCCCTGCTAGCCTTATAGGATTCAAGTGGGCAGGCCACTACAATTCCTATTCCTATGTTTACAAAATCCTACGAATCAAAGAGGCCCGAAGAGTTGAAAGTGTCCATCACAACCGACCGAATAGACCTCTGCACTACAAATGTCCATGCTCCTCTTCACTACAAGGAAGATATTGTACCACTATCAAACTCCCTCCATTCCAAAATATAAGTCTTTGTAGAGATTTCCACTATGGATCACATACAGATGTATACAGATACATTTTAGAGTGTAGATTCACTCATTTTGCTCCATATGTATTCCATGGTGGAATCTATACAAAGACTTGTATTTAGGAATGGAGAGAGTACTTATTAAAGAAGAACAAAAGAGGAACATGCTAAAGAAGAGCAAGCAGATTTTGGATAATAAAATGTTCGTTGCGCAGTGCCTACACATGATGAACCAGAGCGCATTAAGAATGCAACTCCCTGTTGTCTCTCTATATTTGGTGCACGTGCTTTTTGAAAGTAAAGTAGGAACATTAGCTGACCAATTAAACGCTATCTGTTTTAGTAATATCAGCATCACATCAGATTCGTATTTGAGCAACAAGTTTGGAATTATGAGTGGCACGTTGTTTAGCTTGATGGATTAAGGATCAGTGCTAAGCAGCTACAATGATGGTACTGAATATAAGGGAATGTCTGCATGCAAGTTGCGTGACTTTCGTCATTTGGGTCAGTCGACCATTTCATGCGGTTGGATGAAGATCCTACGTCTCCTAACCCTTCTTCTTCCTCGTCTCTGATTCTTCCCCTACAGAACACCGCACGGGCCGCCGGCCGAACCACCGACTCCCCGCCCTCCCATGAAAAGCCCCCTGTCAGTGTCAAAACCGGCGGATCTTGGGTAGGGGGTTCGGAACTGTGCGTCTAAGGCTAATGGTAATATGAGGCAGGGGACACGATGTTTTACCAGGTTCGGGCCCTCTCGATGAAGGTAATACCCTACTTCCTGCTTGATTGATCTTGATGATATGAGTATTACAAGAGTTCATCTACCACGAGATCGTTGAGGCTAAACCCTAGAAGCTAGCCTATGATTATGATTGTTGTTATCCTACGGACTAAACCCTTCGGTTTATATAGACACCGGAGGGGGCTAGGGTTACACAGAGTCGGTTACAGAGAAGGAGATCTACATATCCGCATTGCCAAGCTTGCCTTTCACGCAAAGGAGAGTCCCATCTAGAGACGGGACGAAGTCTTCAATCTTGTATCTTCATAGTCCAACAGTCCGGCGAAAGTATATAGTCCGGCTGTCCGAGGACCCCTTAATCTAGGACTTCCTTAGTAGCCCCTGAACCAGGCTTTAATGACGATGAGTCCGGTGCGCAGAATGTCTTTGACATTGCAAGGCGGGTTCCCTCTCCGAATACTTCATAGAAGATTTTGAACACAAGGATCGTGTCTGGCTCTGCAAAAACAAATTCCACATACCACCATAGAGAGCACAATATTCCATAAATCTAATCTGTTGATAGCTTTTTATAGCATGACATCACGCCACAGTCTGGTCATTATTCGAACCGTTTTTCACAACCAGCTACTGCACGTAATGCGAGGCGGTTTCCTTGACACGTCTTATCAAAGCAGAGATCATGTCCACTTATCACGGGATTCTCATCAATACGGGCATGGGTAACCCAACCTCGCCATCAATCGTGGCGCTTGGGGAATAAGCAATTTTAACGGGCGAGTGGGGAGGCGCATAGTTTCTACCGCCTTTATAAAGAGATAGGGATTCTCCTCTTTCACCCACGCCTTCTTCTTCCTCCGCTCATCCATTCTCGCATGCTAGAGCTCCAGCGCCCCAGTTCTCACCTTCTCTGTACAGCCATTCCAAACATGTCCGGAGCGGGAGGAAAGTGGATGGCCTCCTCCGTCATGGAGGAGGACATTACGAAGCTCCGGGAGGCCGGATACTTGGCCGCAGACATCGCACATCGGCTCCCAGACGCAGGGCAGATCGTTCTGACTCTGCAACCCCACGAGAGGGTTGTGTTCCTCGCCCACTTTGTCCGTGGACTGGGATTCCCCTCCACCCATTTGTCCGCGGGCTCATGTTTTACTATGGGTTAGATTTTCATGGTCTGGCCCCTAATTTCATCCTCAACATCTCGGCGTTTATCATCGTGTGCGAGGCCTTCCTCCACATCAAGCTGCACTTAGGCCTGTGGCTGAAGATCTTCAAGGTGAAGCCGAAGATAGTGGTTGGCCAGCAAGCAGAGTGCGGAGGCGCTATGGTGGGCAAGATGCCCAACGTCACCTGGCTCGAAGGCTCCTATGTGGAGACCAAAAAGGGGTGGCAGTCGGGGTGGTTCTACATCACCGAGCCGCGCGACGCCAACTGGGTGGCGGCCCCCGAATTCCGATCTGGCATCCCCATGCGGCTCATCTCCTGGAAGAAGAAGGGCTTAGCCTGGGGTGCACCCGCGGAACTGACCGGACTCCATAACTGCGTAAAATATGATAAGCAAGAAGATCAAGCATGTCAACATGGTCTAGGTCATGCTCTTTCGCCGGATCCTCCCGTGTCAAAGACAGGCATTCAACCTATGGGAGTTCGATTCGGCCAAACACCAGACACTGCGAGAGCTCTTCGACACGACGCACAAAGACGTCTGGAAGGTGTTGTTCAAGGCCGCCGAAGTACCTCCTCCCACCACCGAGGACCGCGGACTCAATGCAAAGCGCCTTGCCAATTCGGTATGCTCTCTATATCTCACAAGATGTGCATTTCCTCAGTATATTCGTGGGAGGAATCTTAAGCCATCATACTATTTTAACTGGACTATGTGGCGACAGCGGAGCGGATCAACTGTCCGGCTCCGTTGCCTGAAGATCCAGCAACTAATCTCCTGACGGAGATGCTGTTTCTAGTGCCCTATGAGGTGCCGGAGAAGAAGGCCAAGAAGAAGGCCACGGGGACCAGGAAAGGTCTCCGGCGCAAGGTTGTGTTGGACTCGTCGTCCAAAGACACCAAGGCGCACTCCTCCAACGAAAACGAGGAGGAGGAAGAGGAGAATCCCCTCCCCCAAACCAAGGGGGAGAAGAAAAGGAAGGCCGCCCCATCCGGGGAGGCCAAAGGGTCCAAGAAGGGGAGGACCCTCCCTCCGGACCACTCCACGACTGCCGCCTACATCGACGAGGAGTGGCTAGCCAGGGACAAGCCCCTAGCAAAGTCATAAGTATCCGGATACCATAATATTTCTGGCATGTTGTAGCTTTATGGCTTCTTATCATGTTAAGATATGTTTGTGCAGTCCGTCCAAAGCCCGCATCGACCTATCCTCCTCGGATGGGTCATTGAGCTCGTCGGCGATGAACAACGATTCGCTCCCGACGGCCTCCACTCCCCGGCCCGTAGACGACACCGAAGTGTTGTCTTAGAGGATACTGGGCCAGGGGGAGATAGTTCTGGAAGCACCTCAAGGCGAAACCCCCGATGCCGGGCTCATGGGGGGGGGGGGAGATCCCCATGGAATATGATGAGGGGGGCGCAACAAGCTTGGCCCCTAGCCGGATACTGCGCCGGAACCTCTCGTGGTTCCGGTTTCAGCAGGCAACCTCTCGTTAAGGAGGGCGAGCCACCTGTGACGATGACCTCTGTCCATCCAGAGGCATCGAACAACTTGTTGGAAACGCTTCAAGGCGCTTCCATTGATGAAAAACACCGTACTCTGATGAGTATGGTGATTGCGAAGGTTTAGTCTGCAAAAAGCGGATTGACCAAAGCTCGCGCCAGCCTCTTAACAAGCTTTGAGGTAAGTAATTAAACAATGAGAAAATATCACCGTACAGACAGTAGCCCTTGATGCTCTGTTTGGTGTTCGGAAAGAAAGGCCAAACAGAGGATCACATATTATTACCAGGAGACCAATCATATTATGTCTATGTGAATAAGCAGGCGTCGCTGCTAGCCGCCGCCGCCCTCACTGCGGAGGTCTCCGGAATGAAGCAGAACCTGG
Source organism: Triticum aestivum (assembly GCF_018294505.1). Classification (NCBI taxonomy): domain Eukaryota; kingdom Viridiplantae; phylum Streptophyta; class Magnoliopsida; order Poales; family Poaceae; genus Triticum; species Triticum aestivum. Next base: position 432,059,209 of record NC_057804.1, on the reverse strand, counting down.
GGCGGGCCAAAGAGGAGCTCGGCCTCGTGAAGAGGCAGCTCGAGGAGAACAAAGGTAAGTGATACCCATCTGAATGTTATATAAAGGATAAATTGTTGACGCTAATAGAAGCATCGTGTGTATAATAGGGGCCACGACCAAAGTGGTGGCCCTTAAGAAGGCGTTGTCCGAGGCCGAAGACAAAGCGGCCAAGGAGCGCACCGAGCGCGAAAAACAAGAGGCTCGGGTCAATGAGGTCCAGCAAGAGCTCCAGGATTTCGTCAAGAAATTCAAGACCTTGGAGCATGACTCCAAGATGCAAGAGTCAGAGCGCGCAAGACGCCAAGGTCGAAGCCTAGAAGGCCCTCCTGGAGATTGAGGCGACCAAGAAGATAGCGGCAGGTAAGGCTTTCATTATGCAAAGCAAGCATGTGAAGGAGACTTTACTTTTACTTACCCGAATTCGGAGCTCTCCGGGAGCATTTGCAGATCTGCCGCACAACATCTCTGATGCCGCAGAGTTCTACCGAGCTGAGGAAGGGAGCTCGACGGATAAGCTGTTTTGGTCCTAGTATATTGGGGCCGAACTTCTGATGCCCTTGAGCGACCAGCTGAAGCAACTGGTCGAATTTCACAAGGCGGCCGAACTGGCCATGAAGGACTTCATAGTCCGGCTGTGGCCTGGCGAGCCCCTGCCTGGCAGCTACTTCGGCCTTGTCAAGCAGATGGTGAATGCCTGTCTGAGGCTTGAAGTCATTAAGCGGTCCGTATGCATTGAAAGTGCATGCAGAGCCTTGGCCCGTGCGAAAGTGCACTGGGCGAAGATGGATGCCGAGAAGCTGGTGACAGAGGGGCCGCCAAAGGGCAAGGAGCATCGCCACCCTGAACAGTACTATGACAATGTCATTAAGGGTGCCCACCTTGTGGCGGGTGGATGTACGAAGGATGTAATATTTGATTGAATCTACTCAAGTCATCCTGTAATATGAAAACGAGTTCATGTGCGCTATATGGCGCTTGTTAATATAAAATATTACCTTCTGTGCAGCTGTTTATAAAATCTTGAGAGTTGGCCAGTCGTCGGCTTCTGCCCCCACGTAACTAGTACTGGGGTGTTCGGGATAAATATAAACACTCTTTATCCAAATTTTTGGTCCTTTTAAGGAGGTGTTTAACGCAGCGAATAAGGCAATCGGACTATACAGCTTTATCACTCTCACTTGGCCATAGAAGTCTACAGTTTTAAATTTTGGCGAAGCCCCTAGTGTTCGGAAGGCCGAACTTGGGGCGCTATACACGCCTAAATCGGACAAGGCCCATTCCTCGCCCGAAGCGGAAAAATGTTTTAGGATTTGAGACCTCTCGAACAGCGACCAACTCTCGCCTCATCATGACAGTCAGTTTTCGGCTTTCTCTACTGAGGTGCTCGTCTGGAAGAACCGGGACACAATCGCAGTAGGTCTCCCTGTGCTACCTTAGTCGATATAGCGGATCATAAGGTACCAAAACATAGGAGCCGGGCAAACCCAACTATTGACCCAAGACATGATTCGGAGCTGATGCATATAATGCTATAAGTTTGGGATGCCACACTGTCGAAAGTGTTCAGACTTTTCTTGCCGTGTTATGGGGTACACTGAAGCCCCTAGCGAGCCGGACGCACCAAAGTGTATGGGTGCAATAAATAAGCAGTAAAGAAAAGGCGTAAATAAATGTAATAGTAAGTTGACGTTGTATATTATTTTCCTTGTTATTCAAATAGTACATCAAAGCATATGTATACAAGTAGTGCAATAAGCAAAAATAGGACTGTTTGACACATCTTGACCAGGAGCGAGCTGTGTGCGGGTATGTAAAACAGGTATAACGATTGTTATCAGAGACCACCTGAGGATTCCATTGTACGCCAAAGCTTCTTGTCTTCTTGGTGTGTCCATCCCGCTATGTGTCCGATAATTGATCTATCAAAGAGCCTCCCAAAGATAGGAACCTGAAAGAGAAAAGGTGCAAAGATGCGTGGGTCCTGGGGCGGTCGAACCGCATTGTGGACCATGTCATAGTCGTGCCTCCGCCTATGCCCATGGTATTTTAAGAGCGTAATTGTGTACGCGCGACACAAATTTCGCCGCTTGACTGGGACTAGGACGGAGGCCGAATTGCTAGAGCTCTGGACATGCCGGATGATCCTGTTGCGGGGTACTCCGGACTTGCTTGATGGTGTCTGGGTTTTATATCGCCGGATTGGCTGTTTGCCTAAGAAGGCTGATTTGTACTTCCACCGCGAGGGCCGCAGTGTGCTCCTCCATACGGAGCGAGCGCTCTATGTTTCCATTAACTGTTATAACCCCGCGAGGTCCTGGCATTTTGAGCTTGAGGTATGCGTAATGCAGTACCGCATTGAATCTGGCAAATGCGGTTCGTCCGCGCAATGCATGATAGCCACTGCGGAAGGGGACGATGTTGAAGATTAACTCCTCGCTTCAGAAATTGTCCGGAGATCCGAAGACCACTTCCAGTGTGATTGAGCCTGTGCAACAGGCCTCCACACCTGGTATGACACCTTTGAAGGTGGTTTTTGTGGGCTTGATCCATGAGGGGTCGATGCCCATTTTGCACACTGTATCCCGATAGAGCAGGTTCAAGTTGCTGCCACCGTCCATGAGGACTTGTGTGAGGTAGAATCTGTTGATGATGGGGTCAAGGACCAATGCGGCCGAACGGCCATGACGGATACTGGTAGGATGGTCCCTGCGATCGAAAGTGATCGGACAAGAGGACCATGGGTTGAACTTTGGTGCGACTGGCTCCATCGCATAGACGTCCCTTAGTGCACGCTTCCGTTCCCGCTTGGGAATGTGGGTTGCATATATCATATTCACCGTTTTCACCCGGGGAGGGGATTTCTTCTGTCCTCCTGTGTTCGGCGGCTGGGGCTCCTCGTCATCATTGCTATGCAGCCCCTTTTCCTTGTTTTCGCCATTCAACTTGCCGGCCTGTTTAAACACCCAGCATTCCCTGTTGGTGTGGTTGGCTAGTTTATCTTGGGTGCCGTGAATTTGACATGAGCGATCGAGTATGCGGTCCAGACTGGACGAGCCCGGATTGTTTCTTTTGAATGGCTTTTTCCGCTGTCCAGATTTAGAGCCTCTGAATCCGGCATTGATTGCCGTGTCTTCGGCGTAGTCGCCATTGTTGCGACGCTTGTGTCTATTTCATCGTGGCTTGCTGTTGCTATCCTTGGCATCTGAATCGCCTGAGTTTTTTGGTGTGATGTTGCTACGAGCTAGCCAGATGTCCTTGCCCGCGCAGAAGCGGGTCATGAGTGTTGTGAGGGCTTCCATGGACTTTGGCTTCTCTTGGCCGAGGTGTCGGGCGAGCCATTCATCATGGATGTTATGCTAGAAGGCCGCTAAGGCTTCGGCATCCGGACAGTCGACAATTTGGTTCTTTTTAGTTAGGAACCGAGTCCAGAATTTCCTGGCTGACTCTCTGGGCTGTTGGGTTATGTGACTTAAGTCATCATCTTCCGGTGGTCGCACATAAGTGCCCTGGAAGTTTTCAAGGAATGCGTCTTCCAAGTCCTCCCAACTGCCAATGGAACTTGCTGGCAGACTATTCAGCCAATGCCACGCCGGTCCTTTGAGCTTGAGTGGTAGGTACTTGATGGCATGTAGGTCGTCGCCACGGGCCATGTGAATGTGTAGGACAAAATCTTCAATCCATACCGCGGGGTCTGTTGTGCCATCGTATGATTCAATGTTCATGGGTTTAAACCCTTCTGGGAATTCATGATCCATTACTTCGTCAGTGAAGCATAGGGGATGTGTGGCGCCTCTATGCCGGGCTACATCCTGACGTAGTTCAAATGAGTCTAGTCTGTTGTATTCGGCCCGACCGGACTTTTTTTTATTGTATCCGGCGTGACGGTCATCGTCATGCGTTGTGGCACGCCCTCGTGATTCGTAGATCAATCTTGACTGTCCTGCTTTGTTTTCCAATACGTCTCGCAGGTCCTTTGTGTGGCCCCGGGCCTTAGTATAACTATTTTATTGGCGATGGGGTGCGGTCTTGACTTTGGGCTGGTATGCCGCTCTGTCTCGGCCATGGGGTGGCCGGTTAGCCGCATCATGTGCTGGTACTGTGGGCTTCAATGCCTCCTCCTTGAGTTGAGGTAGCAACCTGTGCTTTGGGTAAATTTTGGTAGGGCACTCGAGTCCGTATTCCTCCGCGGCCTGGACCTCGGTCCATCTATAAGTTAGCAGATCTTGATCAGCTTGAAGCTGTTGCTGCTTTTTCTTTAGGCTTTTGCAGTGGCTATAAGCCGGCGCTTGAAGTGCTCCTGCTCGACGGGATCCTCAGGCACGATGAATTCTTCGTCACCAAGGCTCACTTCATCTTCGGAGAGAGGCATGTAATTATCATCCTCTGATTCTCCATCTGTTTCCTATTCTTTAGGGCTAGCTTGCCCATCTTCTTGCTTGGCCTGCTTGAAGCTTGGCTGGGTAGGATTGTTTCCGTCTTCAGCATCATCCGGATTGTTATCATCTCTTGTGTCGGTATCACTATTTTTACTATGGCGGGGCTTGGAGCGGCGCCTATGACGCCGGTGCCTAGATTGCTTCTCCAGGTGATTATCTTTCGTTGCCACATCGCCATTGCTTTCTTTTCGGGTGTCCACCATGTATATATCATATGATGAGGTGGCTGTCCCGCACCCTATAGGCAGTGGTTCCTGTTCTTCTCCTGCATCGTCGTACATACCGTCGATGTCTTAGGAGTTGAAGTCAAGCACGTCGGTTAAGTCATCGACAGTGGCTATGAAGTGGGTGGTGGGTGGGGAACGAATTTCCTCGTCGTCTGCTTCCCACTTGAGCCAGACATAGTTCGACCAAGAGTCTCCGGACAAGGAGAGACCTTAGTGAATTTAGCACATCACCCAAGGTTGAGTGCTGAAAGATATCCGTGGAGGTGAACTCCATGAACGGTGCCCAATCAGATTCGATAGGCACGGTTGTACGTGGTTCGGATCCTATAGCCGGAGTCGTGTCCGAGGGTCCGATGATACCGGCCTCATAGGAGGTGAGGTCAGTGTTTGGCTCCAGGGCCGAGGAGTGTGCGGCCTCCATGGCGGGGTCCATCCACCCGTCCTCGGATGGCACGATCTGCTCCAGATTGATATCTGGCACCACCGCAGGCGCGATCTCCTGAACACTGTCCGATGGCAGATCCAAGTCATGCTCGCCGTGACCGTTCGGCATACCTGACATGGGCTCAAATCCGTCGAAGATCAAGTCTCCGCGGATGTCAGCAGTATAGTTCAAGCTTCCAAACCTGACCTGATGGCCAGGGGCGTAGCTATCGATCTACTCCAGCTGGCCAAGCGAGTTGGCCCGCAGTACGAAGCCACCAAATAAGAAGATCTGTCCGAGAATGAAAACCTTCCCTTGGACCGCGTCGTTGAAGATGGTTGGAGGAGCCATCAAGCCTTATCGCGATGGCAAAGTGGAACTCTCAATGAAAGCACCAATGTCGGTGTCAAAACCGGAGGATCTCGGGTAGGGGGTCCCGAATTGTGCATCTAAGGCTAATGGTAACAGGAGGTAGGGGACACGACATTTTACCTAGGTTGGGGCCCTCTCGATGGAGGTAATACCGTACTTCCTGCTTGATTGATCTTGATGATATGAGTATTACAAGAGTTGATCTACCACTAGATTGTTGAGGCTAAACCCTAGAAGCTAGCCTATGATTATGATTGTTGTTGTCCTACGGACTAAACCCTCCAGTTTATATAGACATCGAAGGGGGCTAGGGTTACACAAAGTCGGTTATAGAGAAGGAGATCTACATATCCGCATTGCCAAGCTTGCCTTTCACGCAAAGGAGAGTCCCATCCGGACACGGGACAAAGTCTTCAATCTTCTATCTTCATAGTCCAACAGTCCGGCCAAAGTATATAGTCCGGCTGTCCGAGGACCCCTTAATCCAGGACTCCCTCACCCCCGCCACCTATGTTCCTTCGCCACCCCACCCTCACCCCACCCACGTCGAGCTTTCGGCGAGGCCCCACCACCTCCAGGCCATCGCCCCCCACAACCACCGTCCCGACCTGATCCCCTTCCTTCCCTTCGGCGAACTCCGGCGAGCTCTCCAAAATCGACTGACCCAATTTTGGAATTTAGTCTACTGTCATTTAACTAGTGTGGAATATAAAAGGGGAAAACCATAAGCATTGCAATATAGTGTTGAGCGTGCCATGGCGGATCTGAAGGTGCAAACTGGACAAAGGCAACTTCGCAACCAATGTTTGCTTTCAACTAACAAGTAAGATCCTATGTGATGGACAAGAAATCACAGTAAAGCAGTGGCAATCTATTTTCTTGCTGCGATAAATAAGTTGAGCATATAAGAAAGAGTACAGCCTCTAGTGCAGCGTCGTCTATGCATCTGCTGAGAATTTGATGGTGCTGCAGTAGCGAAGGCTGTCGGTGCGTGGAAGTAGATCTAGCAGGGTAGATGGTGGCGGCGGGGGAAATATCTCAACACGATGGATGAGATGGTTGTAGGAATGGTGCCAGCAAGGTGGACGACGACGGGGATGAAGCGAGACGACGGGATGCAAGAATCCTGGTCTAAAGCGATGGAGGAGAGAGGTCGATCTGTTGTAATGGACGACGGTGTCGGGGCATCATCTCCGCCATGGTGGAGGAGGACGGTGGTGGATGGGGTGGCGGACGGAGGAGGCTGGGGTGGAGAGGGTGTTTTGACACCCTCTCTCCCTCTCTCTCTCTCTCACACACACATGGGCTTTTTGCAATAACTAGCAAGATGCCCATGCGTTGCATGGAACATCAGGATGCATTTGTATGAGTAGTTTATCTTGTGGGAGAAAAAGGATGAATGAGGGAACGCCTTATTTGCAAATGTGGAGAGGGGTGTGGGTATCTTTTTGCAAAATTGCCATAGTTTCCTTCCTATCCGTCAGATATAAATCTGACGGCCTATATTGCAGGATGGCAGGCACACCATCATCACCAACTTTGTTTTTTATAAGAGTAGATATAGAGATATACCACTTCTCGAATCTTGAAACCAACCACATTCCTCCCTTATCTCATCAAAACCGCCAAAGGAATATATTTTGAGTGAAACATAACATTTTTTACTGATATACGTATTTCAAAACTGGACTCTTTTCTATCAAATTGGTGAATATGTATTAATCTACTTTGATCATGTGGCAACACATTAGCACATTTCTAGTTATTACTACTGTATAATTTTTTGCACACATGATAAACAGTGGAGTATTTTGGGTCAAAGTTTGTCCATGAATTTTACTTGTAAAATGTGAATGGAAAATGATATTTTGTTATACCCAAACAAAAAAGGACTGGAGAGAGTGATTGCTTCGACATGTACGCGTCCTCTCATAGCGCAAGCATTGAACCAGCGCGCCGGCCAAGAGGGCCCCACTCGCTGTAGGCCAGGCTGAACACGCCTCCTCGCCGCATGCAACCGGCATCAGACTGTCCTGCCTGCCTCCATTGAATCCGCGCATGTGCCAGCAACACGTCCTTCCACGAGCCGACCGGCATTTTAGAACCCAATGCCGGTTGGCTCCTCTCGTCTGCCTGCTATTTAAATGAGGCCACACTCCTGGCAAGACCAGCACCACATCGCCGCTCCCCATATCCTCCTTGGACCATTTTCAAAACACTCTCCATAGCATCTGGTGAGCAGCAAGACGTGTTCTCCGGCATAAAAGCCGGCTGGGTGGCCACCGCCGACACCGAGGTCGGGAGCCACCGCCGCTCGGAACCCATGAATGCTATGACCACTGCATCGCCGGTAGATACCCGGTGTGTTGCCCGGTTTGGCTCAAAACATCATGGACCCCAGCCATGGCCTACATTAGAAATATTATGCCTGCCTCCAAAAGTTATTCGTGTTTAGTCAACAAATGTCCAAAATATAATTAATTATGTATGGTCTTGACTTGTTGTGCTTGCCCTGGTAGTAGGAACTAGAGATTTTTCTTTATTTATAACTCTCCTCACATTTTTTTGGCTTTGAAGTGAATCATGGTTGTGGACATTATCTATGAATGTGCAGATATCTATGAACATTAGTTTGATGTGGAAGTTGAACTTGGAATGTTGGGCTTGCGTGTGAACTATACCATGTCCAATGCTTCTTCTGTTATTGTTTGGAAAGTAATTGCTGTTATTACATGACCTATTTTTTAATTTTGTGCCACATCAATAGATGCACGAACATCACAACAGGCATGCTGACTGGATAAACATTTGAACCTAGCTATAATGAAGGAAAATTTGTATTGACAACAGTTTTAGATAGCAGGAGACGCCTAGCCTACTCTGGCTCTGCTAGCTTCTTTCTGGCTTCTTCCATCTCTTCTTTGGCTTGGGTGAAGAGAGTATCTGATTGCTCTTTTTGCTTCTTCAGGAACTCAACTACATTCTCAAAGGCTGCTGCATGCTTTCTTCTAGCCTTTATTAGAGCCACAAGGACACGAATAGTTGACAACTCCACCTAGCTTGTGTGTAATCCAACATCAACTCGGAATTTGCACCTTGTGTCTAATCCAGCATCATTAGGGAACGGGCACCTTGTGTATAATCCAGCCTCAATTTGGAAACATGATCTCAAGGTTGACCATACTTGTCTCCTTGCAGGAACTGCATCCTGACATGAAGTAACTTCTTTTTTAGATCAATACGCAGAGCAACCCAGATCCATTTAGTAGAAGCCAGATAAACAGGACTCGGAGAGGTGAATTCAAAAGGAGAAATATAAAAATAGACTCCAAGGTGAGAACACCCACTTCCTACATCGAGCTAAAAACGAAAGCATTAGGATGATTAAAACTCTTCTTATTACACATTGAATAACAAAAGGCTAAGAGAAGCAGAAACTACAACATATACACATCAAAGAATACTAGGCTAAATGTAAGTTATTGAAAAGGTGTTACTTACCAAAGTTTGTTTAATACGTTCGATGCAGCTCCTCTTTAACTTGCCATGTTCCTTGAAGATGTCCCAAATATCTCGTGTTTGGTCTTCATTGCTCCGTTGCATGTTCGCACTCATGGTTTTAAAATCTCAACATGGGAAGAAAATATAGTAATACTCACGCATCTTGTGGGCAACATTAAAGCACTCATCTACCATGTTAGAGCATCTCCAGCAGAAGCGCAACGCACGGCTCATTAAAAAAGTGTTTACAACGCCAGAATAGCCAGTTTTTGCGGGCCGTGGAGTCCTAGCTCCAGTGGCCTCTGCAAAAAATTGCGCGTGCGCGCCCTCCAGCACACGCGCTATATATTTTTCTCCTTTCTACTCTGACTCGATACACATTCGACTCCGAGTTGACTCGCATAGATAGATACATAGATAGTTCTCAGCATAGATATAGCATAGATAGATAGAAAAATAGATAGTTCAACTACTCATCGTCGTCCGACTCGGTGATGCCCTCCTCCGACGTCTCAACATAAGCGGCAAGATATCGATCGTCGTCGGAGTCCCAGGGCGACGTAGCTCCTAGCTTGATGTTGAATTGAGTGTTTTCCGCGTATGCTTGTCCTCGCGATAGGCGGCTCGCTCCGCCCTCATCTTCTCCCTCTCCGCCCTCCTTTGCACGCAGAACTCCTGCTCATTGATGATGTCATGCGGGAATCATTGGCGCCACAACGCCATGGCTTCCTCGTCCATCTCAGAGATGCCGAGGCGGTGCTCCCGCCTCCGGTTGTCGCGACGATCCTCGTCGGTGATAAGCCGTGGGGGAGGCACGAGCTCCTGTGCCCGCTCCCGCGCGCGTTGTCACTTTGGGGAAGTTCAATGTTCTACGAGGCCATCGGAGGCGCCATGTCACCGCGTCGTACGCGCAGGAGACCTCGTGGGTAGTGCCGAAAGTGCCGAGGGAGAGGCGCGTCTCGCGGAACCGGATCTCGGCGGAGAAGCCGAAGGAGGGGCGCGCGCGAGCGCCTCGGTATCCCCAAGTTTCCTGGCGACGCGTCGGCGAGGCAAGAAAGAGCGGGGAGAGAGCGGTGGCGGGGCACAAAGAGGGGAGAGAGTAGTGGCAAGGCACAGAGCGGTGGGGTGTCGTTGGATTTTATAAAGCGCGTTGGACGTCATGTGCTAAAACTAGCACGTGCCCGGCCGCTTCCCCCCCCCCCCCCGCACGCGATCCTTTCCCGACATCCCTGCTATCTCTATTGGCTTCTCTACTCTTATTATATATATATTATATTTATTATATATTTATCACTACTTTTTATAGCTTATATATCTCTTATATATTCTAGATATATGTACTACTCTTTTCTTTCTTGAAAAATATATAAAAAACAGAGTTGGTGATGATGGTGTGCCTGCCATCCTGCAATATAGGCCGTCCGATTTATATCTGATGGATGAAACTATGGCAATTTTGTAAAAATATACCCATACCCCTCTCCACATTTTCAAATAAGGCCTTCCCTCGTTCATCCTTTTCTCCCACAAGATAAACTACTCATATAAATGCATCTTGATGTTCCGTGCAATGCATGGGCATCTTGCTAGTTCTAAAAAACTTCCCATCATTTGCCACACTACTCTTGCAGATGAAGAACCTACCCAAGCACATCACAATAGAGGAGCGACTCACAATTACAAGATGATATTCTAATCGACAATGCAAGCTAGTATAACCAATTACTTTTACGGGAACAATAGCAACGAGGAAATTTGAAGGGTAGGTATGAAAAAATTTGGAACTACACATGTACTACTAAGAGATTCAATACACATATTACCAATCGAGGAGGAGTACGATGGTCGCAGTGGCCTCTGTGCATCATGGTCGGCAACGGGAGTCAGTTCATTGTCCATGACGGTGGTGCTTCTGCGCTTGGCGTCAGCTTTCGGGAAGCTAATCCGAGACCGTGGAAGACGGTGCCGGGGAAGAGGCTCTATGTATGATGACGACGGTGGACTGGCTCTAGTGCGGTGTACGATGTCATCGATGAGGCAGATGCGCTGCGGTGGACGAGTGCGCCGATGTAGAAGGGAAGGAGCACAAAGGTTGCGGTGCCGTGGAGAAGTCTATTTTGCGGTGGGGATAGAAAATGGGGAGTATTCAGGTGTACTACTCTGGGTTCCGGGGTGGGGTTGGCTGGGTAGGGTGAACCTGAAGTTACCAGAACAGTCCCCTACCAACCAGCATCCATACGCCTATTTCGAAGGGTATGATGGTAACTTCGCACTGCTCGAATCCGGGTTGCGGGAGATTTTCCCACCAACCTCAAAATTTTGTAACACTGAACTCCCCGTTTGGCGTGTTGGGTGATTGGGCTAAGCAACTAGTACTCCCTCCATTTTTATTAACTCTGCATATTAGGTTTGACCAAAGTCAAACTTCCTAAAGTTTGACCAAGTTTATAGAAAAATATAAACATTTACCATAACAAATATGTGTGATGTGAAAGTATATTCAATAATGAATATAATGGTATTTATTTTTTATTTTATATGTTAATATTTTTTGTTATAAACTTTGTGAGAATTTACAAAACTTAACTTTGACCAATGTTAATACGCGGACTTAAATAAAAACGGAGGGAGTACGCATTTGTTTTCTTAGTTTTGCAGTGGAATTAATCATTTGTTGTAATCGTGAAATAAATATATTAGGCTACTGACTTCGAATATAATGGTTTATACAATTCAATAGTTAGAATCATTGTTGAATTCCAAGATGTATACGAGGTCTATAGTACTTCACAATATGCTCAAACTCACATAATCCCATTAAAATAAAAATCTAAGTGCATTTCATAGTTATTACTTTGTAGGATGCAACAAAACCAATCATAACTCTACATGATCCATTATAAAAGCAACATTTTGAACACATCCCGATGTGTGAATGAAATGTGTAGAGAGAGGTTGCAAAGAGGGAGCAAATAGGGCGGGAAAGATTGTATCTATGTGCGAGAGAGTAGGAGACAAACCTAACGAGAGAGAGGGAGAGAGAGAGAGAGAGGAAGAAGTTAGGTCTATGAGAAAGATGGAGACATGTAATATACGTGAGATGCGTGTCCATCCAGATTTTGTACACATGGAAGGAGAAGAGACAACGGGTTTGATGAGAGAGATGGAAAAACATGGATGAGAGGGGAAGGATCTCATGGGTTGAGGGATTTATAATTTTGTGAAGGAGAGAGAGGGGGAGGAGTTAGTCAGCCGTCGTCACATCATCCTGCTTCTGAATGGCCCCGCATTCTCTAGTGCGGTGTGGTCGCTGTCTTCGATCTCCTCGATGCCCTCCTTGAAGATTGAGGTGGTGCGCATGCTGGGGTGTAGAGAAGCACAAGTGAGAGTGTTCGCCATATAACCTTGGATGGTGATGAATTGTGTGCTCGGGGGAGGGGGGAGTGTGTGTAAAGAGAGAGAGTGTGTGTGCCAGATGTTGAGAGAAATCAAACCTATGAAGAGAATGTGTGTGTATGTGACGGAAAGAAAAATATATATTAGGCTACTGACTTCGAATGTAATGGTTTATACAATTCAATTGTTAGAATCATTGTTTAATTCCAAGATGTATACGAGGGCTATAGTACTTCACAATATGCTCAAACTCACACAATCCTAGTCAAATCAAAATATAAATGCATTTCATAGTTATTACTTTGTAGGATGCAACAAAACCAACCATAACTCTACATGATCCATTATAAAAGTAACATTTTGAACACATCCCAATGTGTGAATGAAATGTGTAGAGAGAGCTTGTGAAGATGGAGCAGATAGGGCAGCAAAGGTTGAGAGAGAGAGAGGGAGAGAGAGAGAGAGGAATAAGTTAGGTTTGTCAGAAAGATGGAGACATGTAATATGCGTGAGATGCGTGTGCATCTGGATTTTGTACACATGGAAGGAGAAGAGACAACGGGTTTGATGAGAGAGCTGGAAAAACATGGACGAGAGGGGAAGGATCTCGTGGGTTGAGGGATTGATAATTTTGTGCGGGAGAGAGAGCGGGGAGGAGTCAGTCAGCCGTTGTCACCATCTTGCTTCCAAATGACCTCGCATTCTCTAGTGCAGTGTGGTCGCCGTCTTCGATCTTCTCGATGCCCTCTTTGAAGCTTGAGGTGGTGTGCATGCTGGGGTGCAGAGAAGCACAAGCGAGAGTGGTCACCATATAACCTTGGATGAGGATGAATTGTGTGCTCGGGGGACGGGGGAGTGTGTGTAGTGTATGTGTGTGTGTGCCAGTTATTGAGAGAAATCAAACCTATGGATAGAATGTGTGTGTATGTGACGGAAAGCTACATGCTAAATAGGATTTTCATGAAGAGATTGTGCATGCGAGATAGAGAGCGATGTGCGGGCCTTGAGGTGGGCAGGGGCTGGGTGAGGGTGTCAAAATATGTGCGTTGATGCTTGTGTTACATGCGGTCATGCAAGGAATGGATGAATCGAGAGAGATGGTTGTGGTGTTACGGATGCTCCTCTCTCTTGCACGCGTGCACACACAAGTACAAATAGAAGACCGTTCTCTCATGTATACACAATGTATCAGCATCTCTCTATGTCTCACCCATGCATGATCATTTGCACATTCAAACCTCTCTATGTATCTAGCACACGCACATTGTGTCCACGTTGCCCTTCCGCCACAACACACATTTGGACATATACACGGGTTCTCTCTCAGTCACACACACATAATCAGTTTTAAAAAACTAGGGCGCACCTAAAACGTCCAAATCCAAATAAGCACGAACTGAAGCTAAATTCAAATATATGGAAATATTGTAGCGTGAAGAACTTTTCTAGGAAAAAAAGTAGACTAATATTCGGGGATTGTTCACACACACAAAAAGGTTCGGTGGATGTCCTTCGAGCGCGACACAGTGACACACCGTCTGATCTACCGCGCGGCCGCGGTGTACGTGCTTGCAGAGGATTCCGCATCGATCTTGTGCTAACTAATATGGTAGTATAAGCGCTGCCTCAGTCTCATGTTTTTTTTTCAATTGGGCCTCAGCCTAATGTTTACGTGTACTAGTACAATGTTCTTTTAAGTTTGACCAACCTTGTATAAAACTAAACTAAGCTCCCATATGCGCACTCATCAATATGCCGCCGCCGCTGTTGCGCATGCCAGCGCCCGCCTGCTTCGGCCGACCATTTCTCGCCCATCACTGTCGTGTCCCCGCCATCCCTGTGCCATGAAGCCGAAGGCCCGCCCGCTCACATTGTCTGCAGTCCCTCCTCGCGATGCCACCGCGCTTCCAAGCACACGAGCAGCTGGTGGAGCCGCGTCTATCCCGCAGCATACAAAAGGAGGATGAGTGAGTCCTCTAGCACGCCAGCGAGGAGGATCTAGCGTTTCATTGTCGTCTTCGCCAGCGCGGAGGAGGCGTGCATGGTGGCTGTCACGGCGGAAGCCGGTCGCGCCCGCGCCGAGCCTGCAAACCAGGTGCGGACATGGAATCTACCTTCAAGACCTTGAGTGCCACGTGGATCCTGCAATCTGAAGGAACAATTTGGGTTAGTAAACTCTTGTGAGCCATTGTATGCAACATGGACGGCCAGAAGGGCTTCTTCAACCTCCAAAATTGATGCACTATTCATCTTCTCTCTCAGGCATCGAGCTGCCAGCCCGCCACAGGCCTAACCGCCTGCCGCCGCCGCCTCACCCTCCACTGAACCGCCTGCCACCACCATGCTCCCCCCACCCCCGCCATCCATTTAACCCCGGGCATGATCCATTTTTTCGGTGAACTGCATTCCACACCCAACACTCATAATAGACCATAGGCACCCTGCCACCCTGATATAGATACTGGGGTAGCTTCTCTGCCATCTTCTTCCTTCGCCCCATTGAAACTCTTTCACAAATCGACTGACCAAAATTATACTACTAGTACGTATTAAGTACAGTAGGAACACGAAGATACGAGTAGTAGTACCAATTACAAAAAGAATAGTAGTAAGACATAATAGGACTACTGTATGTACTAAAGAGTTCAAATAACGAGAAAGAACATAAACATAGTTCTCTTGGCGGCTCAGCACAACACACCCCTGAAATAAAACTACTAAGCAACTAGTCCGCTTGATACTTCGATACAACCAGCATGAGCAACAGCACTGCCACCTTACTGGGAGTCCGAGCCCACGTCCTCGACTTTGTCCTCGTCCCTCTTCCTCTTCCTCTTCACCGACACTTCTTTGCTTGAACCGTACACTAGGCTCTGCTTCTTCATCCAACCCTTGTAGATATTTAAACAAAGGCAGGCATCCGTTGTTGCGTACAAGATGCGATCTTCATCTATTGTCTTCGACTCCCATGCAAGATGAAACTCTAGGTGAGGTTTCTTAAGTTGAGCGTACGAAGGATCAATCATGGCTACTCCCAGGGTCAGCATTGAAGGCTTAGAGGAGGACACCAGGCTTGCCTTCAGGAGATCGAAGGGTTGGCCTACAACGAGGCCTATCTGACCCAGGACTCTCCTGTCGTTCATAAAGTCCACAATAACGAATTTCACTCTTTTGTCCTTGAGAAAGAACTAAAATTCCTGACACCTAACGTCGGCATGGCAAATGTGGTAGACCAAGCACATGTTATGTATGCAAACCTGGATCACGGCAGGCTTCTTCTTCTCTGTCTCCTTTAGAAGCTTCTCGCTTTCTAGGACTATGGTGTACTCAACATATAGCCTAGTGACCCACTCATGCTTTGAACTTTTGAACATGCGTAGGAAGTGAGCAAGGCATGCTTCCACCTTCGCGGATCTACGGTGTAGATGATGATGAACTCATCATCGGTGATGGTTCTAACCTGGTACTCATCGGCGATCATGGAGATTTGGGAGGCGGGTTAGGAGAAGATGAACTGGTGTAATGTGAAAGGACGGGACGACTGGGAGTGGACTGTTGTAAGGTAGAAGACGGGGACTAGTAGGGCGTACGAACGACGTGGGGTGGTGGCTTGCCTGGTGGATAAATGGCTACATGCCCCCAAAGAGTTCCTGAGTACTATGCGGGACCCAATAGATGTCATGTCTACTAGACCCATATTGTAGGCCTGACGGTATAGCTTCTACGTGTTCGCACGCCATGCCGGCGCGTGCATGTAACTTCACTTAATTCCTTCAATTGTCACGCCTCCCACGACCTTCACCTCCCTCGCGCGGTCGCACCCTTTGAGACTTCAGACGGCTATAAATGAGCAATTTTTTTGCCTACTCCGCATGCATGATACTCCCTCTGGTCCTTATTGCTCCGTGTAAGATTTGTGTCAAGTCAAAGTTTGCAAAGTTTTTGACCAAATTTATACTACAAATATCAATATCTAGAGTACTAAATATATATTTTATGAAACTGCATTTCATAATGAGTATAAAAATATTGATTTGACATTGTGAATGATGATACATTTTTCTAAAGTTTGGTCAAAGTAGAGGTACATTGACTTCAGACAAAACTTATATGCACAATGCAGACTAGTTCCTCCGTCCAGGTGCGTGCCATGTCCTATCTAGTCATCACAAAAAGGTTAGCTATTAGAGTACTACTACCTCCCTTCTAGTTTAAAGGGCTCGATTCAAAAATTTCACCTACTCTTACCAAGATAGAGGCGGTGGAATAGTTTTTGTAGTCTGCAAAAGTACTCAATTTATGCTCTCGTTCTTCACAAAAAAATGTGTTTACCAATGCATTATCGCATTGCATGCATGCATGAACACTAGTAAATGATAAAGATTTTTACATGCATTAGTTAATATTCTCTTTAGGCTACTCATAGTGGAAAGTACTATCATATACTAGTATCATGCACATGATACTAGCATATGATACAGGACTACCTTTATAGTGCCATGCATGACACAACGTAGCATAGTATTTAACATGATACAGTTTCCCTCAATTTTATAACATGATACGGTATCTACCTATGTTACTCTAACCCCCCTCTCTTCTTTAATTCTTTGCCATGTCATCATGCTTGCTATTCCCATGTGCATGATACCAGCACTATGGCCAGCCTTAATCATCACACGCAATAATTTACTGCACCTTGAAATCTGAACATGTGTGGGGCGTGTATGTTTTTAATGACTTGAGACTATACCTAGCCCGGCATGCATGCAAGATAACTTACTATGCACCGTTCCCCATGCCTACAGGAAGCCCGTTCGTCTCCCAATCTTTTCCTCTCCATGTTTGAAAACAATCTTCCTGGTTGACTCTTCTTCTCCCCCCGGCAGTCCCACCACTCCACCTTGTGTGGAAAAAATCTGCATGCATGAGACTCTCCTCCCCCCACGCTCGTGAAATCCGTTGTGACTAGTAATATTTCCACCCCTTCCCTCCCCCGTAATTTACTCCAACAAAAATGCCCACGTAGCTATTACGTTAATCACGCAACATATCTTATGTAGGTGTGACATTGCTCGCTATAAATACTGCGCCTCCCACAACATTCGAAAGAACGCTCACGTTCATTGCTATCTCCTCCCCTCCCTCTCACGTCTACCACCATGGCCTTGCCCCTCCCAAGCACTAGGTGCCCCTTGCTGCATTGTGCGGAGGGTCAGGCGTCGCCGTTACATTCCTCTCCACCACTAGTCGAGGAGGACGCATTGGCGTTCCGCTCCTCGCTGCAATGCGTCAAGGTGGACGCGTCGGCGTTCCCTGTCTCGCCATCACGCGTGTCGAAGGACATGTCAGCTCCCCGCTATGAGGAGAACATTGTGCCGCCTGCCGAGCCTCCTAGCTTTGAGGAGCTTTGGAAAGAAATGGAGGTCGCCTTATGGGAGGCTTTGCCTCTGGCAGAGCGCGCCAAGATAGAGGCAGAGGAGAAGGCCGAGGAAGAGAAGCACCACGAGGCATGCTGCCTGGCAGGCCTATGTCGCGTCCGAGAGAGACAGGCAATTGGCTCTTTGGCAGAAGGCTCGTGCGAGGACCGTGAGCGTGACGGAGGACACCCGTGCCAAAGCCCTGAGTGCAGTCGGGCCCAAGCGCCTCATCTACACTTGGCAGTACGTGGACTAGGTGCACGCTTCCAGCGAGGAGGATTATCTGTTGGCGCCGGATCACCACACCGGTGAGATCGCGCTCGCCCGCCGACAAGCTACCAATCAGCACCTCGCGAGTTGCGAGGCTGAGGAAGAGGCGTTGTGTCGGCGTGCTGGGAAACGGTCGTGCACCAGGGCACTGGTGGCACGCCGCAACCGCTCCTGCGAGCGTCGTGGCTTTTATTAGGAATAATTTAGTTTTGTAAGGCGATCTCATTAGTTTTGGGATGCAAATGATAAATCCTGAACATTCAGGAATTATTAGCGTCCTTAATTAAGTATGTAAAAGGAAAAGTTTGCAAACCTTGTGTATCCATACGCATTTTGTAAGTACGTGCATATAGCACAAACTTAACTATATATCACACTACACGTCTCTCTCTATATATGCTTGTAGACTATGCTACTACTATTACTGATGTACGTGCAAATGCACATTTTAACATTACGGTGCGGTTTTTGTAGAAGTAGAAAAACAACACTAGTCAAGCTTGTGAAATGACTCAATGCAAAAGAAATGCAAAAATGCCCGTTTGATTGTTTACTTTTAGCTTCCTTCTCTATGCTTATTTCTCTATCATACTTTGTACGGAGTATCTCACTAGTCGGGAAGGCATGCAAATTCCCAAACCACTTCATACACCCTGTATCGAATTTTTTGCCTAACAAGTTGTGCCGTGCAATTGGAAGTCCAACTTGAGTAGAGTAGTACTACTAGGAGTACCAAGGGCTAGTTCTTTTAGGCTTCTAGATTAGTAATCCCATAACTACTGCCTCCGTCCTGGTTTATTGGTCCCCATTGTAATATGTGTCAAGTTTTGACCATAAACTAGCAAGATGCCCTTGCGTTGCACAGGTAATCAAGATGCATTTGTATGAGTAGTTTATCTTGTGAGAGAAAAGAGTGAACGAGGGAAGTCCAAATTTGCAAATGTGGAGAGGGGTGTGGGTATCTTTTTGACAAATTTCTATAGTTTCCTTCCTATCCGTCAAATATAAATCGGACGGCCTATATTACAGGATGGCAGGCACACCATCATCACCAATTGCTATAGTTTTCATATCAGTTAAATATTTGGTCAAAATTTAGCACAAATTACAATGGTGACTAATAAACCAGGATGGAGATTGTAGTTTAGAAGCCCAAATGAATGAGTGAGGCACCTTATGTTACTCTCCAGTGTGACTAGTCTTATGGGAAAATCCGGGGAAGAGACGGCTTATTTTTTAAGCCGCCAAAAGAACTGGCCCTAGGAGTAGTAGCTAGGGATACTAGGAGTAGTAGCTAGGGATCGACTGTGCGAGATGAACCAGACAAAGTAAATGCAGAGAGATGAAATGCAAAAAAGACAGAGGGATGTGATGGTTGCTTGTCCATTTATTTTACCGAGCCACTTATTACTGGGAGTCGTGGGGTTTTGTGAGATGACAACTTCACTGCCGCGCTACGAGCAGGGTGAGACTCCCATGCAGCGTCGTCTTGTACACTAGTACTACCTCAGTCATGGTTTATTAGCCCCCATGTAATTTGACTGAAGATTTAACTGACAAAATGTTAATGCATGTCAACAAAAACTATATCGTTGGATTCGTATTTGAACATAATTTTCAATGATATAATTTCTGGTGACATGCATGAGCATTTATCGTACTATATATAGTGTTAGTTAAATTTATGGCCGTACTATATATAGTAAGGTGCCCATGCGTTGCATGGAACAGTGACATGCATTGATCGGGGAGTTGTTTATTTTGACAAAGTATGTGGGGTCATCTCATGTGTAACAAGTATCGATAGGTTTCTTCAGATATTATTTCTTCTCTAGAGCTCACAAGAATCCGGGTGAAATAGATAAAAAAAGTATCTATTGCAAACAAAAGCGTTCAACTGTTCAACCTGCATCCAAAACTTGTGAAGAAATAACACTTATTGTGCTTTGCAACAAATGGTCTTTAAGAATTAGTTTTTGAGTATCGATTTTGTTTCTTTTTTCTAGACCACAATGAATGTACTCCCTCTGTCTAGGTGAATAAGTCATCTTAAGTTGTGCACCGTGAACAAGGAGGGGAAAATGAGAGAACTTAATGTTTATTTGCTAATTAATAGCATTGCAATCAATGAACTAACCACTGCATGTCGTGTTTGGTAGTCTCGAGTCTTTGAAAACATGCACGCCCCACATCTCTTATTGGTTGATATGTCAAGAAACAAGAAACAAAGAAGCAAGGTGGGAGTTAATGCACCGCACCTAGTATTTTGGGATTATTTGGTTTCCTTAAGGTGACTTGGAAGGGGGCAGAGGAGATGTAAGAAATGGTTCATCATAAGTCTTTCACCATTGCTATAGTAAAAGTTCTCAATTAATCTAATAAATGGCAAGCGAGAATTCTAATGGAGCAAAAGCATACATGGAAAATTCTAGACTAAACTATAAATCGATACACTTTTATTCAAGCACGATACTCTAATAGAGCAAGGTCATGCATGGAAGGTTCTATACTATATAAATAAGAAGTCTTCACATGCTTAGGCAGCGGATTACATTGAGCGAAGACTAATGATGAACAACTAACTTGGTAATGCATATGACAAGGTGAACCTCCTTGGAGTCCCCATGCATCATCTTGGGGTGAAAATCATACCAGGTGTTTTCCATGTCCACATTGCTGGGAACGGAGCAGCTCGGCAAAGTCCCAGTCAGTGTGATGGAGGCGGCATGGGCACGCTCGTACTTCGGAGCAGTAGTAGTAGTGAGCACACACCCGTACACCGGCCTCGTGTCTGCGTCAGCGGCATCACCCCTGACACACACTACAGAGACGGGGCGGCGGCCTGCGGGCCTTGCCTATGCCCACGGCCAAGAGGAAGACGCTGCCGTCCTCCTCCATGACTAGCAGGCGGCGGTGATCCTCCAGCGACTCCGACACGACGAATGGAAGCACGCCTCGTACTTGATGTTCACCGCCGCGGGCCAGTAATGATTGATGGACGGTGCCGTGAGGTGATGCATGAGGCTCGCCGGCGAGCCCTCAAATGGCGGCGTTCACTCATAGTAGTAGCAGGGCGCATGCGCGCATATGGAACTATGCTCCGCCAGCGAGTGATGGTCGATGTACCTCCCGCAGCCGAAAATCTTGTAGACGCAATGCACCTTGCAGGCATCGACCAGGCCGTCCATGAAAGGGAGTGGCTGTAGGGGACGTTGCGCCCGCTGAATGGAGCGCAGGATGGAGTGGCTGTAGGGGACGTTGCGCCCACCGAATGGAGCACAGGAGTAGCACAGGAAGCAATAGATGGCGTCCTTTCTAGTACTCCCTAGTACTTCCCTAGTCCCTAGTCCTCCCTAGTCCCTAGATAGAAAAACAGAGTTGGTGATGATGGTGTTCCTGCCATCCTGCAATATAGGCCATCCGATCTATATCTGATGGATAGGAAGGAAACTATGGCAAGTTTGCAAAAAGATACCCACACTCCTCTCCACATTTGCAAATAAGGCCTTGCCTTGTTCATCATTATCTCCCACAACCTCATTGTTGGGCAATTAAAAAAGGAAGTCTGTCGAACAATCTGGCATGGTGGTCACTGCCAGCGCCATCCATCCCCATGCCTCCGCCCAGTCCGACCACCAGTCACCACCACGCCCCACTCTCCTCACCTTATCTCTCATCTTTCTCAAGATATCATTCTTTTGATGAAATTCTTGAGATACCATTTTTCCGATGAAATTCTTGAGATGTCATTAGTTTTTACACATGGGATTACTCCTGCATGGGTCAATCACAACAGGTGTTTTGTAAAAAATGCATCTTGATGTTCCATGCAATGCACGGCCATCTTCTAGTTTGCATATAATTTCAAACACCACGTAGACACGTTCTTTGACCATTTTACAACTATGTTAGTACTGTAACTGCATCGCAGACGTTAGTGGTCAGCCCGTGCAAGTTATAGCCCTGGGTGTTTTAACCCTCTTTCAGTAATGATATCTGGCGATTGTTCGCCACGAGTCCAATCCTGGCGAATCCCACATAACCGTCAGATTTCCATCCGATGGTGGCTTGTTTTTAAGCCATAGTATTTGATCAAACCGCCACCCTTACACACATACTATAACTGCGTGACGGGCGTTTGCAACTACCATGTCTCGCAGCAAACCTTTGCAGGGGATTGGAGTTAGCACTGATGGCGGTTCGTAGTCGTTCCACGCTCGGGCATTGAAGTTTGTAACTATTTTACAATATACTACTCCTCTGGTGCTAGTAGTAGAGGAGAGTCCTACTCCACTATATGCAAAAGAACTAGGGCATAGTAGTAGGTACTCTGAACACTCAAGCAAGTTGTCTGGCATCGATATGACCCTACGCTGCTGGGATGCGTCTCGTAAGTCAAGTGGCGTGCTGCTGCTACATTGTCATCATCACCTGTCCACTTCCTGCAGCACATATTCGCTTCTCCATCCTCGTCCGCACATCATACTCCAATCTTCCATCCCCGCTAGGCGCCTCCCCCCTCTTTCGAACCCCTAGCACAAACAATGGCAGAATCGAGCAGCATTCGCCGAAAGAGTGGATGGAATTCGCTCCCCACAGAGGTAATCAAGCTCATTGTTTTGCGTGTGGACAATCTCAGTACCATGAGATAACCCACAAGTATAGGGGATCACAACAGCTTTCGAGGGTAGAGTATTCAACCCAAATTTATTGATCCGACACAAGGGGAGCCAAAGGATATTCTCAAGTATTAGCAGTTGAGTTGTCAATTCAACCACACCTAGATAACTTAATATCTGCAGCAAAGTATTTAGTAGCAAAGTAGTATGGAAGTAATGGTAACAGTAGCAAAAGTAATAGTAGCAGTTGTGTAGTAATTGTAATAGTGGCAGTGGTAAAGTAACTAAGGAAAGAACAATATGTGAAAAGCTCGTAGGCATTGGACCAGTGATGGATAAATATGTTGGATGCGATTCCTCATGTAATAGTTATAACATAGGGTGACACAGAACTAGCTCTAGTTCATCAATGTAATGTAGGCATGTATTCCGAAAATAGTCATACGTGCTTATGGAAAATAACTTGCATGACATCTTTTGTCCTACCCTCCCGTGGCAGCGAGGTCCTATAGGAAACTAAGGGATATTAAGGCCTCCTTTTAATAGAGTACCAGACCAAAGCATTAACACTTAGTTAATACATGAACTCCTCAAACTACGGTCATCACCGAGACGATTGTTGTCACTTCGGGGTTGTCGGATCATAACACATAATAGGTGACTATAGACTTGCAAGATAGGATCAAGAACTCACATATATTCATGAAAACATAATAGGTTCAGATCTGAAATCATGGCACTCGGGCCCTAGTGACAAGCATTAAGCATAGCAAAGTCATAGCAAAATCAATCTTAGAACATAGTGGATACTAGGGATCAAACCCTAACAAAACTAACTTGATTACATGGTAAATCTCATCCAACCCATCATCGTCCAGCAAGCCTACGAGGGAATTACTCACGCACGACGGTGAGCATCATGAAATTGGTGATGGAGGATGGTTGATGATGACGACGGCGACGGATTCCCCTCTCCGGAGTCTCGAATGGACTCTAGATCAGCCCTCCCGAGAGAGTTTAGGGCTTGGCAGCAGCCCCGTATTGTAAAATGCGATGAATCCTTCTCCCTTATTTTTTTTCTCCTCGAACGTGAATATATGGAGTTTGAGTTGAGGTCAGTGGAGCACCAGGGGGCCCACGAGACAGGGAGGCGTGCCATAGGGGGGTGGGCGCACCCCCACCCTCGTGGACAGGGTGTGGGCCCCCTGGTGTTGATTCTTTTGCCAGTATTTTTTATTAATTCCAAAAAGTTGCTCCGTGGATTTTCAGGTCATTCCAAGAACTTTTATTTCTTCACAAAAACAACACCATGGCAGTTCTGCTCAAAATAGCGTTAGTCCGGGTTAGTTCCATTCAAATCATGCTAGTTAGAGTCCAAAACAAGGGCAAAAGTGTTTGGAAAAGTAGATACGATGGAGATGTATCAACTCCCCCAAGCTTAAACCTTTGCTTGTCCTCAAGCAATTCAGTTGACAAACTGAAAGTGATAAAGAAAAACTTTTGCAAACTCTGTTTGCTCTTGTTGTTGTAAATATGTAAAGCTAGCATTCAAGTTTTCAGCAAAGATTATGAACTAACCATATTCACATTAACACTTAGGTCTCATGTTTACTCATATCAATGGCATAATCAACTAGCGAGCAATAAATGATGGATGACAACACTTTCTTAAAACAATCATAATATGATATAACAAGATGGTATCTCGCTAGCCCTTTCTGAGACCGCAAAACATAAATGTAGAGCACCTCTGAAGATCAAGGACTAACTAAACATTGTAATTCATGGTAAAAGAGATCCAGTCATAGTCATACTCGATATAAATTAATAGTGATGCACGCAAATGACAGCGGTGCTCTCCAATTGGTGCTTTTTAATAAGAGGATGATGACTCAACATAAAAGTAAATAGATAGGCCCTTCGCAGAGGGAAGCAGGGATTTGTAGAGGTGCCAGAGCTCGACTTTGAAATAGAGATAAATAATTTTTTGGGTGGCATACTTTCATTGTCAACATAACAACCAAGAGATCTCAATATCTTCCATGCTACACACATTATAGGCGGTTCCCAAACAGAATGGTAAAGTTTATACTCCCCCACCACCAACAATCATCAATCCATGGCTTGCACGAAACAACGGGTGCCTCCAACTAACAACAATCCTGGGGGAGTTTTGTTTGCAATTATTTTGATTTGATTTGAGCATGGGATTGGGCATCCCGGAGACCAGCCATTTTCCCGTGAATGAGGAGTGGAGTCCAATCCTCTTGAGAATAACCCACCTAGCATGGAAGATACAAACAACCCTAGTTGATACATGAGCTGTTCGAGCATACAAAACAGAATTTCATTTGAAGGTTTAGAGTTTGGCACATACAAATTTACTTGGAACGGCAGGTAGATACCGCATATAGGAAGGCATGGTGGACTTATATGGAATAACTTTGGGGTTTATGGATTTTGGATGCACAAGCAGTATTCCCGCTTAGCACAAGTGAAGGCTAGAAAGAGACTGGGATGCGACCAACTAGAGAGTGACAACAGTCATGAACATGCATTAAAATTAATGGACATTGAGTGCAAGCATGAGTAGGATATAATCCACCATGAACATAAATATCGTGGAAGCTATGTTGATTTTGTTTCAACTACATGCGTGAACATGTGCCAAGTCAAGTCACTCGAATCATTCAAAGGAGGATACCACCCTATCATACCACATCACAACCATTTTAATAGCATGTAGGCGTGCAAGGCAAACCATTATAAACTCCTAGCTAATTAAGCATGACATAAGCAACTATAATCTCTAATTATCATTGCAAACATGTTTATTCATAATAGGCTAAATCAGAAATGATGAACTAATCATATTTACAAAAACAAGACAGGTCGAGTTCATACTAGCTTCTCTCATCTCAATCGTTTCATCATATATCGTCATTATTGCCTTTCACCTGCACGACCGAACGGTGTGGATAATAATAATAGTGCACGTGCATTGGACTAAGCTGGAATCTGCAAGCATTCAATTCAAGGGAGAAGACAAGGTAATATGGGCTCTTGGTTAAATCAACAATAATGCATATGAGAGCCACTCAACATTTTCATCATGGTCTTGTCCTCTTGACCCCCAAAGAAAAGAAAAGAAATAAAACTATTTACACGGGAAAGCTCCCAACAAGCAAAAGAAGAACGAGAAATCTTTTTGAGTTTTCTTTTAATTACTACTACTGCAGGCATGGAAAGTAAACTAGCTGAAAGCTACAACTAATTTTGTTTTTGTTTTTCTGAAGGTTATTCAAACACACAAGAAGAAAGCAAGAAAAGGAAATAAACTAGCATGGATAGTACAATGAAAAAGTATGAGCACCGACAACTAGAATGAGTGTGTGAACATGAATGTAATGTCGATGAGAAATACGTACTCCCCCAAGCTTAGGCTTTTGGCCTAAGTTGGTCTATGCCCATGGATCAAAATTGTAGCTGGGGTCGTACTGAGATGCAGTAGCTACTGCCTCACGAGCTGTAGGTTGGAGGCGGGCTGCCTTCGTCCTCCTTTCATATTCGTTTGACTCCTCCCTGGTTATAATATCTCTCCTTTTTGCCTGAAAGTCAAAGAAAGTGGGAGCAGGGAGAGCAACATGGACAGTACACCGTCTGTCAACGATTAGTCGGTACTAGAGGAACTGTTCATTCCTCTCTAGAAACTGATGGCTAACCATGACATTATAATCTAGATTAGCAGGAGGCAACTCCATATCCTTTTCATGTATGGGTATCTCAAGAAAATTAGCCACACGGGTTGCATAAATTCCCCCAAACAAGTCTCCAATTAAACTATTATTATGCAACCTACGTGCAACAATGGCCCCCAAGTTATATTGTTTATCTCCTAGCACAGCACTCTTGAGAACACTAAGATCTGGAACACACATGTGACATGCCTCGTCCTTGCCATTTATGCATCTACCTATAAAGAGAGCAAAATAATGTATAGCAGGAAAATGAATACTCCCTATGGTAGCTTGTGCTATTTCTCTAGATTCCCCCACTGTGATACTAGCAAGAAAATCTTTAAATTCAGATTTGCCAGGTTCACTAGCACTACCCCATTGCGGGAGTTTACAAGCAGTATTAAAATCTTCTGAGTCCATGGTATAAGATTTATCATAAAGATCAAATAGGGCATTGTGAGAATTGCGTGAAGATGTAAATTTAAACCTTCTCACAAAGGAATCAGTTCGGCGGTAATATTGAGGGCACTTATCTAGCATGAAGTCCTCAAGATCAGCATTACGCACATATGCATCAAATTCATCCTTGATGCCTTATTGGACCATAAACTCTAACGGCCATTCACAAGCATGCACTTGAGCTTCCTTCGGTAGTTCATCGTCCTGCTCATGTATTGCGGGCCTGGGTCCTTGCTTCCTTGAAGAACCACCTTGGTATTTTCCTCAACATATTTCTTCCTCTGAAAAATTTCTGAAAATTTTAGTAACTCAAAATAAAAGTGAACCAAACTCAACGAAATAGATAGCAACTACTCCCACAAGTGCCTAGAGACTATATCATGCGTTAAAACTACTTGGGACCAAATAAATTTGACATGCAAGCTCAAGAACAGGGTCACCTCATCAGCAAAAAAATTCAATAAATAAAGCACTAGAACAAAAACTAATTGGACCATTGGAGGAGTCACATACAAAAGAACAATCTCGCAAAGCAGTTTTGTGAGTGGGGCTTTGAGCAAGGAGATCGAAAATGGCAGCAAGATGAGCTAGAACTCATGCTTGAGCTGGTTAGTGTTTTTTTGGGAGGAAGAAGAAGTGTGTGGGTGCAGGAATAAGTGGAGGGGGCCCACCAAGGGCCCACGAGGCAGGGGGCACACCCTAGGGGGGTGGGCGCGCCCTGTACCCTCGTGGCCAGGTGCTGGTCCCCCTGATGTGTTCTCAGTGCCAGATGTTCTCAAATATTCTAGAAAAAAAATCATATTTCATTTTCAGGGCATTTGGAGAACTTTTATTTTTGGGGTATTTTTTATTGCATGGATAAATTAGAAAACAGACAGAAAAATACTATTTTTTCTTCAGTTAATCTAAATAACAAAAAGTAAAAGGAGGGTACAGAAGGTTGTGCTTTCTAACTGCATCCATCTCATGCTCATCAAAAGAAATCCACTAACAAGGTTGATCAAGTCTTGTTAACAAACTCATTTCGAATAACATGGAACTGGAGAAATTTTGAATAATAGTAGGTTACCTCAACGGGGATATGTACATCCCCAATAATAAGAATATCATATTTCTTCTTGACTGTAGGAAGAGGGAATTCAAAACCTCCAATAATAATCGATGGAATTTTTCCAATAGAATTTATACTGTGAACTTGAGGTTGTTTCCTCAGAAAGTGTACCATATGCTCATTACCATTAACATGAAAAGTGACATTGCCTTTGTTGCAATCAATAACAGCCCCTGCAGTATTCAAAAAGGGTCTACCGAGGATAATCGACATACTAGCATCCTCGAGAATGTCAAGAATAACAAAGTCCATTAAGATAGTAACGTTTGCAACCACAACAAGCACGTCCTCACAAATACCGACAAGTATAGCAGTTGATTTATCAGCCATTTGCAAAGATATTTCAGTAGGTGTCAACTTATTCAATTCAAGTCTACGATATAATGAAAGAGGCATAACACTAACACCAGCTCAAAGATCACGTAAAGCAGTTTTAACATAGTTTCTTTTAATGGAGCATGGTATAGTTGGTACTCTTGGATCACCAAGTTTCTTTGATATTCCACCCTTAAAAGTATAATTAGAAAGCATGGTGGACATTTCAGCTTCCGATATCTTTCTTTTATTTGTAACAATATCTTTCATGTACTTAGCATAAGGATTCATTTTAAGCATATCAGTCAAACGCATACGCAAAAAGATAGGTCTAATCATTTTAGCAAAGTGCTCAAAATCCTCATCATCCTTTTTCTTGGATGGTTTGGGAGGAAAAGGCATGGGTTTCTGAACCCATGGTTCTCTTTCTTTACCGTGCTTCCTAGCAATGAAGTCTCTTTTATCAAAACCTTGATTCTTTGATTGTGGGTTATCAAGATCAACAGCAGGTTCAATCTCTACATCATTATTATTGCTATGTTGAGCATCAACATGAACATCACCATTAACATTATCACTAGGTTCATGTTCATCACCAGATTGTGTTTCAGCATCAGAAATAGAAATATCATTGGGATTCTCAGGTGTGTCTACAACAGGTTCACTAGAAGCATGCAAAGTCCTATCATTTTTCTTTTTCTTCCTCTTAGAAGGACAAGGTGCATCAACATTATTTCTCTGACAATTTTGCTCAATTCTCTTAGGGTGGCCCTCGGGATACAAAGGTTCCCGAGTCATTTTACCACCTCTAGTCATAACTCTAACAGCTTTATCATTTTTCTTATCATTTAATTCATTGAGCAAATCATTTTGAGCCTTAAGCACTTGTTCTACTTGAGTGGTAACCATGGAAGCATGTTTACTAATAAGTTTAAGTTCACCTTTAACTCTATCCATATAACCACTCAAGTGTCCAATCATATAAGCATTACTTTTCAATTGTCTACCAACATAAGCATTAAAGTTTTCTTGTTTAGCCATAAAGTCATCAAACTCATCCAAGCATTGGCTAGCAAACTTAGTAGACGGGATTTCAACTTTATCATATCTATAGAGAGAATTTACCTTTACTACCTATGTCGGGTTATCACGACCATGTATTTCTTCAATAGGAGGTAATTCTTAACATCTTCAGCTTTAATACCTTTTTCTTTATTTCTTTGCCTCTTGCATATCTTCAGGACTGAGAAATAGAACACCCCTTTTCTTCGGAGTTGGCTTAGGAGTTGGTTCAGGAAGTTTCCAATTGTTTTCATTAGTCAACATATTATTCAATAACAATTCAACTTGATCAATAGTTCTTTCCCTGAAAACACAACCAGCACAACTATCCAGGTGGTCTCTGGAAGGATCGGTTAGTCCATTATAAAAGATATCAAGTATTTCATTGTTCTTGAGAGGATGATCCAGCAAAGCATTAAGTAATTGGAGAATCCTCCCCCAATCTTGTGGGAGACTCTCTTCTTCAATTTGCACAAAATTATATATTTCCCTTAAAGCAGCTTGTTTCTTATGAGCGGGGAAATATTTAGCAGAGAAGTAATAAATCATATCCTGGGGACTAGGCACACAACCAGGATCAAGAGAATTAAACCATGTTTTAGCATCACCCTTTAGTGAGAATGGAAACAATTTAAGGATATAGTAGTAACGAGTTTTCTCATCATTAGTGAATAGGGTGGCTATATCATTTAACTTAGTAAGATGTGCCACAACAGTTTCAGATTCATAGCCATAAAAAGGATCAGATTCAACCAAAGTAATTATCCTAGGATCGACAGAGAAATCATAATCCTTATCAGTAACACAGATAGGTGAAGTAGCAAAAGCAGGGTCATATTTCATTCTAGCATTCAGAGACGTTTCTTTCAGCTTAGCTAATAATTTCTTAAGATCAGATCTATCATTGCAAGCAAGAAAGTCTCTAGCAGGTTCTTCATCCATAACATAACACTCGGGCACAACAGGCAATTCATATCTAGGGGGAGAATCTTCATCATCACTTTCATCAATATTATCAGTTTCAATAATTTCATTCTCTCTAGCCCTAGCAAGTTGTTCATCAAGAAATTCACCTAATGGCACAGTATTACCAAGCATAGAAGTAGTTTCATCATAAGCATCACGCATAGCAGAAGTGGCATCATCAATAACATGCGACATATCATAATCAATAGCAGAAGCAGGTTTAGGTGTCGCAAGCTTACTCAAAATAGAAGGAAAATCAAGTGCGGAGCTAGATGGCAGTTCCTTACCTCCCCTTGTAGTTGAGGGAAAAATCTTAGTTCTTTTGTCTTTCAAGTTCCTCATAGTGATCAGCAGATATAAATCCCAAGTGACTTAAAGAATAGAGCTTTGCTCCCCGGCAACGGCACCAGAAAAATAGTCTTGATAACCCACAAGTATAGGGGATCGCAACAGTTTTCGAGGATAGAGTATTCAACCCAAATTTATTGATTTGACACAAGGGGAGCAAAATAATATTCTCAAGTATTAGCAGTTGAGTTATCAATTCAACCACACCTGGATAGCTTAATATCTGCAGCAAAGTATTTCGTAGCAAAGTAGTATGGAAGTAACGGTAACGGCAGCAAAAGTAATAGGAGCAGTTGTATAGTAACTGTAATAGTGGCAGCGGTAAAGTAACTAAGCAAAGAACAATATGTGAAAACCTCATAGGCATTAGATCAGTGATGGATAATTATGTCGGATGCGATTCCTCATGTAATAGTTATAACATAGGGTGACACAGAACTAGCTCCAGTTCATCAATGTAATACAGGCATGTATTCCGAGTATAGTCATACGTGCTTATGGAAAGGAACTTGCATGACATTTTTTGTCCTACCCTCCCGTGGCAGCGGGGTCCTATTGGAAACTAAGGGATATTAAGGCCTCCTTTTAATAGAGTACTGGACCAAAGCATTAACACTTAGTGAATACATGAACTCCTCAAACTACGGTCATCACCGAACGTGGTCCCGATTGTTGTCACTTAGGGGTTGTCGGATCATAACACATAATAGGTGACTATAGACTTGCAAGATAGGATCAAGAACTCACATATATTCATGAAAACATAATAGGTTCATATCTGAAATCATGGCACTAGGGCTCTAGTGGCAAGCATTAAGCATAGAAAAGTCATAACAACATCAATCTCAGAACATAGTGGATACTAGGGATCAAACCCTAACAAAACTAACTTGATTACATGGTAAATCTCATCCAACCCATCACCGTCCAGCAAGCCTACGATGGAATTACTCACGCACAGCGGTGATCATCATGAAATTGGTGATGGAGGATGCTTGATGATGACGATGGCGCCGGATTCCCCTCTCCGGAGCCCCGAACGGACTCCAGATCAGCCCTCCCAAGAGAGTTTAGGGCTTGGCGGCGGCTTCGTATCGTAAAACGCGATGAATCCTTCTCCTTGATTTTTTTCTCCCCGAACATGAATATATGGAGTTGGAGTTGAGGTCGGTGGAGCACCAGGGGGCCCACGAGGCAAGGAGGCGCGCCCCCACCCTCGTGGACAGGGTGTGGGCCCCCCAGTGTTGATTCTTTCGCCTGTATTTTTATTAATTCCAAAAAGTTGCTTCGTGGATTTTTAGGTCATTCCGAGAACTTTTATTTCTGCACAAAAATAACACCATCGCAGGTCTGTTGAAAACAGTGTCTGTCCAAGTTAGTTCCATTCAAATCATGCAAGTTAGAGTCCAAAACAAGGGCAAAAGTGTTTGGAAAAGTAGATATGATGGAGACGTATCACGATGCTGCTCGCCGTGTGCTCTTCGGGGTTGTACCATTTACTTCAGGCCGGAGCTTTTTAAGCCAGCTCCTTGCTTGCTGATATGGCCTGATCTTCAGAAATGGCATGTCACGCAGCATAACGATTGTAGGGTGGTGAGCATCAACCCCCTCGACTGTGATCCGATCCCCGTCACCCTCAACTACATTAACGGTATGTACTGGGTCGGAATGGACACGTCTTGGATGGTGCTCGTTGATACGTCTCCAACGTATCTATAATTTATGAAGCATTCATACTATCTTATTATCTATTTTGAATGATTATGGGCTTTATTATATACTTTTATATTACTTTTGGGACTAACCTATTAACTGGAGGCCCAGCCCATATTGCTGTTTTATTGCCTGTTTCAGTATTTCGAGGAAAAGGAATATCAAACGGAGTCCAAACGGAATGAAACCTTCGACAGCGTGATTTTTTGGAAGAATATGATCCTGGAAACTTGGAGTTCACGTCAGAAGATCCTCAAGGAGGCCAGGAGATAGGGGGCGCCCCCCCTATTGGGCGCACCCCCCTATCTCGTGGGCCCCTCGAGCACCCCCCGACCGACTTCTTTCGCCTATATGGTCCCACGTACCCTAAAAACATCCACGGAGAAGCTAGATCAGGAGTTCCGCCGCTGCAAGCCTCTGTAGCCACAAAAAACCTCTCGGGAGCCCGTTCCATCACCCTGCCGGAGGGGGAACCCATCACCGGTGGCCATCTTCATCATCCTGGCGCTCTCTATGACGAGGAGGGAGTAGTTCACCCTCGGGGCTGAGGGTATGTACCAGTAGCTATGTGTTTGATCTCTCTCTCTTGTGTTCTCTCTATGGCACGATCTTGATGTATCGCGAGCTTTGCTATTATAGTTGGATCTCATGATGTTTCTCCGCCTCTACTCTCTTGTGATGAATTGAGTTTCCCTCTTGAAGTTATATTACCAGATTGAGTCTTTATTTGAGAACACTTGATGTATGTCTTGCCGTGTTTATCTGTGATGACAATGGGATATCACGTGTCACTTGATGTATGTTTTGTTGACCAACTTGCGGGTTCCGCCCATGAACCTATGCATAGGGGTTGGCACACGTTTTCTTGACTCTCCGGTAGAAACTTTGGGGCACTCTTTGAAGTACTTTGTGTTGGTTGGATGGATTTGAGATTGTGTGA
Organism: Triticum aestivum; assembly: GCF_018294505.1. Taxonomy (NCBI): domain Eukaryota; kingdom Viridiplantae; phylum Streptophyta; class Magnoliopsida; order Poales; family Poaceae; genus Triticum; species Triticum aestivum. The sequence continues at coordinate 432,025,872 of NC_057804.1, read as the reverse complement.
CGCATATCATATAATCATGCCCACGGATACTTGAGGTAACAATGGAGTATCTAGGTGACATTAGGGTTTTGGTTGATTTGTGTCTTAAGGTGTTATTGTAGTATGAACTCTATGATGGATCGAGCAGAAAGAATAGCTCTATGTTATTTTACTACGAACTCTTGAATAGATCGATCAAAAAGGATAACTTTGAGGTGGTTTCGTACCCTACCATAATCTCTACGTTTGTTCTCCGCTATTAGTGGCTTTGGAGTGACTCTTTGTTGCATGTTGAGGGATTGTTATATGATCTATCTATGTTATTATTGTTGAGAGAACTTGCACTAGTGAAAGTATGAACCCTATACCTTGTTTCCTATCATTGCAATACCATTTATGCTCACTTTTATCATTAGTTACCTTGCTGTTTTTATATTTTCAGATTACAAAAACCTATATCTACCATCCATATTGCATTTGTATCACCATCTCTTCGCCGAACTAGTGCACCTATACCATTTACCGTTGTATTGGGTGTGTTGGGGACACAAGAGACTCTTTGTTATTTGGTTGCAGGGTTGTTTGAGAGAGACCATCTTCATCCTACGCCTCCTACGGATTGATAAACCTTAGGCCATCCACTTGAGGAAAATTTGCTACTGTCCTACAAACCTGTGCACTTGCAGGCCCAACAACGTCTACAAGAAGAAGGTTTTGTAGTAGACATCAAGCTCTTTTCTGGCGCTGTTGCCGGGGAGGTGAGTGCTTGTAGGTGTATCTTTAGATCTTGCAATCGAATCTTTTTGTTTCTTGTTTTATCACTAGTTTAGTTTATAAAAGAACACTAAAAAAATGTATTTGAGTTTATCTCATACGCTTCGTCTTTTTAATATCTTTCGTGAGAATGATGGAAAGGAAAATTGTGCTCAAGTGCTAGAAGAAGAATGCATTAAAATGTTTGGTATTAAGTCTTTGTATGATGAGCATGATTGCAATGTTGTTATTATGAATTCCTTGAATATCCATGATGCTAATGATATGCAAAGCCACGAGCTTGGGCAAGCTATGTTTGATGAAGATGATACTTTTTGTCCCCCAAGGTTTGATGAGCAAATTTATTATGATGAAAGCATGCCTCCTATTTATGATGATTATATTGATGAAAGTGGGTTTGGAAGACCGTCAACTTTAGGAAGTAGTGATCCCACTATTTTGGAGGATGTTGAATCTTATTGTGATGAACATGAAAGTGGATTTGGAAGAGTGTCAACTTTATTTAGTGATGATTCCACTATTTCGGAAGAGGTTCCAATTGATTATGAGAACAAAGTTGGTATCTATGATGATTATCCTGATGACTTGTATGCTTATAAGAATAATGATAACCATGAAACTTGTCATCATGATTTTAGTTTTCAATTGGATTATGCCTCACATGATAATTATTTTGTTGAGTTTGCTCCCACTACTATTCATGAGAAGAAATTTGCTTATGTGGAGAGTAGTAAATTTTCTATGCTTGTAGATCATGAAAAGAATGCTTTAGGTGATGGTTATATTGTTGAATTCATTCATGATGATACTGAAAATTATTATGAGGGAGGAATATATGCTTGTAGGAATTGCAATAATATCAAGTTTCCTCTCTATGTGCTTAAAATTTTGAAGCTATGCTTGTGTTACCTTCCTATGCTAGTTGATTATTGTTCCCATAAGTTGATTGCTCAGAAAATCCATATGCATAGGAAGTGGGTTAGACTTAAATGTGCTAGTCATATGCTTCATGATGCTCCCATTATGTTTCAATTCTTATCTTTTATGTGAGCATCGTTGTCATCATCATGCCTAGCTAGAAAGTCATTAAAGAAAATCGCTTGTTGGGAGACAACCCAATATTTACCCTTACTGTTTTTGTGTGTCCACATGATTATGATACTGTAGTAATCATGTTTTATAGCTTTTGTTTCAATAAAGTACCAAGTAAGACCTTTAGGATAGCTTACGGTGATAGTTGTGTTAATCCTGCTGAAAATCAGAAACTTTTGCACCCAGTAATTTAGTTTTGTTAATTCACAGAAACGTGATTCTGATCTGATTCTTTTTTCTCTGGAGTAGTACACAAATTGCTTAGGACTTCCTAATTTGGTAGGATTTTTGGAGTTCCAGAAGTATACGTTTGATACATATTACTACAGACTGTTCTGGTTTTGACAGATTCTGTTTTCTATGTGTTGTTTGCTTATTTTGATGAATCTATGGCTAGTATTAAGTGGTACTATATCATTGATGGCGCGCGTTGCCGTGCCCGTCCATTTTGTCAATAAAATAATGAGCATCGATGAACTTATGTAAAAAGTTGGATAATAGTGCACTCACTCATTTCATTTTGAAAGAATGATATAATTATTTGGGAAAACTATATGGTAATCTCTGTAATAGAATATGAACAACGCAAACTTGATGCGTTCAGATGGTGGGGGTGAAATAAATCCGAAGAAAATTATTTGCAACACACGACATCATCGTTTTGATAAAAGCTTTAGCAAAGCACATAATATGAAACAAATTGAAATTAGTGTTACATGCCCCAAAAAATCTGTGCAGCCTTTTGTCAAATTTTAGTGCGCTGCACGTACCACCACTTGCATCATCATCATCATCTATCCTTGCATCAACACGATCACATATAATCGATCGTTGTTTCTCCATCTAAGTTGTATGTCCCAAGATTGCTCGACGACAAGTTGATACCTAATTTTTCGTTCAAGATTAAGAAAATCAAGTCTTTGCTCTCTTTTTTATTCAGTCATAAACATTGGGATTAGGGATCTTCAGGATGAAGTCTCGGTTGTAAACATCATTCAATTACAAAGTAAAAGACAACACATAAATAATATTTTGATCGAAGTCTAAGGAGTGATGGCACACACAATAGTAGGAACAACTAAAATAGTAGTACATTCACATAAAATCAAACCATGTTTTCAGATATTTTTCAATATATGGAGATAAGATTGTTAAGTGCATATAAAGTTAAATATAATTGAACTGCAAAAAGATACAGACAATGCAAGATTTACCATGTGATAATTTCCTAACTAGAAAAAATCAATAGGAAACACACATAAAAACTAACGACGGTATTTAAAATGGAAATGTTACACGTGCAAGTGTATATGCTTTTAAGGGAAGCCTAACTATAAAATAATATTGCGACTATTTTTTCTAGTCAAAGTAGCAGTTTCCACGAAATAACCCATCGTATCCCTCCTGGAGTGATTCCTAATGGTAGTTACATTGCATCATAGGCAACTTGAGGGCAAGGATTTACTCAAGATATTGGTCTAAACCTCATTTTCATAGCTGATAGTTAAAGTAATTTTCTGTGGCGAGGTAATATATAAAGACAGATTGAGTTTATAGTAATGTAGCTCATCCCTTTTTAAAAAGTCTTGTAGCTCATAAACCCCCTGAAATTGGCGAAAAACAGCAAACGAACAACTGAAAGCGTATAGATGGCAATCAATATCACCTTCAGGAAATGCATGTTACATGAAACACATGTAACCAATATGTCAAAACAGATATGCACTGGCATTTGTCCCCCGAGTCCTTAACACTGAATAGGATACCGTGTCTTAAGCTTCACAGTGCATGTTTGGATACTTGTTCCAACCAATGAATGCATAAATGAATCGGCAAATGGACCATGGAAGTCAAGTAGTACAGAACCTGCAGTATTCCATAATCTGGAAGTTAGGATTATATTCCAAACTTTAATTAAACATTACAATCGCCTAATAGTATGTGACACGACAAAAATAGTCTGGCATACCTTGTTTTTTACTTGATGATATTACAAAGGATTGATGAAAAACAAACACCACGTGGTATGTATCACCTACACATTCAAGATGTTCATGCTAGAAGGAACATCATAATTAGAACATTATTATTTCATAGAAATAAAGCTTGCAACATTGGAATGCTCTGTCTCTTACCTCCTTTTCTGTTTGATACTGCTGCAACATTGGAATTGTCAGATGAACTACCAACAAAAGCGTTGTTTCTCTTCAGATGAGGCACAGTTTGCAGAATGTAATCATGCTACCAACAGAAAGATTTAACTTGCTGTCAAATGCTCCAACTATTCGACTGCTGAAAGTTCTGAAAAAAAAGATTGCAGAATGAATTGCCATAATATTCCAACTAGCAAATCCCTACTTGATAAAATTGCCCAAAAGCAAAATCATGCAGCTGCCACATCCAAACTGTAACATGTCATTGCAGAAATAAGTGCGCTGTAATAAGGGAGAAGAAAAATTAGCAAAACATTATAAGAAACCAATAGTCCAGCTTGCAAAAAAGAAAAATTGTGTTCCTGTGAGTTACAATGTGCAAACACAAAAGCATGTGAATGGGCTACAGATTTCGTGTGTAAACTAATGGCTGCATGCAGTGTGAATGGAAAAATGAATGAACGAGCAGAAGTTGAATTTTGGTGCTCACCGGCAGATTGACTTGAATGCCTGATCCTAATTCACATCACACCTAGCTCCACAACATTGACCACTCTACAATTTTAAAACATATGGCCCGCCAGGTCTCAGAAGGTAGGCAAATTGTGGGCGGGGGGCGGGGGGCATCACCTCAAATTAATATTGGCCTTGGAAGATTATCAATGCAGTAGGAGGGATGGTAAGACGACACACATAGGGAAGACGAGCAAGGTAACAGTACGCCGATCCGTATCTCTTTGCGCGTTTTCCAATCAAGGTCCAGATCCAGATTGAGGAGGATGAAAAGAGGTGCGACCACGTAAGATGGGGGAGGTGTCCAGCCGCGGCCTCTGCTCCTGTGCTCCCATAGTTCGCTGTGGCGGCGGCCCCTGACCACGCAGCAGCATGATACCGCAGACGGCGGCTTCCTCCCAGCAGTGTGGCCTTCGTGAGTGTCAGATAGAGAGGAGGGAGATGGAATGGCGGCAGCGGTGATGGCTGGTGAGGGAGGAGGAGGAGTGCGGTGGCACACCTAGGGTTGGCGAAGGAAGGTCGTGCGCGGAAGGAGCGTCTTGGGGCTGCACGGAAGGAGACATGTACAAGCCCATTAGTCCCAATTTCACGCCAAGCGTCCAAAATAGTGACCGGAGCAGAGGCCCAGCAAGAAAACGCTCAGTATTAGCGAACGCAACGATTCCAGGCGGGATTAAGAGTAAATCTGACGGCCAAAAACGTCCTAAACTGATGATCCGAAGGCTGCAAATGCTAATAGCCTGAGAGGGCTAGAAAGGTGCTCAGTTATAATGTATCTAAATGAACCATAGAAAAGTTGGAACACAGTAGATATTACACAAATATGAATTTAGAATGAGTTCATTACAGTACCTAAGTGGTGGTTTTATTTTCTTATACTAACGGAGCTTACGAGTTTTCTGTTGAGTTTTGTGTTGTGGAGTTTTCAAGTTTTGGGTAAAGATTCGATGGACTATGGAATAAGGAGTGGCAAGAGCCTAAGCTTGGGGATGCCCAAGGCACCCCAAGGTACCCAAGGTAATATTCAAAGGACAACCAAGAGCATAAGCTTGGGGATGCCCCGGAAGGCATCCCCTCTTTCGTCTTCGTTCATCGGTAACTTTACTTGGAGCTATATTTTTATTCACCACATGATATGTGTTTTGCTTGGAGCGTCATTTTCCTTCATTAGTCTTTTCTTTCTGTTACTTAGAATAATGTTTTGCATCTTTATTTTCAGTAAAAATGTCAAGGATATCCTTTACCATGCTTATTTTGCTAGTATACATGTTGCTGTTTGAAAACAGAAAGTTTACCGCCATTGCACAAATTCCCTAGAAAATTCAGAGCATGATATAATGTTGAAACCTTTTGCATAATGAGCTATGATAAATTTATTACAGTGGGAATTTTATTTCATAATTTTTGGAGTTAGGGAAGTATGATGAATCTTGCATTCTTTACAGACTATATTGTTTTGTCAGATTGCTGTTATGTTTGCATTGTTTGCATATGGTTGCTTGTTTAATGATTCTATTTGAGGATATGAGTATTAAATATGCAGAGGCATTTAGTATGCAATGATGAATAATAATTTTAGTGATTTTTTACAGTAGAAAATGATAAGGTTTTGCATTGGTTTATACTAATCTATCTCACAAGTTCTTGTTGAGTTTATTGTGGATGAAGTTTTTGATAAAAAGATAAACCATGATATGAGAGGAATTAAGGAGACACAAAAGTTCAAGCTTAGGGATGCCCAAGGCACCCCAAGATAATATTTCAAGAAGTCTCAAGCATCTAAGCTTGGGGATGCCCCGGTAGGCATCCCACCTTTCTTCTTCAACAATTATCGGTTAGTATTGGTTGAGCCTAAGTTTTTGCTTCTTCACATGAGTTGTGCTATCCTTGCAGTGTCATTTTATTTTGTTTTGCTTGCTGTTTTAATACAATACCAAGATCTGAAATTCTTAAATGAGAGAGAGTCTTCACATGATTACATAATTATTTAGCTACTCATTGTTCTTCACTTATATCTTGTTGGAGTAGTTTGTCATTTACTCGTGTGATTCACTTATATCCTATGAGTAAATTGTTGAATGAGTTGATTGTCATAAATCTGAAATTATATATGTTTCATTTGCTTATTCCATGGGGAGTAATGACTTCACATCTAAGAAGTAGAGGTTGTGAATTCATTGAAGGTTAGCAAGCACTGTATTGGTCATTTGAACAATTCATGAAAGAATATTGAAGGAAGAGAAATTTCACATATAATACTATCTTAGACATCTTTTATAATTGGGAGCACTCATTAAGTATGACATGCTAAAGATTTTATGTTTGACAAGTAAGACAACATAATGGGTTATGTTTTCGCACATCTCAGTTAAAGTATATTGTCATGGATCATTCAAACATGTTGAGCTTGCCTTTCCCCCTCATGCTAGCCAAAATTCCTTGCGCCAAGTAGAGATAGTACTTGTGCTTCCAAATATCCTTAAACCCAGTTTTGCCATGAGAGTCCACCATACCTACCTATGGATTGAGTAAGATCCTTCAAGTAAGTTGTCATCGGTGCAAGCAATAAAAATTGCTCTCTAAATATGTATGGTCTTTTGGTGTGAAGAAAATAGCTTTATACGATCTTGTTATGGAAGCAATAAAAGCGACAGACTACATAATAAAGCTCCATATACAAGTGGCAATATAAAGTGACGTTCATTCACATTAAGATTTTGTGCATCCAACCCTAAAAGTGCATGACAACCTCTGCTTCCCTCTGTGAAGGGCCTATCTTTTACTTTATGTCTTTTACTTTTATGCAAGAGTCAAGGTGATCTTCACCTTTCCCTTTTTCATTTTATCCTTTGGCAAGCACCTCGTGTTAGAAAGATCCTGACATATATATATATATATATATATATATATATATATATCCAATTGGATGTAAGTTAGCATGAACTATTATTGTTGACATCACCCAAAGGTGAATACGTTGGGAGACAACACTATAAGCCCCTATATTTCTCAGTGTCCGATTGAGACTTCATAACCACAAGTATTGCGTGAGTGTTAGCAATTGTAGAAGACTATTTGATAGATGAGTATGTGAAGTTTGTTATTCCTGAAAATAATATGAATTGCAATTGTTTGATGACTGAGAATGAAATTTGATAGTTTTCAAGAAAGTTTATGGTCTATGCTTTGACATGTGAATTGTTTGTTACTTTATCGTGAGAAGTTTTATGAGATGAACTACTGCCATGACATATTATCATGCTAGAAAAGGTGATTGATATTTTTATTGATCAAACTTGTGCACCTTCTAGCATTCACACTTCATAAATTCTTTCTTTTATCATTTACCTACTCGAGGATGAGTAGGAATTAAGCTTGGGGATGCTGATACGTCTCCAACGTATCTATAATTTATGAAGCATTCATGCTATTTTATTATCTGTTTTGAATGATTATGGGCTTTATTATACACTTTTATATTACTTTTGGGACTAACCTCTTAACCGGAGGCCCATCCCATATTGCTATATTATTGCCTGTTTCAGTATTTTGAGGAAAAGGAATATCAAACGGAGTCCAAACAGAATGAAACCTTCGGCAGCGTGATTTTTTGGAAGAATATGATCCTGGAAACTTGGAGTTCACGTCAGAAGATCCTCGAGGAGGCCAGGAGATAGGCCCCCCGTACTGGGCACGCCCCCTATCTCGTGGGCCCCTCGAGCACCCCCCGACCGACTTCTTTCGCCTATATAGTCCCACGTACCCTAAAAACATCCACGGAGAAGATAGATCGGGAGTTCCGCCGCCGCAAGCCTGTGTAGCCACCAAAAACCTCTCGGGATCCCGTTCCGGCACCCTGCCGGAGGGGGAACCCATCACCAGTGGCCATCTTCATCATCCTGGCGCTCTCTATGACGAGGAGGGAGTAGTTCACCCTCGGGGCTGAGGGTATGTACCAGTAGCTATGTGTTTGATCTCTCTCTCTCTCTCTCGTGTTCTCTCTATGGCACGATCTTGATGTATCGCGAGCTTTGCTATTATAGTTGGATCTTATGATGTTTCTCCCCCTCTAGTCTCTTGTGATTAATTGAGTTTCCCTCTTGAAGTTATCTTATCGGATTGAGTCTTTATTTGAGAAGACTTGATGTATGTCTTGCCGTGTTTATCTGTGGTGACAATGGGATATCATGTGCCACTTGATGTATGTTTTTGGTGACCAACTTGCGGGTTCCACCCATGAACCTATGCATAGGGGTTGGCACACGTTTTCTTGACTCTCTGGTAGAAACTTTGGGGCACTCTTTGAAGTACTTTGTGCTGGTTGGATGAATTTGATATTGTGTGACGCATATCGTATAATCATGCCCACGGATACTTGAGGTGACAATGGAGTATCTAGGTGACATTAGGGTTTTGGTTGATTTTTGTCTTAAGGTGTTATTGTAGTATGAACTCTATGATGGATCGAGCGGAAAGAATAGCTCTATGTTATTTTAGTACGAACTCTTGAATAGACCGATCAAAAAGGATAACTTTGAGGTGGTTTCATACCCTACCATAATCTCTACGTTTGTTCTCCGCTATTAGTGGCTTTGGAGTGACTCTTTGTTGCATGTTGAGGGATTGTTATATGATCTATCTATGTTATTATTGTTGAGAGAACTTGCACTAGTGAAAGTATGAACCCTATGCCTTGTTTCCGATCATTGCAATACCGTTTACGCTCACTTTTATCATTAGTTACCTTGCTGTTTTTATATTTTCAGATTACAAAAACCTATATCTACCATCCATATTGCATTTGTATCACCATCTCTTCGCCGAACTAGTGCACCTATACAATTTACCGTTGTATTGGGTGTGTTGAGGACACAATAGACTCTTTGTTATTTGGTGGCAGGGTTGTTTGAGAGAGACCATCATCGTCCTATGCCTCCTACGAATTGATAAACCTTAGGTCATCCACTTGAGGGAAATTTGCTACTGCCCTACAAACCTGTGCACTTGCAGGCCCAACAACGTCTACAAGAAGAAGGTTTTGTAGTAGACATCACTCGTCGGCGGTCATGGCAGATGGATGCTTGTGGAGGTCTACACCCGGTGATTGATCCCCTTCCTTCGATTAACACTGCACTCCTTTGGCATCGCGGCCCAGAATTCTTGGAATCTTACAGTAGCCAACATGTACCATGTTTGATTTGCTCAAGGTTGTAATCTGCCAAGTGCCCACAAGATCTGTGAATTATAAAGACTTCAGGCTAACTGCGTTCTTCAATCAAGGTCTGGCCTATCTGACAGGTCACTTCAGGAAGTGGATAAATCTGCACGTCCATAGCAGGATCATACATCCTCCATGGTTCTCTGATGCCATTGAACACAAGGGCTTCATTTACATTGTGGACTCCATCTATGGTTGGACATATTGCTGGCCTACTCCAGTCATCGCTACAAACGGCTGTTACAACAGTATGTTACTTTCCTATGATATCATGATGACTTGCTTATATTACTGTCAACATTTCCTGAAAAAATATTCATGCTCAGAACATGTTGTTCTTAAGATTGACTACTGTACGAGCCCTTTTTTATTTGACTCCAACTTGATATGATGTTGTATGCCGCCTGGTGTCCCTACCCTTCCTTATCCCAGAACCTTTCAAAGAAAAGCAACATGGCAATTGCAGGTGGTTCCTGGCTCGATCAGATGATGACAAATGATTGATGATCGTTCGCACGTATCGGACGTGTTGTTTCGCGGAATACAATCACAGTCACTGCAAGGTCTTTGAGCAGGATCCCAACTTCTCCGGGCCTTCAGGAATTTTTGACTGGAGGCTAGTAAGTAGCCTTGGTACACTCTCTCTGTTTCTCGGACTGAATTATCCGATTAACCAGGAGATAACCAATGGCAAGGATCATGATGGCAGCGCAGTTTCCTTCATCAGGCAAAACTATGTGTACACAATGTACCATGCGTCTCTCCACGCACCATACCCTAATATGTGCCACCACACTGTGCAGCCCAAAGTAGGAGAGAGGGTCGCAAGCATCAGACTTTGACCTACTAGCTGGAGTTTCCCCCGTCAGGCACCCATCTAGTTCAAGCCGTCAGCCAATCTCCGCAGCTTAATAAATAGTAACGTCTAACTGAGCTAGTTAGTTAGATGCATACACTTGGTGTAGTAGGATCTTTATTTAGTTTGACACATACACTTGTTCTTTTTTGGTAGCTCTTTTGTAATGATGGCTGATGTTTGGTTTGGAAGAGAGAGCTGCATCTTTACTCTTCTGGTCTGCTTACTGCTTTTGTTGCAACCCCAACCCTGGTTGCTGCTATTGTTTTCAATGTACAATCAGTAGTATACTTTGTCTGTTGGTTGAATAAATGTGTTGCTAGAACGACAAACACAATGTTTTGGAAGTTGGTTCACGGTCCGATCCTTTAGTGCCCCGTACCATACGTAGCGCATACTATTTTTGGTATGGAACACATCTTCCACTTGTCGATAACATGCAACCCACCGATGAAGGCCCAATAGAGAAGCCCATAAGTAACTGGAAGGGAGGGTCTCACTTGAATCTGGCCCAGGTACATGCTCATGGCCCCCTACACATAAATAAGTAAATAAATAAAGCTAAATGCTCATGCACCAGTTCTTTAAATTCACGATTTGAAAAGTCAAATTTTAACAGGAGGATATTATTTCCTATGAGAGTGTCATTACATTCAGTCGATATTATTCTTAAGCAAAGATAGCTACCAGTCTTTTTCCTCCCACCATTTTCTTCTTGCAACCAGCGGAGCCGTGCAAATCGTAGTCAACGTCGTAAATAGTTCCAGTCCATTATTATTTTTCGATATGAATGCCCAACCCAGCCCAACACATTGGCAACGCCACTTTATCCTCCGCCTTGGTGCACTCGCCATTGCACCGTCGTCCGGCCCTGTCAACATAGTAAATTGGGAGAGGACTGTAGTTGTGAGTATGACAGTATGGACCCACCAGGTCCACTCCCGAACACAAGCAAGCGCCTCTTTTACTACTCAGATGCACCCTCGTTTTTTACTCTAATCCACCCTGCTGATATCTAGGACCCACATCATTGTCAACGTATAGTCAATTAATGATAGAATTGCACAACTTTTTTTCTAAGGATTTGTTCGGAGTTGTAGGCTATAAACTAGGTTGTGCGGTCTCTATGGCCCGTCTAACAACATGACCAGCCCAACAGGTTTTTCTTTGGGAAAATAGGTACCCAACTATTTCTTCTTGAAGAATACCCAAGCTAGGCTTATTTGTTTCTCCGACTTACTGGGCTGCAAATCTTTCAAGACGAGGAGGGATGCATTTTGGCCTATCCAAAGCGTATGGGCAGTATATCCTAAAAGTAAAATGTTTCGTTTCATTTTTGTTCTTTGTTTTTGTTTTTGTTCTTCACCGATATTTTATATTTCATTGGATTTTAACATGACATAGTACTAATTTTATTTTAAATTTGTTTTAGTATGGCTACTAATTTTTGGATTAAGAATATTTTGTTCCCCAGCAAAATAAGTGAATTTTTAAAATTTCGCACATTTTTTAGTTCAATTTTTTAACCCTGGCACTGATCAAAAAATGGGCAGCAATTCTAAAAATGGAAAATGGGCTGCAATAAATTCCATATGAATTAGCAAATGGGAAGTAAATTATAAAAATAATAGCAAATGGGTTGTACACGCCATAGATTTCGAGGCTGACTTGTTTACGCAAGGGTTTGTCAGTCAACACACGATTCTAGCAGCAGTGACTGTTGGATGTCCATCCAACGCCAACATGTTTCGTCAATCTCTGGTCTTCCTGCTCCAGCCGCCTAAACCAGCAGCAGCGGGACTACCTCCTCCCTCCTCTTGTGGTCGGCTGTGATGCTGCGCAGGCTTCACCGGCCCACCCTACTCCCTTTGCTGGCCTGGCCATCCCTCTACCCACCCGCACCTCCAGTTATTCTCCGGTGATGGCAACCCCATGTCGCAGCCAAACCAGTCAACTGTCATACACTCCTCAGTGTGGGCATCCACTTTTGTGTCTTCGCCGCTCCGGGTCGTTCCATTCCTAGGCCTCACCATCGTCCACCGCGTTGGTGCTCTAGGTGTGGCATGCTCAACATTCAACAAACGTCGGCCATTGGAATAGGGATGTATGTGGAGAGGCTAACAGTAGGGACCCCCATGCTCCATGGCCGCACGCAAGCAACTGCCTCCTTATTACGCAAAAAAAATGATTCCTCCCACTGACATCTGGGGCGCACCGGTACGGAGGCTGACCTGTGGGCCTACTAAGTTGACGCGTACACAGGGCTTTGTCAACTTAGTCAACAAACGATTCTAGTAGTAGTGACCGTTGGATATTAATCAAACGGTCCTGCTGCTTCTTAAATCGCTCCTCTTTTTGCACCAGCTGCCCAAACCAGCTCGGGCAAGACCGCCTACTCATTCCTCTAGTGGCCGGCTGTGCTGCCACGCAAGCCTCACCACCCACCCTACTCCCACTGCTGGCCAGGACATGGCCATCCCTCTACTGTCTACTCATCCAGAACCCGTGTTATTCTGTGGGGACGGCAGCCTCACACCGCAGCTGACCCGGTCAACCCTCGTACTCCTCTCCGCATGGGCATCCACTGCCGCGTCTTCCCCGGTTCCACATCGTCCCCTTCCAGGCCTCTCCGTCGTCCACCGCCTTGGTGCTCTCGGTGTGGCGTGGTTAACGTGGTCAAGGAATGACTTCCATTGAAAGAAGACTGTACATGGAGAGGCTAATAGTTGGGTCCATGGCTGCAGCAAGGAAGTGCAACCTTATTACATGTAAAATAATTATTCCTCCACCTGACAGCAGGGACCCACTGGAAGGGACTCTGTATTTTGCGAAAAAAGCGTTTCCCCCCTGACAGCTGGGACCTACCAGCTACATCTTCGCACGCAAGGAAGTGCGTCCATATTACGGGCAAATAAAATGATTCTCCCCCTGACTGCTAGGACCTGCTACCTCTTGAGCACTACGTTGGTTTTCCCTTAAATAGGAAAGGGTGGTGCAGCAAAGTAGCGTAAGTATTTCCCTCAGTTTTGAGAACCAAGGTATCAATCCAGTAGGAGGCTACGTGCAAGTCCCTCGTACCTACACAAACAAACAAGAACCTCGCAACCAACGCGATAAAGGGGTTGTCAATCCCTCCACGGCCACTTGCGAAAGTGAGATCTGGTAGAGATAATAAGATAAGATAAATATTTTTGGTACTTTTATGATATAGATTGAAAAGTAAAGATTGTAAAATAAAGTAGATCGGAAACTTATATGATGGAAAATAGACCCGGGGCATAGGTTTCACTAGTGGCTTCTCTCATGATAGCATAAGTATTTACGGTGGGTGAACAAATTACTGTCGAGCAATTGATAGAAAAGTGCATAGTTATGAGAATATCTAGGCATGATCATGTATATAGGCATCACTTCCGCAACAAGTAGATCGAAATGATTCTGCATCTACTACTATTACTCCACACATCGACCGCTATCCAGCATGCATCTAGAGTATTAAGTTCATAAGAACAGAGTAACGCATTAGGCAAGATGACATGATGTAGAGGGATAAACTCAAGCAATATGATATAAACCCCATATTTTTATCCTCGATGGCAACAATACAATATGTGCTTTGCTGCCCCTGCTGTCACTGGGAAAGGACACCGCAAGATTGAACCCAAAGCTAAGCTCTTCTCCCATTGCAAGAAAGATCAATCTAGTAGGCCAAACCAAACTGATAATTCGAAGAGACTTTCAAAGATAACCAAGCATACATAAAAGAATTCAGAGGATATTCAAATATTTCTCATAGATAAACTTGATCATAAACCCACAATTCATCGGATCTCGACAAACACACTGCAAAAAGAGTTACATCGAATAGATCTCCAAGAAGATCAAGGAGAATATTGTATTGAGATTCAAAAGAGAGATGAGGCCATCTAGCTAATAACTATTAACCCGAAGGTCTGTGGTAAACTACTCACAACTCATCGGAGAGGCCATGGTGTTGATGTAGAAGCCCTCCATGATCGATTGCCCCTCCGGCGGAGCACCAGAAAAGGCTCCAAGATGGGATGGGATCTCACGGGTACAAAAGGTTGAGGCGATGGAAATAGGGTTTCGTGGTGCTCCTGGATGTTTTCGGGGTACATAGATATATATAGGTGAAGGAAGTCGGTCAGGGGAGCCACGAGGGGCCCATGAGGGTGGGGGCGCGCCCACCCCCTAGGGTGTTCCTTGGACCCTCGTGGCCGCCTCGTTTACTTCTTGACGTCCACTCCAAGTCTCCTGGATTGTGTTTGTTCCAAAAATAACTCTCCCGAAGGTTTCGTTCCGTTTGGACTCTGTTTGATATTCCTTTTCTGCAAAACACTGAAATAGGCAAAAAAACAGCAATTTGGGCTCGGCCTCCGGTTAATAGGTTAGTCCCAAAAATGATATAAAAGTGTATAGTAAAGCCCATAAACATCCAAAATAGGTAATATAATAGCATGGAACAATACAAAATTATAGATACATTGGAGATGTATCAGGACCCACCATCAATAACTTCGCACGCAAGGAAGTGCCTCCTTATCCTCCCTGACAGTCGGGACCCACCTGGTCGAAGCATACGTAGCGTTGTCATTCTGGTCATGAATGTGTACATACATACTAGCTGATCGGTCTCTCTGCAACGATGAACCATGGTCGAGCAAGCAGCAACACGTGTAGTAGTAGAGCCCCCGATGTAGTAGTTCATGCAATGCAGTCAAAACCGTGTACATGTACGTATAGCCAGATGCCAAAAAATACGGCCACGTACGTACATACGAGCGGGTTTTTGAACGCCTACTCGCGCATTTGTACAACCAGGGCTCGTGTACATGGAGAGGCAACAGACAGCAGCAACGGCGTCCTGTTCATTGGAAGCCAACCGGCTTGGTCAGAACAGAGAAACTGCAACATGTTCATGGGGAGGCAACGGAATGCATCGTGTTCATCGGGAGGCAATGAAATACGTCATGTTCATCAGGAGCCAACCGGCTTGGAAGGAACATCCGAAATGAGGCCTGGCATACTGCAGAACGGAGGAAATGGGCCTTCTGTTCGATCGCGTACAATCGAAACTAGGTCATGTTCATCGAGAAGGGTCTGGCGTACCGCAAAATGATGGAAACATACTTCTGTTCGAGCTCCGCCAGTCGAAACGGGGTCCTGTTCATCGGGAGGGGTGTGGCGTACCACAAAACAGAGGAAACAGACTTCTCTTCGACCTCCTACGATCAAAACGGAGGTCTTGTTCATTGGGAGGGGTGTAGCGTACCGCAAAACGGGACTCCACGGGCTACAGTTCATCCACCGTCGACTTCCTCCAGCCTCCACCTACTACTGTTCATCCACCATTGGCTTCCTCTAGCCTCCACCTGCTAATGTTCATCCAGCCTCCACTGACTACTATTCATCCAGCCTCCACCGGCTACTACTCAACTAGCCATCCACGGGGTCACGTTCAACCAACCCTCCACATACGCGGTCCCTCCACCGGCTACTATTCATTCACCCCCACCTCCTCGGTCGGGGTCTAGTTCATCCAGCGGCAACGGCCTCTACCACCGTGGGATCCTGTTCATCCAACCCCCACCGGAACTGTTCATCAAGAGGAAGCTTCCATCGGCCTCAGTTAGCAACAGTAGCAAACGAATCACTCGGCTTCAGTTAATAGCATGGGATCGATCGGGGTTGAGTAACATAGCTAGTGAAATCGCTCGGGTTCCTTTAGAGCCCAACGCTTCGCTCGGGTTCAGTTTGAGCGCAATGCCTTGCACACATGCGCGTACGTGTACGAGAGAAACGCGCAAATCTCTGTGCATCGCTCGGCCCTGACCACCCACCGTAACCGGGAACTCCTTGAAATTTTCCTCGCCCTCACTTCTACCATGATTTTTTCCATCATGGACGGCCCAAAGAATGTCATGCAGATGCGTCTCTGGCCCCGCCCAGGACGAAAATCCCATTTTCTATCATGATTTTTTGTCATAGAAGTAGGAGCCCACCACATCTATGATGATACCGGGTTTTGTCACAATTAACGTCATAGAAGTGTCATAAGCATGACAGGAAAAAAATCGTTCGGCCCAAAATGCCACGGATGTGTCTTTTTTTGGGTGTGTCCATGGGTAGAGCCCTGCATGGACTAGCGCAGCCGTTACCCTTCATGGATTGAAGTCTCCATCAACATGGACGTACGACAGCACCACCTATCAGAACCACGTCAAAAAATCTCCGCGTCTCCATTGCGTTTGCACACTCCAATCTCACCCCTTTACATTCTTCCAACATGCACGCTTTACTCTTTCTGCTGCCTATACTCTTGTCATGCTTGCTTGAGATGTATATTCTGTACTTTAACATATGCGAAACTCAACCTTAACTTGAATAAATTAAAAGTGCCACCTTTTCTTGTTAAGGGTCTAATCACCCCCCTCTAGACCCCTCGTCTCGATCCTTTCAATGTTCCTG
Organism: Triticum aestivum; assembly: GCF_018294505.1. Taxonomy (NCBI): domain Eukaryota; kingdom Viridiplantae; phylum Streptophyta; class Magnoliopsida; order Poales; family Poaceae; genus Triticum; species Triticum aestivum. The sequence goes on along the minus strand of NC_057804.1, from coordinate 432,008,798 downwards.
ATGTTTCCAAACAGTTTCAATAAATCCCTCTCATAGAAGTATTTAACAATGTTTTCGGTAATATTTGTAGATACTCGAACTGTTCCTTTTTTATTCAAATGTCTACATTTCTCATAGACGTTAGTAAATCAACAATAGTGTCACTGGTACAGCGAGGTGCCATACAAATGGTTTTTAACCCCTTTCCATGACGGTGTTTTGAACCATGACCAAGTGAGTGACTGCGATACGGGGGTCCTTCCCACACGACGAAAAAACCGTCGGGGATAGGGATCCTTGATGCATATAGTTGTCCCTACTCATTTGTGCTTGCATTGCCATCGCAGTCGGTATTCTATGGTGCTACGTTTACGATGCGCGACCCATCACAAACAGTTCATGATAATATAATGTGTATGATAAGTAGACAATCACACACATTCACTTTTCCCAAACTATGTGCAATAACTAATTAAGAAGATTAGCTAATCTTCGTACGAATGTCCTATAGGATTACGAAATGTCGGACCATCATAACATCGTCGTACATGATAACTATCACACACGCTATTCTGTGGTGCAGCGTTTACGATGTGTAACACATTAGAAACCGATCATGGTTGCAAATCATGTATGATAAGGCAACTATCACAAACGTTTAGTTTGCCCACATCGTTTGTGATATTGTCTGACATCACCCACGGTTTGCAAACGGCAACTGTGTGCATGCTCGCACACCTTTCCTCTCTGTGAACCATGTCGGATTATGGTTTATATCACAAATGTTTGTGGTTTTACCGACCGTGTGTGCGACCTACGGAGGGTAATTTCACCGTAATTTAATTGCTTCTATTTCAAATTGTACCGGATTTGGATGTGAAAGCATGCTGTAGCTTTATTTGTATCCATCAGGTTCAAACAACCAATGCATTACTCGATTCACAGGTACATATGTTCAAGAATTACATAAGCACCAAATAAAGAATGATGAACCACAGTTGTATACCTGTACTATTAAAGACGACAAAGAAAGAGGCGAAATACATTCTGGTTGCTGAACAAGGTGAAGCGGAATGCCCATATTGTGCCCTCCACCATGCAGAAGGCACGCACGACTCTAGTCCAACCCCTTGTGATGGTCGGCCACCCATCCTTCACTGTCTTCATGAACACATCTAGATAATCATCGTGTTCTGATAGAAATACTTTAACCTTTGCATGCCCACCAATCATGTAGTTTGAGAGGTAACCTTGTGTAAACTGCTTTGGGAACCACTACAAAGAAAAATAGATTCAGACATTGTCATCTAACACAACTCATTATGGGCAGTAAAAAGAAGGCTGCAGGGTTCTTAATTACCATCCTGCAGTTCGTTGTTGTCTCGAATAATTGCCATCTTTTGACCCATTTTACTAACAATCTTTATCAGCTTCCTCACTTGATGCTGGTTCATTAATATCTCATTGCCCCATATGCAGAAAGGCTCGAAGCGCGGACCTTTACCAATGACATATGTACCTAAAAGCACCAAGTAATATTAGAAACTAAACAACAATTTCACAATGATGTAGTACAACACCCCCTCTCTCTCAGTCACATATTAGCTGAATTAACATCTTATCTTATGGGACGCAGGGAGTTTATTGCATTCTTACAAATTATTGGTTGATTAACTACTACTGTATCCATGGGTTAGAGTTAGTTTGAGCTAGTTTGGGTTCAAACAGCCCTAAAGTATATCCAAACATGAGGGCTAGTTTGAGCTAGTTGCATATAACCCACCCAAAAAACTATCCCACCCAAGAGGTGCTAATTGGAGCTAGTTCTTCTAGTGCATTTATTGTCAATCTAACCTTGTCATCCAAACACCTCTTTGGAGCTAGAAATTAACTCTAACATCTAGCTAAGTTAGAGAATCCAAACAGGGTTCTGTCATTGTTGTTGTTGTTGCTGATCTTCTACGTATATCTAGACATCATTAGAACATTAAGGTAATAGTCTTCCTTGTTGCTATGCAGCCTAGGATTGCACATTTAGACATTCAGTACAGTGCATGTTGCTATGTAGCCTCAGATATATTACATATGGCCCTAGTTAACATAACGATAAATGGGTTACAAATATATTCAGTTAAAAGTCCGATTCACCGATTAGTCCCTTATCAGCCCCCGGCCTAAATGGTACCAGCTACCGATATCCTGAACAGTGAGTATATATAAGCCATGTGGGATGAAACTAACCTTGATGAAAAATAGCAGTCGTTCCCAGAATTGTCCTATGTACGTACATCGAGAGACATGTTAAGCACAACAGGCTAAACATCAACCCAATATATCCATGCAAGACAAAATAATCTCCAAAAGATAGCTTCAGTGTGCAGGTTTAAGCATGCTAGTAAAGCAAAACAAGTGGAAAGGTGTGTTAACTGCAACAGGCCTAACATTTAACAACAAGCAAACATAGTCATTCAAACTGGTATTGTGTCGGTCTAAGTACACTGGTTATTGTTAATAAAAATAGATAGGCGTGTTGACTACAAAATGCAGCAACCAAATGTAGTCATTCATAGTGGTATTGATGAAATTGAACTGCACAGTTCATACTTGCACATATAGACATCAGGTTGTGAATAACTGGAATAAACAAGGCATACTACGAAAAACCAAAGATAGCATTTGAAATTGGACATGTGCTAACTACAAACAACCGAACAACCAAAAAACAGGCATATGCTAGCTATAACGGGCTTAATGACAAGCAAATATATGCGTTCCTATCGTTATGTTTAAAACTGGTATTGATAATGTACTGCACGATAAATAGTTGCACATATAGAGCATCACAATGTGAACAGCTGAAATAAACAAGACATACTACACAAATATAGCAATTAAAATTGGACATATTCTCACTACACTACAAAAGGGACTCGACAAAACAGATCATGGGTTCCCCCATGTGAAGAGGCATGGCAAAACAAACCATGGGTTTTCTCACTTGTCACAGATGGACTCGTTCCCATGGGAAGAGCACATACCCTGGGTGTGCTCCATGTTGTCGCAGATGGGCTCATTCCCCTTGAAAGAGCACGGCTGTAGGGTGCCCTCCCTGATGTCGCAGACGGGCTCTTTCCCCTTGGAATAGAGGATGGGCTCTTTCCTCTTGGAAGAGCCGGAGAGGGTGCCCTCCTCGTGGTCGGCATTGATGAGGTCTGACTTGGAAGCTGTGGATCCCAAGCCAGCGTCGCAGAATGTGTCCTTCAGAAATGACAAAAGGGGCTCGATGGCAATGTAGGATGGCAAATTCTTGATAGCGAGCCAGAGGAGATCAGCAGCGGGGCCATGGATGAGATTGACGGTGGTTGAACCCAAGGGATTGGGGGTGGGCCACTTAACTTGTGACATAGCCCACGTCAGGCCATCGCTGTCGACGACCTCGATGTCATAGCCGGCGTCCGCGACATAACCGCATAATCTAGCCTGTTGATTGAGTGCCTGCGGCCAGTAATGGTCTTCAGCTTCCTCGGTGGCCACCTCGGTGATGTCGGGCGAAGAGGCCGTGATACACCTCTATTGGGCCAGTCGCTCCTTGAGCTCCGCAGGAAGCGTAGCCGGGCTTAGGCTGCAATGCTTTGGAGTGGGGGATGGGGACTGGGATCTGTGGGAAAGGGGGCATTTGATAGGCGTCATCTAAGAAACTCAGGGCGGCCTGGGCATGGAGATCGGTGGGTAAGCTGCATAGGCAAACCGGCAGATGTTGACAATGGAGGCCTTGCAGCAGCGGCGACGACCTTGCTAGGGTTTTGAGCGAGGGAGGGGTTGTGGTGGGGTTTGTGTGCGTGCACGCGAGCCTGAGAAGGTTTTGGGGTGTGTGTGTGTGTGGAGGGGTCATTTGATAAAATGATGTGGATACTGAAAGTTTTAATAAGTGGGAGTCAAACGCGGGAGTGAAATGCCGGGGCTTTTGAAAATTTGATGATGGTGCATCGCACACAGTCCGAAATAACAACTGTGTGTTATGAAACAGGAAAACCCTCGAGCCGGGCAGATATTTTTGAGGTATGCATGCGGGAGCGGGAACAACAAACATCAGACACGGTCGAAAAATAGTAACCGTGTGTTATCAAACAGAAAAAACCTGCAGGCGGGTAGATATTTTTGAGAGGCGAAGCCCCATGGAGCCCAATGTACTGTGCTGATGTGCGTGATAGGGGCACCCGCATGGCACACAGTTAGTGTGAGTGAACCATGTCTGTTGCGTCATCCGACTTGTCTAATGTTCATAAATTTGGTGAAAATGACGCTGGAAAGGGTCAGAACACGAACACACTTGCATGTGGACCAAATATATGTATGAAAAGGGTAGTTTGATTTTCAAATACCAAATGCAACTTCGATGTGGCACCTATCTCGCAAAGCGCACGGTATTGCTTCCCACCTCGTGTCGGCAGGAGGGGAATCCTAAGCTATGAACGCATGCCCGCCCCCACGGAGGTTCACCTAGCAAAGTGTGAATTAGCAGTCCCGCCCCATCACACACACACACACACACACACACAGAGAGAGAGACACATGCGTGCACACACACACACACACACACACATACACACACACACGCACGCACGCATGCACACACACACACTTTCAGTAAGATGTATCATAAAACGGACCAAGAATAATCCACCTTGGTCATACAACCTCTCTCTTGTTATTGGTCAAAATGATGGCTGTCCATGCGACCCCAGAGATGGGATAGCTAGCTCACCAATAATCACGCAAGTATCTAGTCCCCGAAGACAACCACTGCCTGCGTGTAGCCCAAACATATGTATGCAGGTGTTGATGTTTGAATACACAATGGAATAACTTTGATGTGGCACCATGCTTTTTGGAACCAAAAATCCCACACGGAGCAAGGGTTAGTTGACGACTCATATGTATGTCACATGCACCACACTTCGAGCCGATGACGGGTATTCATGCATGCATAGTATGTGCTCAAACTTAATTAGGTCTGAGTCTCACCATGACCTACTACGATAACACTAACCAAAGGAAGAATCTGCCATGGTAACCTATCTTGTTGTCGGTCAAAGTGATCACAGATGTACACGCAGGCCCATGAATATATAGGCTTGTCGCTGATAACCACACGAGGGAGTGTACAGTTCAAAGACAACCACAAGATGCATATGTATGTATGGAGGTGATGCGTGCATGCATGTTTGAATACCATTCACAACATTGATGTGGCGCGTGCATCGAAAATCGTACAGTCCCCACACAGAGCAAGATCGGTTAATGATGTGTCGTGGTACTAACCACTTCGAATCGATGGGAGAGGGGTTCATGCGTACACGTGCATGTCTAGTGCTCAAACTGTATCATGTCTCAAAAACCGTAAAGTCCCCACACATAGGGAGGTTCATAAGGCGTACTACATATGTTGGTCCCCTTCCCCCTCTTCGACGCATACTATATGCTCCTACCATAATACAACCCAAAAATAATCCTCCTTGATGGTGAAATTAATTACCCACTCCTGATGTAGGTCAAAGTGATGCATGCATCGACGATGACCTCGCGGGCCCACAGATGGAAGCGTAGCACATGAGTGTCCCAGGATAACCACCGCCTGCATGTATGTGGTCCAAAGAGGTGTTGTGTGATCTTTGAATAGCCAATGCACAACTTTGATGTGGCACGTGCCTCAGAAACCGAAAATTCCCGACACTGAGCATGGACGCGTACGTAGTATATATGGTAGTCCCCTCCCACCTCTTCGACGCATACTATATACTCCCACCAAAACACAAACAAAAAAAATTCTACCTTGCTGGTCAAATTAACCTCTCTGCCGGCTGTTGGTCAAAGTGATGGACGATGACCTCGCGGGCCCATAGAGAGCGTCACACGTGAGTGAGCTGTCATGTAGGATAACCACCGACTACAAGTGGCGAAAACATGTATGTATGAAAGGGTAGTATAATGTTTAAATAACAAATTCACGACTCTGATGTGGCACCTGCCTCACAAAACGGCCAACAACCACACGGTGGCTCACGACTCGTAGTGTACTGCCAGCCACCAGCACACCCCAGACGCGCGCACGCGCGCACACACACACACACACCGCATCCACCGCAACTGCGATGCATGTTAAATTTTCCCGCGGTGAACATATGTTACCAATGGAGGGGCGTTTAAATTTTGAAAAAAAACAGAGATCATCAAGACGTTTTAGTACATTGATGATTTTCTAGGGGTATAATCTGCAAAAATCAAATTTGAGCTACATGCACATGTGACAATGCACCTAAATGGATTGGAAAAACACATGTGTCTCACTGGGTGCATATGTTTACTCCCCGTGCAAGAAATTTCAAACATTGGGAATCTTGATTTCTAAAATCTAGTACATCCAAAAATTATTTGAAATTTATGAAACTTATCGTGTTGTCATATGGACACAAATACGTAGTGGCATTGTACAATTTTTGACATATTTGAGACAAGTTTTTATGTAATCTTTATCTTCTTACAAACATGTTATTATTAATAATTGGGAACCAATATCGCAAATGGAATATTTATTCGAACCTTGGGCATTAGACCAACAATGGATACGTGTCATGCTTCGGTTCAGCAATAAAGCGGCGACATTAATCATCAAAATAGAAAAACAATATAAGTGCCACCACGCGACCCGTGTTCCGTGTGAGCAAGTGTGAGTTGACAGATGCATGCGAGCAGTGATGAGGATACAGACCTGGGGTAGGGTCATAGGCCTGACCTATACGTCCTACCCAAGGTCACTACCCAAGAAGGCAGGAAGGTCAAGAGACTCAATGAGACCCCTGGTCAAAGGTGTCGAGTGCAATCCACTCGACATCATGTCACTCGGGAGTCTCTCTACCTACTATCACTCGACTAACAAGAGAATCACTCGACCTCCCGAAGACCAGGAGTCACTCAGCGTGCAACGAACACGCATTCACTCTGTAGTCTTTAAGGTCATTAATAGCACTTAAGGCCGGCGTTACCAGTAACGCCAGCACTTTATGTACATTAACTCCCTTATAATGGAGGGCGGGAGAGGTCTTGGCGAACTCTATATAAGCCACCCTCCTCCTCTGGCACAAGGGTTTGAACCCCCTGTAATATCACACGCATAATGCAATCGACCGTCTCCGGGCACTGACACATAGGGTTGTTACTTCCACCGTGAAGGGCCTGAACTCATAAATCTCGTGTGTACACCTTCGCCATAGCTGAGATCTCGCCTCTCGATACCCACCCCCCTTTCTACAGTCAGTCTTAGAACCACAACAGTTGGCGCCCACCGTAGGGCCGGTGTCTTAGTGACTTATTGGTGAAGTTGCAAGTTTTTCCGATCATGATCATGGTTTCTGGCGGCGAGTTGGCTGAGGGCCGCGAGATCCGTCTCGGCGCGCTCGTTTTCGTCACCGACGACTCGACATGGCTTCAGGAAGCTCCGCTCGACGTTGAGGCGCTCCTCGTCCGAGGGGCGACGCACTTTTGTGCGTACATTCATGGCGTCCTTCTTCAGCAGTCGTCGACCCAGTATCAGTTAGCTCCGATGGTATCTTCCCTCCCCGCTGTTCGCTGCTGCAAGCAATCCGGTCGATCGCGGCTCCAGCGGTGGGTGAAGCACATGGTGGCTCGGCGTTCGGCCACCCATCAAGTTGCGGCAATCAAGCCCGACGAAACCCTCCATGGCTTGTTCGATCTGTCGACTGGCTCCAAGGAGACCGCATCCGAATGCGACAGCAGCGACCCTGTGGCAGAAGTCTTGATGGTCGACGGACCCCACAGTCCGCCTGGTTTTCGCCGTGAGGACGGCGAAGACAGAGACGGCGATCCGTCGCGTGTCCACGAGGAATACCGACCCGAACCCCTCTCTTCGCAGTAGAGAGAAGAACTTCGTTGCCGCAACATGGATGCACCCCACACACCCGTTGTTGGAGAAACCCCTGAGGCTCGGGCCTTGGAGGAGGTGCGCCCAGCCAATTTGGCTGAGCGCACTCGACTGGATAACCTTCAGCGTGCTCTCGACGACCGCGCTCAAGAGCAGATCCATGAGTCCAGTCGACGACAGCTTTTTCCGCCTCCACCTAAGGTATACCGTACTCCGATTCAGAACCTCGTAGCTGCGGCCTGAATAGCAGAGTCGATTCAGCCTTCCCAGTTGAAGGCTGGTAGAGGGCTGATGCAGATCCGGGCCTTGCTCCAGATAGCGGGGGAGTAGAACACTGCAGTGTCTCAGTCGTGGAATAGGATTCACAGCAGATCCATAGTAGCGGATACTGTCCAGTCGGCCCATAGCCCGAGATCACCCCCGCGGCGTGAAGGCCGTGGATAGTATGATCGTCAGTTTGACCGCGATAATCGTCATCGAGTGCCTACGCCTCCTCTGAGGAGTGTGTCGTACGGGCCTCGGCGGAACAATGACAGACGTCGTCACAGTGGCGAGTGCAGGGCTCCGGTCGACCCAAGAGAGCCAGGCTTCGATGCGAGATCCATTCTCGTTCAAGGCTTGGTCGACCGGAACAGAGCGCATAGAGAAGACCTTGGCAGAGATCGTCCGAGTGGCAGCAGGTTGCATGTTTCGGGCCCAGAGTGTTTCAGCAGAGCCATCAGGGCAGCAATAATTCCTCCCAACTTTAGGTTAGCAACCGGAGTTAGTAAGTTCACTGGAGAATCCAAACCCGAAACCTGGCTTAAGGATTACTGAGTGGCTGTGCAGATTGGAGGCGGAAATGATGAGATAGCGATGAAGCATCTCCCCCTTATGTTGGAACGGTAGGCCCGAGCATGGTTGACTCAGTTGGCTCCAGGCAGTATACATAGTTGGGAGGAGTTAGCTTGAGTGTTCATAAGAACTTTTGAGGGCACGTGCAAGCGACCAGCAGGGTTTCCCGACTTGCAGCATTGTGTGCAGAAGCCGAATGAGACTTTGAGGGAATTCATTCAGAGGTGGACCACTTTGCATCACACCGTTGAGAACGTATTAGAGCACCAGGCAGTGTGCGCTTTCAAGGAAGGCGTCAAGTACCAAGAGTTAGTTCTGAAATTCGGTCGGATTGGAGCTATGACTCTAACCCGGATGATGGAAATAGCCACCCGGTACGCTAACGAAGAAGAAGAGGATCGACTCCATAGCGAGAAGAGTAAACCAGTCGGCCAAGAGGCCGGTGGGGGTGGTTCCAATCGGAAACAGAAGCGCAAAGCCAAGCCAGCGGCACCCGGCGAGATTGCAGCAGTGGCTCAAGGAAAGTTTAAGGGAAAACCTAAGGGGCCCTGGCCCACTAATAAGGTAAAGGATCAAGCAGGATATGATGTGCTGGATTTGCCGTGTCACATCCACACAAAGAAAGATGAAGAAGGTAATCTGATTTACCTAAACCATACCACTCAACAATGTCGACTCCTGATCCAATAATTCCAAGAGAAACAACCCAATGAGAAGGAGAAAGAGTCGGACAGATATGAGGACGAAGAAGAAGATGATGGTTATCCCAAGGTCAATTCCACTCTCATGATTTTTGCTGATGTTGAGAGCACGAGTTGGTTGAAGGTTATCAACAGAGAGGTGAATATGGTTGCTCCGGCGACGACGACCACATACCTAAAATGGTCCCAGACAGCCATCACATTTGACCAGTCAGACCATCCTTCTCGTGTAGCCTCCCCCGGGAGGTAAGCACTGGTGGTCGATCCAGTGGTCGGTGGCACTCGACTGACTAAAGTGCTGATGGATGGTGGTAGCGGTCTGAATATCCTGTATGCTGAAACCTTGAATGGATGGGCATCCCGATGTCCAAGCTTAGCGAGAGCAATATGAGCTTCCACGGTGTTATCCTTGGAAAGAAAGCCGAATCACTCGGCCAGATCACTCTCGACGTGGTTTTTGGTGATTCCAAGCATTACCGTAAAGAAAAGTTGACATTTGAAGTCGTGGATTTCCAGAGTGCTTATCATGCCATTCCGGGGAGGCCTGCATACGCACGTTTCATGGCTCGACCGTGTTATGTGTACCTCAAGCTGAAGATGCTTGTCCTGAAAGGTGTGATCACAGTCACTAGCAATCGGCAGAAGGCAGAGGAATGTTTCCAGAAAGGTTCCAAAATCGCCGATGCACAGATGGCAACGGTTGAATTCCAAGAGTATCAGAAGAGTGTGGATCCGAGTGATTTACTCCGAGCCAAGAAGCCTGCTACAGACTCTGCATTTCAGTCGACCGGTGAAACGAAGCCGATTCATATTCACCCGACTGATCCCAATACTGCACCGACTCATATATCAACAACACTCGACAGCAAATAGGAAGAAGCGCTCATCCAGTTCCTTCGTGAGAACTGGGACATCTTCGCATGGAAACCCTCTGACATGCCAGGTGTACCCAGGGAACTGTCTGAGCATCGTTTGCATGTCGACCCTAAGGTAAAACCCGTCAAAGAGCATCTTCGGCGGTCCACCGTGTAGAAGAGGAAAGTGATTGGCAAAGAAGTGGCTCGGCTGTTAGCAGCAGAGTTCATCCGAGAGATCTACCACTCCGAGTGGCTTGCCAATGTCATCATGGTCCCCAAGAAGGATGATTCACTTTGTATGTGCATTGATTTCAAGCATATCAATCGGGCCTGCCCAAAAGATCACTTCCCTCTCCCCCGTATCGATCAAATTGTTGACTCGACTGCGGGGTGTGAGCACTTGTCTTTTCTAGATGCATATTCCGGGTATCATCAGATCCGTCTGTATGGCCCCGATGAAATAAAAACAGCATTCATCGCCCCATTCGGGTGCTTTTGCTATGTCACCATGCCATTCGGTCTTAAAAATGCCGGAGCCACATTCATGAGAATGATCTAGAAGTGCCTGCTCACCCAAATCAGTCAGAATGTGGAGGCGTACATGGATGACATCATGGTCAAGTCTCGCAAAGGTTCCGACCTATTAACTGACCTCGCAGAAACCTTTGCCAACCTAAGAAGGTACGATATCAAGCTCAATCCGTCAAAGTGCACATTTGGAGTTCCAGGAGGAAAGTTGCTTGGTTTTCTCGTTTCCGAATAAGGGATCGACGCCAATCTAGAAAAGGTTGATACCATTCTCCGAATGAAATGCCCCATGCGAGTGCATGACGTTCAGAAGCTGACTGGTTGTTTGGCCGCCTTGGGTCGATTCATTTCTTGTCTCGGTGACAAGGCCTTGCCTCTTTACCGACTGATGAAGAAATCTGATAAGTTCGAGTGGACTGAGGAAGCTGATACAGTATTTACAGAGCTCAAAGCCCTGCTTTCCACCCAGCCGGTGCTCACTGCACCAATCAGCAAAGAGCCTTTACTGCTTTACATTGCAGCCAAGTACAGTACTCACGGTCGAGCAAGAAGAAGAAGGAAAAGCTTACAAGGTTCAACGCCCAGTTTATTATCTCTCTGAAGTTTTGACTCCATCCAAGCAACGATATCCACATTATCAGAAGCTTGTCTATGGAATATACATGACCATGAAGAAGGTTGCGCATTATTTCTCTGATCACTCCATTACAGTCATCAGCGATGCGCCACTATCTAAAGTTCTGAATAACAGAGAAGCAACTGGTCGAGTGGAAAAATGGGCGATTGAACTCCTTCCATTGGATATCAAGTTTGAGGCAAAGAAGGCTATCAAGTCCCAAACAATTGCAGATTTCCTTGCAGAGTGGACTGAACAACCGTTGCCGACTCAAGTTCACTCCAGCATTGGACTATGTTCTTTGATGGCTCCAAGATGCTGAATGGTTCGGGCGCTGGAGTAGTATTGGTATCCCCCCGTGGAGACAAGCTTAGTTATGTTCTCCAGATTCATTTTGATTCCTCCAATAATGAACCCGAATATGAATCACTTTTATACGGGTTGCGTATGGCCATTTCACTCGATGTTCATCGCCTTATGGTTTACGACGACTCGGATTTAATGGTAAATCAAGTGATGAAGGAATGGGATGTCACGAGTCCAACCATGACTGGTTATTGCAATGCAGTGAGAAAGCTGGAGAAGAAGTTTGAACGTTTGGAGCTTCACCATATACCCCGACTGAAAAATCAAGCTGCAGATGAGTTGGCAAAGATAGGTTCAAAGAGAGAGGCAATTCCCCAAAATGTGTTTTTGGAACATATTCATTCACCTTCAGTTCAGGAAGATCCTTTCACCGAAGAATCACCACAGCCCAAGAGTGCCACAGATCCGACTGAAGTCGAAATCCCAGCCGTGGTTGACTTAGTCATGGAGGTTTTGGTCATCACTCCTGACTAGACAATGCCGTACATTGCATACATTCTTAGGAAAGAACTTCCAGAGGATGAAGAAGAGGCTCGACAAATCGTCTGACGGTCTAAAGCCTTTACTATGATAAAAGGTCAGTTGTTCAGAGAAAGTGTAACTGGGGTTTGTCAGAAGTGCATCATGCCAGAAGAAGGCCGAATGATCCTCAATGATATTCACTCGGGAACCTGTGGTCACCATGCGTCCTCTCGAACCATCGTGGCCAAAGCATACCGAGCCGGATTTTACTGGCCACATGCCAATGAGATGGCAAAAGAAATAGTGGACAAGTGTGAAGGTTGTCAGTTTTACTCCAACATGTCCCATAAACCTGCATCAGCTCTAAAGACTATCCCACTCGTCTGGCCTTTTGCTGTGTGGGGATTGGACATGGTTGGACCCCTGAGGACTAGCATGAGCGCATTTACCCACGTGCTAGTAGCAGTCGACAAGTTTACCAAGTGGATTGAAGCTAAGACCATTAAAAACCTTGAAGGAAGTACTGTCGTGAGTTTCATCAGAGAATTGATATTCAGATATGGTGTGCCACACAACATCATCACGGACAACGGATTGAACTTTGACTCCGATGAATTCAGAGCCTTTTGTGCCTCCGAAGGTACGAGGGTCGATTACGCTTCGATCACCCATCCTCAGTCGAATGGGCAAGCTGAGCGAGCGAATGGGTTGATTCTCAAGGGACTGAAGCCCCGGTTGATGCGTGACCTTAAGCATGCGGTAGGAGCTTGGGTTGATGAGCTCCCATTAGTGCTTTGGGGCCTAAGGACAATCGGTCGACCGGACGGACTCCATTCTTCTTAGTCTACGGAGCCGAAGCCGTACTTCCGAGTGATTTGCTCCACAATGCTCCCCGAGTCGAACTCTTCTCGGAAGAGGAAGCAAAACAAGCTTGACAAGATGCAGTCGACCTCCTGGAAGAAGAAAGAGAGATGGCCTTGATCCGATCGACCATTTATCAACAAGACCTGCGTCGATTCCATGCCAGGAATGTAAGGGGTCGGGCATTTCAAGAAGGAGACTTGGTTCTTCGAGTGGATCAGCAAAAGCCACACAAGCTCGCCCCTGCTTGGGAGGGCCCTTTCGTTGTCACCAAGGTGCTCCACAACGGAGCATACCATCTCTTCAATGTCGAGCACAACAAAGATGAACCGCGCACTTGGAATGCGGATCTGCTCCGCCCTTTTTACTCTTAAGTATTTAGACTGATGAGATGTAATAAGAAATACCTCTTAGTTTGGCTATCCAAAGACATAATTTTACTTTCTTCCGAATGATTGTTGTTTATTTCTTTTGTACGTATTGCCTTAGCTGCGAATCTATTTCGCCTAAGGTGAAGTGATAAAAATCCTACCGAGTGGTGAGTCTACCTCTCACTCGGGGCCTTAGCTGCAGCCCAGTGCTCGCCCAAGTGATAAAAATTATACCGAGTGGTGAGTCTGCCTCCCACTCGGGGGCTTAGCTGCAGTCCAATACTCGCCTAAGTGATAAAAATCCTACCGAGTGGTGAGTCTGCCTCCCACTCGGGGGCTTAGCTGCAGTCCAGTACTCGCCTAAGTGATAAAAATCCTACCGAGTGGTGAGTCTGCTTCCCACTTGGGGGCTTAGTTGCAGCCCAGTGCTCGCCTAAGTGATAAAAATCCTACCGAGTGATGAGCAATCCTCCCACTCGGGGGCTTAGCTGCAGCCCAGTGCTCGCCTAAGTTCGAAAAATCCTATCGAGTGGCGAGCAATCCTCCCACTCAGGGGCTTAGCTGCAGCCCAGTGCTCACCTAAGTTTGAAAAATCCTACCGAGTGGTGAGCAATCCTCCTACTCAGGGGCTTAGCTGCAACCCAGTGCTTGCCTAAGTTTGAACAATCCTACCGAGTCGTGAGTCTGCTACCCACTCGGGGGCTTAGCTGCAGCCCAGTGCTCGCCTAAGTGATAAAAATCCTACCGAGTGGTGAGTCTTCCTCCCACTCGTGGGCTTAGCTGCAGTCTAGTACTCACCTAAGTGATAAAAATCCTACCGAGTGGTGAGTCTGCCTCCCACTCGGGGCTTAGCTGCAGTCCAGTACTCGCCTAAGTGATAAAAATCCTACCGAGAGGTGAGCAATCCTCCCACTCGGGGGCTTAGCTGCAGCCCAGTGCTTGCCTAAGTTCGAAAAATCCTACTGAGTAGCGAGCAATCCTCCCACTCGGGGGCTTAGCTGTAGCCCAGTGCTCACCTAAGTTTGAAAAATTCTACCGAGTGGTGAGCAACCCTTCCACTCTGGGGCTTAGCTGCAGCCCAGCGCTCGCCTAAGTTTGAAAAATCCTACCGAGTGGCGAGCAATCCTACCACTCGGGGGCTTAGCTGCAGCCCAGTGCTCGCCTAAGTTTGAAAAATCCTACCGAGTAGCAAGCAATCCTCCCACTCGGGGGCTTAGCTGTAGCCCAGTGCTCGCCTAAGTTTGAAAAATCCTACCGAGTGGTGAGCAATCCTCCCGCTCGAAGGCTTAGCTACAGTCCAGCACTCACCTAAGTCAATACCATTGCTGAGTGCCTTGCTGATGGGCTGATCAATGCCGCTCAAGGATCGCCCAATCGGTTGACAGGGATGTCAAGACCATTGCTGAGTGCCTTGCTGATGAGATGATCAATGCTACTCAAGGATTGCCCAATCGATTAGCAGGAATGTCAAGACCATTTTTGAGTGCCTTGTTGATGAGCTGATCAATGCTACTCTAGGATCTCCCAATCGGTTGACAGGAACGTCAAGACCATTGCTGAGTGCCTTGCTGATGAGCTGATCAATGCTGCTCAAAGATCTTCCAATCGGTTGACAGGAACGTTAAGACCATTGCTGAGTGCCTTGCTGATGAACTGATCAATGCTGCTCAAGAATCGTCCAATCGGTCGACTGGTTATTCTTCTCTAGAAGCTGCATCAAGTAAACAGACAACAATCCGAGAGAAAAGCAAATTTCGTTCGAATACAAACGCAATATATGAGACGATAAATCCAAAGATTCTTAACCGCAGAATAAAGTGCTCGGGCATCAGGCCCGAAGGAGTTTTAATGGTTACAAAATCACTCGGCATTCCGAGGCAAATAAAGGTGAAGCATAATGTTTTTTCAATAACTTGGCGGGAGAAGGACTGGCCGGATCGCAGAAGCTGCTGAGGTCGATGCTATCGGCGATGCGAGTGGCTGCCTCGAGGAAGGTGTCCATGAAGTCCTGGAAAGAGTGCTTCTTAGTGTTCACCACTTTGAGAGCTGCCAACTTGTCTTCCTTAGCCTCCTTGCAGTGCACTCGGACAAAAGACAAGGCGACATCGGCACCACAGCAAGCGGAAGATTTCTTCCACTCTTGCACTTGGCCTGGAATCTGATTAAGTCGAGTCATCAGTGACTCAAGGTCCTGAGACAGCTCCGCCCGAGGCCAAAGTTCAGCATCCACTTGGGTCATCGCCGCCTTCAGCCGAGCCAGATAAGCAACTGCACCACCTAAGCGCGACTCCAACCGCAGCAGATTCATCGCGACATCATCTTTCATAGGACAATTGATGGGGTCGAGACCCGTCTCGACTCACCCGGTTTCAGCTTCAAAGTCTTGACACAGTTCTGTCCCATTGTGAAAAATGGTGAGTCGACAGCACGACAACAAAGTTTAGTCGGTGACAAATTAATTGCAGTCGAATGATCATACCTTCGAGCTTCAGAACAAGTTTCGTGGCGAGTTGCTCCAGATAGGACTCTAGCTTGTTTGTCTTGGTCCTGAGGCTGCCGACTTCAGTGGTCAGACTCTCCTTGTCGTTCTTCAGCTGCTCGACTTATCGATTAGCGTCCGAGATGGCAGTCTTCAGCTTCGCATTCTCCTCCAATTTACCGACCGAAATCAGATTCTGGTCCGCAAGCTTTGTCTTCTCGCGTGCTTCCTTCTAAGCAGCTGCCAGATCCAGATCCTTCTGCTCCAAAGCCTCCTTCGTCCTATCTAAAGAAACAACACCCTTCAGACGAGACTGAAGTTGGCAATTTTCACTATGCACATCTGCTTGTGTGAAATCACTCGGTTCAAAGAGACTGAAAGAAAAACCAGTGCGAACTGTGAAGCTACAAAGTAGACAAAATGGTCGAATGATTATCTCCCATGATGGCCGTTTCTTCTTGAGCAGTCTTGAGATTCTTCTTCGTGAGTTCAAGGTCAAGTTCAACGCTGATATGCTTCTTCTTTAATTCGGTGAGCCGAGCTCCAAGATCACAAGACCTCTACAGCCAGAAAGACAGATAAGTCAGTCGACAGAAATAAACAATAGTGAAGGAGAAGAATTACTCTAAGACTACTGCCGAATCAAATATCCAACAGTAGTCTCGGGGACTACACCCAATGGGTGCACTTAGCGTGCACCCACTGGAACAGATCAATACTCAGCAAGGCCTACTCGGCATGAGTTCAAAAAAAGGAGAGAGAGACACATCATTAGACCTCAGTCGACTGCCAGCAGTCGACCGCAGTCTCGGGGACTACACCTAGTGGGTGCACTCGGCGTGCCCCTACTGATTCGAACAGTTTACTGAGACACGGCTCGAGGCGAGCAGAGTTGAAGATTTCCTAAATTCTAAACGAAGGAACACCCATTGGGTGATCAGATATAAAGCAACACTCAAAAGTTCAGTCGGGATTTTGCTGACCTGAACATTGGTCTGGAGGGAAGTGCTGGCGTTGTAAGCTACCTGACTAGCTTCATGCATCACTTTCACCTGCTCCATGACAAGGTTCACCTGACGAAGAGCTTCCCTAGCGGCGCCCAGCGAGTCATCTAGAGTTTGATACATAGCAAAGAGAGATGGCTCCAGAGTGGTCGAAGTAGTCACCGGGTCGGACGAGTGGAGTTGCACCGGTGCAGCAGGTGTCTGTACAGTCGACCCCGATGGAGGATCAGTCGTCAGCGAGTTGGCGAATGTGATGTTGGTCCGAACCGGCCCTTTGGAATGTTCGACTATCGCATCAAGCGTCGGTGTCGACTGAGGGACTTGGACTTCAAGCCTCCTCCGGCTTGAGCCTCCACTCTTCTTCCTCCTCTCCTGTAGAGGCGCTTCTTCTTCTTCATCATCAGGGAGCACAACAACCTCTTGCGGAGCTACATAAAGAGAGAAGTATCACATTTTCAGCCGATTGATCGCCCACTCGGCTAAATGGAACTTGGTCGATCGAACTTACCGACTCGTGAGGTGGCCTCTTCGTCTCCTGGCGCCTTGTCAATGTCCATGTTAGTGGCAGCAGAGGTGGGACTGGAAAGACACATGAATTGGTCGGTCAGAACAAGAAAATCTTCAGTCGACATACGAAAACGCAAGCGAGATACTCACCCCGAAGCAACGGGGACGTCCATCTTAATTTGCGGCAATGTCTTCCGGGCTTTGGGAGGAGCAACTTTAGGTTGCTTGGCCACCTTCCCCGTCAGCTCCGGAGTCGACGTCCGAGTGCTCTTCTGAGTATTGACACTCGGGCCCACGCTTTTTCTGTGCCCGCCAGCCGGATCTTGTTGCTGTTTGGATCGATGTTCGGAGCGCGGCGGCGAGTCGACCTCTTCCTCCTCGTCCGACTCCTCGCTCTCCTCCTCCTCATCATCTCCTGGAGACTCCCACTCACCACTCTCCTCCGCACTGTCCTCCCCTCCTGGCCCTGCTCCAAAGCTTGCTCACTGTTGGGCATCGAATGCATCTCAGTGAATACCTGCAGAACAAATTGGTTGAACGAGAGTGAGTCAACATCAAGTACAGTCAGAGCATGAGCGAGAAGCAGTCGGAACAAAAACTATATGGGCGGGTTTTCGTCGCCGAAGGGGACAACTCTCCTAGATCCTCTGGGGTTGTCCTGGTTGCCTGTGATGCCCCTCAGCCACAAAGCTACGATTTCAGACGACACTTCTTCTGGATGGACCCGAGTGGTGTCGTCCGGTCTGGAATACAACCACATCGGGTGATCGCGGGCCTGGAGAGGCTGGATGCGTCGACTGAGGAACACTTCCAACAAGTCCATGCCGGTAACACCATCGTTGATGAGCTGGACCACTCTATCCACCAACATCCTCGTCTCCATGGTCTCATCAGCGGTTACTTTCAGTGGGGCAGGAGTCTGAACACGGTCAAACGAGAAGGGGGGAAGACTAGTCGACTGACCTGGAGCTGCGATGTCCTGGCAGTAGAACCAGGTTGACTGCTAGCCTCTAACAGATTCAGGGAGAGTCATGGCAGGAAAGGCACTCCTATTCCTCTTTTGGATACCTAAACCCCCACACATCTGGATGACGTGGGTTTTCGAGTCACTCGACTTTGCCTTTTTTACCGGCTGGGAGCGAATGGTGAAGATGTGTTTGAAAAGACCCCAGTGTGGTCGACACCTAAGAAGTTCTCGCACATTGATACAAACGCAGCTAAATATGTGATGGTGTTGGGAGAAAAATGGTGGAGCTGAGCACCAAAGAAGTTCAAGAATCCCCGGAAGAAAGGATGCGAAAGGAGCGAGAAACCCCGGTAGACGTGGGTGGCGAGCAGAACGCACTCACCCGGTCGAGGTTGCGGTTCCATCTGCCCCTTCGGCTGCCTCATCGCTCCCTTGGTGATCAATCTAGACTCCTCCAGTTCGGCTAGATCCTCCTGCCGGACCGAAGACCAGATCCAATCACCCTGGATCCAGCCCGGCGGCAGCCCCGCACGCGACAACGACCCGCGGTTCTGCTTCTTGCCTTTCGCCGCCCCCGACGCCTTCTTAGCACGCTCTAGTGCCGCCGTCTTGTCCTTCAGCATGGCTGAGGAGCAGCAACGTCGAGAGCGGAGGAGCTGGGCGCGGTGGAGAAGCAGAGGAGAAAGAAGAAGGAACAGGCATGCATAGTGCCAGCGCCTCGGACCCGTCGCCTTATAAAGAGCCACCTCGGAGTGACTGGCGCATGGGACCAGGCAATTTCGTCAAATCCCGCAACAGCTGCGTGCAGCGTACACAGCGAAAATGGCGGCATGGTAATCGAGGAATCTACTTATCCGGCCCGCCTGTTTCGGCGCTCTCCACCCCGCGCGCTTCCCCGAAATTTCGTATCCCGCGAAATCCGGGATACACCGCAGACAAGCGCGCCCAAGATCCTGCGCTCCAACATAGCACTCGACACATCAGGTCACCAGTTCAATCGGCAGCTCATTGAATGGATCTAGGAAATTAAGTCGACACCGAAGTATCGACGCGGGAGTTCAGTCTTGCAGAAGACACTCGTGAAGACACAAAGCTCGGAGTAGATTCAAATTCAACCTACTTTTCACTCATACCTTAATCCATTCAGGGGCTACTGATGAGGATACAGACCTGGGGTAGGGTCATAGGCCTGACCTATACGTCCTACCCAAGGTCACTACCCAAGAAGGCAGGAAGGTCAAGAGACTCCATGAGACCCCCGGTCAAAGGTGTCGAGTGCAATCCACTCGACATCATGTCACTCGGGAGTCTCTCTACCTACTGTCACTCGACTAACAAGAGAATCACTCGATCTCCCGAACACCAGGAGTCACTCAGTGTGCAACGGACACGCATTCACTCTGTAGTCTTTAAGGTCATTAATAGCACTTAAGGCTGGCGTTACCAGTAATGCCAGCACTTTATGTACATTAACTCCCTTGTAATGGAGGGCGGGAGAGGTCCTGGCGAACTCTATATAAGCCACCCTCCTCCTCTGGCACAAGGGTTCGGACCCCCTGTAATATCACACGCATAATCCAATCGACCGCCTCCGGGCACCAAGACGTAGGGCTGTTACTTCCACCGTGAAGGGCCTGAACTCGTAAATCTTGTGTGTACACCTTCGCCATAGCTGAGATTTTGCCTCTCCATACCCACCCCCCTTTCTACTGTTAGTCTTAGAACCACGACAAGCAGTCCACCGCGCATTTGTGTGAATTGACGAGGGGCATGCTCGCAACGCCATGTCATCGAGAGGCGTGCGAATAGCTGTGTGAAATGACGGAAGGCATGCCAGCAGTCCGGTGCGCAGGCTCACCAGGAGGTGAGCTAGCAGTTTGACTACCGCCCGCCACTCTCCCACTACTCCATATTAATGGCGCGCCCAAGCGGCTGCACCCCCCATCCTCTCCACACACAATCCTCTCTCTCTGCTTGCATCCTTGACGCCGCTCTTAGTCCTAAAAGCTGCCAGTGTATGATGATGCCGCTGAAGCGCCCCATCGGAAGGAGTGGTGATTGAAAGTGCAACTATCCCTGGGTGGTTTTGGTAATTCCTAACAACATATAGCTCATTGAGCTAATGCTATTTCAAGAAAATATTTCAGGAAAGCTCAATGATTGGCGTGGCATGGATGAGAAAAGTGGATCCCTCAAAATGCTAAGGACAAAAGGATTGGCTCAAGCTCAAAGCACAAGACTCCACATTTTCTATTTTAGTTATCCAAGACCACATTGAGTCTATAGGAAAATCCAATACTATCAAGGAGGGATGAGGTGTTGCTTAATGAGTTTCTTGCTCAAAATGCTTAGTGATATGCTCCAAAGCCCTCAACTACTTTCTCACATCCACACATGACCCAAACCAAAAGTCAAAGTAGGCCCCACCGAAACAATCTATCCGGCGCCACCGACTTCAGATGTCATAGCCACAGCCACAAAACCCTAGTCTTTTCGGTCTCACCGATAGGGATCTCGGTCTCACCGAGATGGGATTGCAATCCCTCTGTTTGTCTTCGTAATGTTTCGGTCACACCAGATGAGTTATCGGTCCCACCAAGATTGCAATGCAAACTCACTGTTTCTGTCACATCCCTAGTTCCGGTCTGTAGTAGGCTAGCCCTTCATGTGTGCATCATGTTTAAGTTTAAATTAAAGTTGAAATGGGGATTGATCAAACCCTAGCATCAGAAAGAATCCAACTACGATCAAAATGAAATCTTTTCTATGAAACCAAAATGCCCTTCATAAATGTTCACCATCTTTGGTCCTGGCTAAACCCTCTGCCAAAAATGGTTTCATGTTTTTGGAGGCTATTCTGGATTTTTGAATTAATTCATAAGTATTTGAATTTGGACATTTAAATCTTATAATATTTTTAAATGTCCAAATAATCATGAAAGTACTTGGGGGCTATCGGAAATAATTCAAATAGTGGCCACAATTTTTGTCAGGATTTTATAAAATGAGTTAGTATTTTTACTAAGTCAAAACATATCAAAAAAATAGAAAACAGAACGAAAGTAGAAATTAGAGAGAGAGAGTACCTGGGCCACTTACCTGGCCTTACCTGTAGCCGGCCCATTAGGCAGCCCAGCCCACCAGGCAGCCGTGCCATCTTCAACCTCTGCCAGTAGGCAGAGGCGATGACGCACGCGCTTGCTGGGAGGCCTCCACCTCCTGCTTCCACCGAGGCATTCCCGAGCCTCCCCCTCACGCCACCGCGATGCCACGAACCCCCCTGGACCGCTCTCACTCTCTCCCGTGACGATTTTCCTCTCTGCATCTCTTCCCCCTCCTCTGTTCTCTCCACCGAGAGCCGCCGTCAGCACCGACGCCGTTCGCTGTAGCTGCAGCCACCGCCTCCCCCTCGCTTCTCTGACCGTCCCAGAGGCTCCGCCTCGACCCCCTCTTTCTTCCACCCGAGCCACGCCACCGCGGGAGCCCCACATCGCCGCCACGAGTCGTCTTCCCCGAGCACGGCCGCCAGACTCCATCGACGGATTCGTCGCCTTCCGGTCGTCCCCGAGCCAGCTGAGCCTGTCTTTGGCCTCAACGTGAGCTCCCGGTCCTTTCCCCCTTAACCACGTCGTCGTTTTCGTCCCGTAGCCACTGCCCCGCGAGTAACCGGAGCCGCCGTCCGCCATGGCCGATGAGGTCCTCGCTCCTGAGCACCTCAGCTCCGACCAGTTGCACCACTGTGTTCCTGGAACACCAGAGATGCCGCCCACCTACCTCGCACGCTCGCCCGCAAGCCATAGTGCCCCGCCCGTGCCCCACCGAACTCCGGCTGCCGCCTTTGAGCTCGTGGCCGTCGACTCCAGCCACCCCAGGCCCGGCTACTGCCACCAGCCGACGCGCTGCAACGCCAGCCACCTGTAGAGACCAACCGCGACCCAAACCGCGGCATGTAGGCGAAACCCGAGCCACCCCAGTGCGTCCCCGCCGCATTTTTCGTCGTCGCCGGCGACACTCCGGCGAGCTGACGTGGCACCGCCATTAGTGGCTAATGACGCCACTAACTAAACCCATAGCTTACTGACACATGGGCCCCACGCCCTAATTAACCCTGGGTTTTATTTCCTGTTTAGTTTAGATTAACTCAGCGGGACCCACGCGTCAGAGTTGACCCCGCTGACGTGGTTGTTGACTGGGTCCACATGTCAGCGACACTAATCAGCCCCAGTCACTGACCAGTGGACCCCACTGGTCAGGTTTGACCTGAACCCGCCCTGTTCACCTGATGACGTCAGGGTGATGTCGTGCTGACGCAGTAACTCTTTTCTGGATTTAATTTAATTCTGAAAATTCCAGAATATATCCAAAACTTCAAAAAATTCATATAAATTCAACCGTAACTCAGAATGAAATAATTTATATATGAAAAATGATCAGAAAAATCCAATCTATCCATCTGTACCATTTTCATGCATGTTAGAACAACTTATGACTGCTGTTTAGGACAATTCAATTAAATGGCATTTAAGAAATCACATATGGAGTTTGAAACCTAGTGTTCAAACCAACTCCATTTAACTTGTTGTTAGTTGCATTAGCTCAATCAACAGCATATTGCCATGTCATGATCATGCATCATATTGTGCATTGCATTGATTGTGCTCTTCTTGTTTGCCGGTGTTTGTCCCCTCTCGATAGACGTGGTTCCGACGATGAGTTCGATGACACCGATGAAGAGCTATACTATCTTCAGAAGTGCCAGGCAAGCAAAACCCCCTTGTTCATTCTGATACAATCCCACTTTCTCGCTCCTGCTCTATTTTACTGCATTAGGACAACAACGATTCAACTGTTACATGCTGCGGTAGTTGAACCCCTTTCCTCTGCATGACCTGTCATTGCCACAGTAAATAGATGAAACCCAGTAGCATGAGTAGGAGTTGTTTGAGCCCTGATGTGCCTACTCATTCATGCTTGCTTGTCATGCCTGCTACTGCTTAGAGTTGAGTTAGGTCTGATTCATCAGGGATGAATCGGAGGTGGGTAAACATGTCCTGCTGTGTGTGAGCTAAGTGTGTGAACACGATTTGGTAAAGGTAGCGGTGAGAGGCCATGTAGGAGTACATGGTGGGTTGTCTCATTGCAGCCATCCTCAGGAACTGAGTTCTGTGTTTGTGATCCATGAACAGCTACTACCACACATTGGGATCCTTAATTGACTCTCTCGACTTATTAATCAACATGATCTCTGTCCAGGAGTTGCAACTAGTTTCTGGTGTTTGTTGGTTGTGTTAGTAGTCTACCAAGTGGCACCCGGTACAGGTGGGCTTGGGACAGACTAGGCACCGTGGTACGGTGTACCAAGCGTAGATCCACCCGTCGAGGTGGGCTTGGGAACCCTGCACACATCGTTTGGGGCCGTGAGCGACACCCCGGCCGGATCTCCTTGCGGATGGAACCCGAATAGGCGATAAACCTGGACGAGAGACTTGTGTGGTTAGTTAGGTCGTGGCCGACACCCTCGCTGGGCTTCTGCTTGAAGGTTGCCGAGTACATGTCGTGTAAACGGCGGTAAGTGGTGAGAGCGTGTGTGAAGAAGTACACCCCTGCAGGGTTAATATGATCTATTCGAATAGCCGTGTCCGTGGTAAAGGACTTTTGGGTTGCCTGTACAGTTCATAGATAACTTGAAGTGGATACTCTAAAATACGCAAGATAAGCGTGAGTGCTATGGATGGCGTTCTCGTAGGGCGACGTGAGCGGATCCATAGTGGTGTATTGATATGGTGAATATGTGGACTCGTGTGCGCCACCTCAAAAGAGTTACTTGCAGTCGTAGTTCAGGATAGCCACCGAGTCAAAGCTGGCTTGCTGTAGTTAAACCCCACCATCCCCTTTGTTGATAATGATGCATATGTAGTTAGTTCTGATGTAAGTCTTGCTGGGTACATTTGTACTCACGTTGCTTAATTTATGTTTTTGCAGAGAGACTTCAGTCTCACTAGTAGTACCGCGTGGACTTTGACGTTTAGCTTGTTACCTCAGCTACGATCTTGTGCCCTCGGCAGGATCTGGTAGATAGTCAGGCTTCTTAGCCTTTTTCATTTGTAGATGTCTGTATTCAGACATGTTAAGCTTCCGCTTGTGTTTGACTTGTGTGCTCTGAATGCTGGGTCATGAGACCCATGTTTGTAATATCTCGCTCTTCGGAGCCTATTGAATAAATACTTGAGTTGTAGAGTCATGTTGTGATGCCATGTTGTATTTGCACATATCGAGCATATTGTGTGTATGTTATTGAAATGCTTGGTATGTGTGGGATCTGACTATCTAGTTGTTTATCCTTAGTATCCTCTTTTACCGGGAAATGTCTCCTAGTGTTTCCACTGAGCCATGGTAGCTTGCTACTGCTCCGGAACACTTAGGCTGGCCGGCATGTGTCCTTCTTCGTTCCTGTGTCTGTCCCTTCGGGGAAATGTCAAGTGATGAATACCGGAGTCCTGTTAGCCCGCTACAGCCTGGTTCACCGGAGTCCTGCTAACCCAGTGCTACAGCCTGGATTCACTCGCTGATGACCGACACGTTCGATGTTGGGTCATGGATGCCTGTCCCTGTAAGTTTGTGCCACTTTGGGTTTACGACTAGCCATGTTAGCCCGGACTCCTTATCATATGGATGCTAGCGACACTATCATATACATGTGCCAAAAGACGCAAATGGTCCCGAGCAAAGGTAAGGCGACACCCGTGGGGATACCATGCGTGAGGCCGCAAAGTGATATGAGGTGTTACATGCTAGATCGATGTGGCATTGAGTCGGGGTCCTGATAGCTTTGGTATCAGAGCTTGACTGCCTGTAGGTTTACCAAGCCAAACTGGTCGAAGTTGAGTCTAGAAATTCTTTAGTTATATAAGGGAATTAATTGTGGGATGGAACATAAGGCTCTTTTTACTCCTTATACCTTATGCCCTTCTGATCTGAGTCATCTTATCTTTCCTACGGGGTTAAGGAACTAGGATTTCTCTTCTTTCTATCAGGATCACGTGTTACTAATCTGTAGACTTATAGAATTGTTGGATTTAAGCCTCGGTTCAATTCCTACTACTTCCGTATGATAATTTTTGATCTCAAAACCTTGATATTGTGCTTCTAAGTGGCTATGCCACCATTTTTCTAGCATGTCTCCAATCTTTTGAGCATTTACAGTCGTTATGTTGTCCGAGTCATCCCAGGTTTCTAAATAGTCTGATGCATTTGCAAATCCCTTCTCCCATTCCTGATGTTCTTTGGGCCAGTTTAACCACACTAATCGGTGAGTTGAGGTACTCCATTGCCTTGACATTTATGTTGGAGTTATTATTATGACCCTAGGTGTCTTAGGGGATCATCTAGTAGTCTAGCCATGTTTTGTGTTCCCAGTGTGATGATTCTGACCATCATTCTCGAAAGCATCCCGTGATGCCACTTAGTTAGTAGGTATTCTACTCTTGGGTTTTGAACCCGAGACTCACCCTACTCACTTCATGTTGATAGTGTTTGCTCGTTCCTTTAGGTTATTAGTAACCTATGTCATAGTCCTCGAGGCTCGTAGTATTTCCTTCTTCCAAATACTATGAACCACTTATGGCAGAAGTTCTTTGAACCAAGGATCACCACCAGAGTGCTCCTGATGAGTTCTCGATTCTATGTTGTGACTCTACCAGGTCTACCTTTCTGCATGGGTTATCCGGGAGAATTATGTTGAACTCGTTCGACATGCTAATCCATGCATCCACAACTCAGTAAATCGTATGTTCTTTCAAGTTGTCCCTCCTTAGTTGTCTTCTGACCTTTGTCTATCAATTGATAGTCAAGAGTATGCGTGCATTCGTGTCATCGATGCTTATTAATCTTGTGGTCCATCAAGCCATTCTATTCAGGATGACTAGGAGAAATGAACTCCAGTACCTCATCCATATCTAGGATTGGGTCAAAGCAGTTGTACTCTGCAAATCAAGTTGCTAATCCAACTTTTGTTCTGTTCTACCTTGGAGTATTACCATCTTTATATCAAGAATATCATGGGAATTGCACATCATCCTATGAACTCTTGATACAGTGATACTCTCTCCATCATTATTCATTTCTCGGTTCCCGTGTTGTTGCAACCGGAATGTCGACAAGTGAATCGTGATGTGTGAAATCAATACTCCCAGCAACCTTGTTGCTTGGTAGTTAATGGACAATAATTTCATTATTAGTGTGTTGGATCTCGAATCGTCATTCTAAGATAGATTGTGCTACCTAGTCCTTATTTCTGGGTACATTCTTCGATCAATAAGTTGGGATCGTATCGGTCCCTCGCTCTTTTGATCATCTCGTCTTGCCCTGAAAAGCAAGATTGTTCTCAAGCTTAATAGCATATCGGTGGTTCGTGATTTTTCGATTATCTTCTCGGAAGTATCACCAGGTTGTCACCTGGCCGCTATGTTGATCTCGTGACCAAGTTGGTTTTCGAAACCACCCTTTCTCCAAGAATCTGTGTTGGATACCCTGACCTAGTTGGATAAGCTAAACAACAACTTGGAGAGTTGGAAGATAAAGGCTTACCTAACTTAGTTCGTTTCAAAGGGATATCCTGGTGTTGGTGTATTAGTTGAAGGAAGATGATATCTTCATTGATTGATCCTCGTGGTCAATTGTTGGATCTATTGTCTTACCCCAAACCTTTGTTTTGAGTATGGGCTATCGTCAAATCAAATCAGAACCAACGATATTCGTAATGTTGTCTTACTCGTGGTTGATCCCTTGAGCATACACCATTATATCTTTGGGTCTGACCAATGCTATCACTTGTTCACATAATTATGGAACTCCATATTCATGGGAACCTGGATGAATTGTTGTTGAGCCCATCAGCGACATTTTTATCTTCTCCATGATTTTGTTGAACATTAAGCTAGTGTTGAAAACTTTTGAAAGCATTTCTTCATGCTAGCTCATGAAGTCTATGTTTGGATGAAAGAAGTGACTTCCTCTAATTCATGTGCATTTGATGCAAGTTGCCGCCGTGGATTCGAGAAAGTCAATGTTGCTTTCTATGGAACCATCCCAAGTCAGTCATGTATACGTGCGAAGTATTCTGTGGTTTGGAGACTTGCAACCTTCATTCTATATGTATTCCTAGCACACCAAGCCACTGATTGATTTGTTCAAGGAGAAGAAGTTCCTTCTTAAGAGCAAGACTTATACAAGGACTTCGATATCCTCGATGATGGTTGCCCACCTGAACTCGGTAGTGTTTTACTATAAGACTACTACGTGGTCATGCTTGTCTTGGACGGCGTGTTCACAGGTTTTTAGCCGAACCAACTCATGTTTTGGAGCTTGCTATCGTAGATCATTTCCCGAGAATCTCGCAACATCATCTCGTTGATTTGTGTTGCAAACTTTCATCTTTCTTTCTAGACTTGATGAGTCTGGAATATCCTGTCACCAACTGGATCTGAATCTCAGGCAGATGTGATGGTTGGTACTTTTCCAAGATCTGTGATGTAGGCTCTGGCAAGGTTGATGTTTTGGCTGACACACCTAGCCGGAAGATCTATTATTGTAGTATCTTGAATGAGCAATTTTCCCATTCTTCTCTATAAGGATTGCATGTGACTTTTCTAGAAGTGTTCCTTATAAATCCTTTGTCTTCTGAAGTCCGACCTATACTTCATGGCCACGTTAATGCTTAAAGTATGGCTGTGGTATGTAGAACATCAAGGAGAACATTAGAAGCGGAGTGCTAAATGTCTCTCGGTCGATCATCCGGATTTTGATCCCTTGGCCCCGCTAAGGTGAAATCTGAGAAAGTGTTATCTTCCTTTCCATCTGCATCGTCCATCACCATTCGTCATGGTAGTATGTTGTGTTGACAGGATCCTTGACACGGATGTTGGTAAGACCCTGATGAATATGGAAATGCTCAAGTTCTTGAGAGCACGCTCAGTCACTAGGTTATATCCCCGGTATCCATTGGATTGTGCCTTCCGTTTGCTGTGTTGTCTTATAACTCTAGTTTCCTTTCCAAACTGAGTATGCCACTCTTTCAAACTCTTCCAAATGATCATTTGTGATTTGCCTTAAGCCGGTATAAAGAGTTTCAATGATCTCTAAATCAAAGGTAATTCTTTTTGCCACTTAAGGGATATTCCTACGAGTCACCTTCCCTAAGGTGCCCCGTTATGGTATCATGGCAATTCAACTCCTAGCTACGTTGACAACCGTTCACCACCTTCTTAAGCGTGAAAATTGTTGTCCACCTAGTGAACCTTCGTCCTCTGCTTCACCCCATTCCTATGGATGTGTGCTTCGCGTCTCAGCTCGTGAGATGTTTCTATGTCTCATTCCTTGAGTTGATCATGAGTTGCTCGATCTTTGAGAAGATCGATCCTTCTAGAGTTTCTTTTCCCTCTCATGGTCATGTTGGTAGGAGTTCCTGGAGGAAGACATCGAGTCAATGATGGTGATCGAATCAACGTTCTTTGAAGTGCCACCTGGATCGTGAAGATTATGTTAGTTTGCGATCCCCCTTCATCTTACCCTATGCTTGAATCTCGGGACGAGATTCTTGTTTAGTAGGGGTGAGCTGTCACATCCCTAGTTCCGGTCTGCAGTAGGCTAGCCCTTCATGTGTGCATCATGTTTAAGTTTCAATTAAAGTTGAAATGGGGATTGATCAAACCCTAGCATCACAAAGAATCCAACTAGGATCAAAATGAAATCATTTCTATGAAACCAAAATGCCCTTCATAAATGTTCACCATCTTTGGTCCTGGCTAAACCCTCTGCCAAAAATGGTTTCATGTTTTTGGAGGCTATTCTGGATTTTTGAATTAATTCATAAGTATTTGAATTTGGACATTTAAATCTTATAATATTTTTAAATGTACAAATAATCCTGAAAGTACTTGGGGGCTATCGGAAATAATTCAAATAGTGCCCACAATTTTTGTCAGGATTTTATAAAATGAGTTAGTATTTTTACTAATTCAAAACATATCAAAAAATAGAAAACAGAACAAAAGTAGAAATTAGAGAGAGAGAGAGTACCTGGGCCACTTACCTGGCCTTACCTGTAGCCGGCCCATTAGGCAGCCCAGCCCACCAGGCAGCCGTGCCATCTTCAACCTCTGCCAGTAGGCAGAGGCGATGACGCACGCGCTCGCTGGGAGGCCTCCACCTCCTGCTTCCACCGAGGCGTTCCCGAGCCTCCCCCTCACGCCACCGTGATGCCACGAACCCCCCTGGACCGCTCTCACTCTCTCCCGTGACGATTTTCCTCTGTGCATCTCTCCCCCCTCCTCTGTTCTCTCCACCGAGAGCCGCGCCACCGACGCCGTTCGCCGTAGCTGCAGCCACCGCCTCCCCCTCGCTTCTCTGACCGTCCCAGAGGCTCCGCCTCGACCCCCTCTTTCTTCCACCCGAGCCACGCCACCGCGGGAGCCCCACATCGCCGCCACGAGTCGTCTTCCCCGAGCATGGCTGCCAGACTCCATCGACGGATTCGTCGCCTTCCGGTCATCCCCGAGCCAGCTGAGCCTGTCTTTAGCTTCAACGTGAGCTCCCGGTCCTTTCCCCCTTAACCACGTCATCGTTTTCGTCCCGTAGCCACTGCCTCGCGAGTAACCGGAGCCACCGTCCGCCATGGTCGATGAGGTCCTCGCTCCTGAGCACCTCAGCTCCGACCAGTTGCACCACTGTGTTCCTGGAACGCCAGAGATGTCGCCCACCTACCTCGCACGCTCGCCCGCAAGCCGCAGTGCCCCGCCCGTGCCCCACCGAACTCCGGCTGCCGCCTTTGAGCTCGTGGCCATCGACTCCGGCCACCCCAGGCCCGGCTACTGTCACCAGCCGACGCGCTGCAACACCAGCCACCCGTAGAGACCAACCGCGGCCCAAACCGCGGCCTGTAGGCGAAACCCAAGCCACCCCAGTGCGTCCCCGCCGCGTTTTTCGTCGTCGCCGGCGACACTCCGGCGAGCTGACGTGGCACCGCCATTAGTGGCTAATGACACCACTAACTAAACCCGTAGCTCACTGACACATGGGCCCCACGCCCTAATTAACCCTGGGTTTTATTTCCTGTTTAGTTTAGATTAACTCAGCGGGACCCACGCGTCAGAGTTGACCCCGCTGACGTGGCTGTTGACTGGGTCCACATGTCAGCGACACTAATCAGCCCCAGTCACTGACCAGTGGACCCCACTGGTCAGGTTTGACCTGAACCCGCCCTGTTCACCTGATGACGTCAGGGTGATGTCGTGCTGACGCAGTAACTCTTTTCTGGATTTAATTTAATTCTGAAAATTCCAGAATATATCCAAAACTTCAAAAAATTCATATAAGTTCAACCGTAACTCAGAATGAAATAATTTATATATGAAAAATGATCAGAAAAATCCAATCTATCCATCTGTACCATTTTCATGCATGTTAGAACAACTTATGACTGCTGTTTAGGACAATTCAATTAAATGGCATTTAAGAAATCACATATGGAGTTTGAATTTGAACCTAGTGTTTAAACCAACTCCATTTAACTTGTTGTTAGTTGCATTAGCTCAATCAACAGCATGTTGCCATGTCATGATCATGCATCATATTGTGCATTGCATTGATTGTGCTCTTCTTGTTTGCCGGTGTTTGTCCCCTCTCGATAGACGTGGTTCCGACGATGAGTTCGATGACACCGATGAAGAGCTATACTATCTTCAGAAGTGCCAGGCAAGCAAAACCCCCTTGTTCATTCCGATACAATCCCAGTTTCTCGCTCCTGCTCTATTTTACTGCATTAGGACAACAACGATTCAACTGTTACATGCTGCGGTAGTTGAACCCCTTTCCTCTGCATGACCTGTCATTGCCACAGTAAATAGATGAAACCCACTAGCATGAGTAGGAGTTGTTTGAGCCCTGATGTGCCCACTCATTCATGCTTGTTTGTCATGCCTGCTACTGCTTAGAGTTGAGTCAGGTCTGATTCATCGGGGATGAATCGGAGGTGGGTAAACATGTCCTGCTGTGTGTCTGTAGCGACCCGACTCGGTAAGAGTCGAAGTCTCTGTGCTTACCGTGCTAGTCCCTGGATCGACTTGCTAGCACACACAGTACTCGATGAAATAACAGAAATAACACACATCTCTTTATTACATCGATAGTCCAGGAGCAATACATTTATTACCAAATAGGGCATAGAGCCAATAAACAAATACTGCGGAAGCAAAGTAGTAAATGAGTCCTACTCCACGAGCAAGGCTGAGTGTAGAACATCGACCTATCGCACCTTAATCCTCGTCGGATATATCTGCAACGTGATAAGTTGCAGCCATATAGGTCAGTACATTGAATGTACTGGCAAGTCACATCATAAGTGTAATGAACCTACTTGTACATGCAATTTCGCTGGTGGAAAGCTCTAAGTTTAATTTTTTGCATAAAGCTAGTTTTTCCCTATTAGAAAAGATGTTATTCTACTACTACACATTTGCATAGGATGAGTTGGCAAACCCAACTCCATCCGTTCCCAAGTTTCATTTAAATCCCAACTGTTTAATTAAAGGTGAGGAGATCTCCCAGCATTTTCACTACTAGATGCTCAAGATGTCCGTAACCGGGGACACGGCTAATCGATTAGGTTGACACTCTGCAGAGGTTGCGCACTTTTCCCCACAAGACTCGACCACCTCCATGATCGGAAGATCGAGACATAGTCTTTCGAAAATGCTCCCCTTAACCCACGGATAGGCCGGTACACCTACATCCTTCTACATCTGCTAGCCCATCCCGGAAGGGGTCACACTAACTACTCAACTAAACCAGAGCCCATATTGGCTTGTGGCTGCACACGTAAGCTTCTAGACATGAGAATACGATTGATCTCTTTGAGCCTGAGCGGACGGTCCACTAGTGGTGCACCACCATGGATTTCCCATGCGTGCCCCACTGTACTTCGCCACCATTCCATCAAGTTTCCGCCCAGGTAGTTCATTAATTATCTTAGGTCCTACTTACTACATTGTTACTCATACTTTACAATGTTCACTCCCCAATCCACGTCTACTTAGCGAGGCAACATAATGTAAAACGATGGCGACAATGTCATATGGTTCAGACCTACCTCAATGAACTACTGGGTGAAAAGCATAGTCATGCGGCATCAATTCCTACCATGCAGTCCTACCGCAAAGAACTAAGTGCATAAAAAAACATAGGTAAGGAAACATGATCAAGATGCAACTTGCCTTGGTACTGCTGGTTGAACTCTAAAGACTGAAAATATTCTGCTTCGCACTCCGGGCAATCTATCGCAAAGGAGATAAACAAACATAAACAAACATTCAAGAGAACCAAGAAGAACATGCAAAGCAAAAGTCTCGGAAAAACCAAATGAACAACATCACACTTAACTAGCATGAAAAATATTCTAGATGCCAAACAACATAGGCCTATGGTTCGAAGAGTGATGTGAACTATAGTGCGTACTATGCATACTAGTAAAATATTAATGGGCAGATTCTAGTGTGTGAAAAGTATTGTGACAAAGGTCCAGGTGATAGGGTTTGGCTACAGTGACAAAGTGCAAAAAGAATCAACTTAATCGAAGCTACGGTTTGGGAGATATGGCCATTTGAAGTTCGAATTCAAATCTGAATAAATTCAAATTTGAATCTGTCAAAAGTTTGCAAAAAGGATACCACTGGATAGAGCTAAACAATACGAAGAATTTGCCGCTGGTTTCATCGAGTTTGGATCTACGGTTAAAAAGTTGTGGCTACGCGAAGTTTAGGGACTAATCTGCTAATTACAGGGACTAAACAGAGAAGAAAACTATCGCAAACAAGTCCCTGGCCACGTGGTGGCTCGTGGCTGGCCGAGCAGCATCCG
Organism: Triticum aestivum; assembly: GCF_018294505.1. Classification (NCBI taxonomy): domain Eukaryota; kingdom Viridiplantae; phylum Streptophyta; class Magnoliopsida; order Poales; family Poaceae; genus Triticum; species Triticum aestivum. The sequence continues at coordinate 431,975,417 of NC_057804.1, read as the reverse complement.
CTGCGGAGGCTATACGGCGAACGGCCGCTAAATAAGAAAAACCGTGGCGGCGGCTAACTAAAGAAAAACCGACGCTCGGTTTAAATAAAACCGGCCGGTCTAAGGGAACCGCGGTTAACCGCGTACCTCTTCGCAAAATAAAAAAAAACGAACCTAATATAATCTGGGCCGTGCATGCTAGATCGAACGGGCGAGGGTGGGGTGGTGGCTCACAGTGGGTGGTGGTGGTGGCCGGCGACGATGAAAATGGCGGCGCGGCGTCGGTGACGGAGGGGGCGGCGGCTACGGCGGTCCTCAGCGTCGGGGAAGAAGACGGGGAGGTCCGGCACGGCGTCCGCGATCCGCTGGTGGGGTTGGCGGGCGGCGGGGTGGTCGGCGACGAGCGTAGGGAGGCGGCGGCGTTCGGAACTCCGGTCAGGACGCGGCACGTCGGGGCGTCGTCTCCGGTGGTCCCTAAGGGCAAAGAAAAGTCAAACGGATGCTCATCGACCCGGGCAATACTTTGGTGAAGAAGAACAAGGTCGGGGCGGTTTACTGGCGGCGTTTTACTCCGGCAAGGAAGCTCCGGCTCCGGCGAGATCCAAAGCAGGAGGGCGTCGGCTACGGGTATTGTGAGGCGAAACGAGATGGCGAGATCGACAGAGGGGGTCCTGGCCGTTATATAGGCGAGGGCAGAGGGCTCGGGGTCGACGGATAAGCGTTATCCGCGAGGGCTTCGCCCGGCGGTTGCGGGAGCGCGGCGGCGGGCTCATCCGAGCGGGGCAAGCGGGAGGTTGGGGACGATGAGGTGGAGCGGGGCCCACCAGTCAGTGGCGGCGGCGGTAGCGAGCGAGGGCGGGCGCGGGCGGTCGACCGGGCGGAAGGCGTCGGGCGCTGGGGCTGGCCTTGGGCCGAATGGCCAGTGGGCTGGCTGGCCTGGCGCGCTGGCTAGGCGCGCGCGTCCCTGGGCCGAACTGGTTTCGGTCCAGGCGGGTGAGTGTGTTTTTTTTTAACAGAACACTAAAGTGGTCATAATTAATTCAAAAGAATTAATAAAAACACCACAATAATTTATAAAATAACTATGCAATAAATAGAGCCTAGTGAACATTAACTTAAGCACAGAACATTTTGAAAATATTTTCCTAATGCAACTAATGCACTTTTTGCAGATAAAATAAATACCAAATAAACTCCGAAACTTCAAATAATATTCAAAATAAAATTTCCCACTCTTTTATATTTTGAGGAAGTCATCTTATCCCCTCTCATTTGTTTTTCTCGAGTGGAAAATATTATTTGAATATTTTTTTTTAAAACTCCAAAAATGCAAAGAAATATGATATGCATTGAATGATTCTATTAACATCCGAATTTAATAAAAATTGGGATGTTACAAACCTACCCCCCTTAAGATGAATCTCGTCCTCGAGATTCGGGTTGGCCAGCAAAAAGGTGTGGATGGTCCTGCCTGAGATCTTCTTCTCTTTCCCAGGTAGCTTCCTCCTCGGTGTGGTGACTCCATTGAACTTTGCAGAACCTGATGCTCTTGGTTCGAGTGATCCTCTCTGCAGTCTCAAGAATCTTAATAGGCTTCTCCTCATAAGTCAGATCGCTCTCTAACTGAATTGCCTCGAGTGGCACTGTATCTCTCAAAGGAATATCCGCCATCTCTGCATGACACTTCTTCAGCTGGGAAACATGGAACACATCATGAACTCCTGTCAAAGCCTCTGGTAATTCCAACTGGTATGCAACCTCTCCTCTGCGTTCCAGAACTCTATATGGTCCCACAAATCGTGGTGCTAACTTTCCTTTGACTCCAAATCTCTTAATACCTCGAAGTGGAGACACTCGAAGATATGCTCTATCTCCCACTTCATAGATCACTTCCTTGCGTTTAGCATCAGCATAGCTTTTCTGCCTTGACTGGGCTATCTTAAGTCTATCACGAATCAACTTGACCTTCTCCTCTGAATCCTTGATCAAATCAGGTCCAAATAATTTGCGATCTCCAACTCCATTCCACATCAAAGGTGTCCTGCATTTCCTGCCATACAATGCCTCGAAAGGGGCCATCTGCAAACTGACTTGGTAGCTGTTGTTGTACGAGAACTCTACGTAGGGTAAGTTATCATCCCAACTAGACCCATAGTCTAGCGCACAAGCTCTCAGCATGTCCTCCAGAATCTGATTGACTCTCTCTGTCTGCCCATCAGTCTGTGGATGGAAGGCTGTACTAAACTCTAGCCTGGTACCCAAAGTTTCATGCAACTGATTCCAAAACTTTGATGTAAACTGTGTTCCTCTATCTGATACGATGCTCCTCGGAACTCCATGCAGACATACAATCCTGGTCATATATATCTTTGCCAGCTTAGCACTTGTATAGGTGGTCTTCACTGGAATGAAGTGAGCACCCTTGGTCAAACGATCCACTATCACCCAAATGGAATCATAACCTGAACGGGTCCTGGGTAACCCCGTGATAAAGTCCATACCAAGTTTATCCCATTTCCAATCAGGTATTGGCAACGGCTGAAGTAAACCTGCTGGTTTCTGATGCTCTGCCTTTACTCTCTGACATACATCACATATTGCCACATACTCGGCAATCTCTCTCTTCATACCGGCCCACCAAAAACTTTCCTTCAAGTCCAAATACATCTTGGTGTTGCCTGGGTGTATCGAATATGGTGAGTCATGAGCCTCCTGAAGAATCAACTTCCTGATCTCTGGATCATTGGGTACACAAATCCGTTGCTCAAACCATATGGTTCCATTTTCATCCTCACGGAATCCTTTTGCTTTCCCTTTTCCCATCATTTCCTTTATCTCAGCAATACCTTGGTCCAACTTTTGGGCTTCTCTGATTCTTCCCAACAAGGTGGACTGTACCTCGAGTGCGGCAACATAACCTCTTGGAACTATTTCTAACTGAAGGTCTCTAAGCTCATCACATAACTCCGGAGGTAAATCTCCTGCTGTAAGGGTGTTAACGTAACTCTTACGGCTCAAAGCATCCGCCACAACATTGGCTTTTCCTGGGTGATAATGCAGACTCATGTCATAATCCTTTATAAGTTCCAACCATCTCATTTGCCTGAGATTCAACTCCTTCTGCGTGAAAATGTACTTCAAACTCTTGTGATCTGTGTAAACATCACAACGATTCCCAATAAGATAGTGTCTCCATGTCTTGAGTGCATGCACAACGGCTGCTAACTCCAAGTCATGCGTGGCATAGTTCAACTCATGAGGTCGAAGCTGTCGTGAAGCATAAGCTACAACTTTTCCCTCCTGCATAAGAACACCTCCAAGTCCCTGACGTGAAGCATCACAATACACCTGAAAGTCCTTGTGTATGTCAGGTAGGATTAGCACTGGAGCTGTAACCAAACGCTTCTTCAACTCTTGAAAGCTGGCTTCACACTCTTCAGTCCAAACGAACTTGGTGTCCTTCTTCAACAACATTGTCATGGGCCTTGCAATCTTAGAGAAATTTTCAATAAATCTCCGGTAATATCCTGCAAGTCCAAGGAAACTGCGAATCTCGCCAACTGTGGTGGGTGCATTCCATTCGGTGACTGACTCTACCTTGGTAGGGTCCACTGCAATCCCTTCACCTGACACAACATGTCCAAGGAATCCGACTTCCTTGAGCCAAAACTCACACTTGCTGAACTTGGCATAAAGTTGATGTTCTCTGAGCTTCTCCAGAACCAAGCGCAGATGTTCAGCGTGTTCCTCCTCATTCTTGGAGAAAACCAATATGTCATCAATGAATACCACAACGAACTTATCCAAGAACTCCATGAACACCTTGTTCATCATGCTCATAAAATAGGCAGGGGCATTAGTCAAACCAAAGGACATGACTGTATACTCATAAAGCCCATACCTTGTGGTAAAAGCTGTCTTGGGTATATCCTTCTCACGGATCTTCAATTGGTGATAACCCGATCGAAGATCGATCTTGGAGAAAACAGTAGCTCCTTCTAGCTGGTCAAACAAGTCATTGATCATCGGTAGGGGATACTTGTTCTTGATGGTCACTTCGTTCAAAGAGCGGTAATCCACACACATCCTCAAGGTTCCATCCTTCTTCTCTACTAAGAGTACTGGGGCTCCCCAAGGTGATGAACTCGGGCGAATATACCCTTTCTCTAGCAACTCCTTAATCTGTTTCTTGACTTCCTCCAAATCATTAGCGGCCATCCGATACGGCCTCTTGGAGATAGGTCCTGTACCTGGCAGCAACTCAATCAAAAACTCAATCTCCCGATCTGGCGGCATACCTGGTAACTCCTCCGGAAATACATCGGGATAATCCTTCACCACTGGTACTTCTTCCTGGACAACTCCCGTAAGAGAGTTCACCTGAGTCCTCTTAGGCTTAAGCCTGGATACATACTTGATCCTCTTCTTCTCTGGGGTGGTGAGAAAAATCGATCTACTAGCACAATCGATGGTCCCCTCATACTTGGACATCCAATCCATCCCTAGGATTACATCCAACCCTTGTGACTCTAGTATGATCATATCCGTAGGGAAAACATGTCCCCCTATGTTCAAAGGCAACTGGAAACATCCCTGACTAGCCATAGACTCGGCTCCTGGGGAACTCACTAGAATGGGTGCCTTAAGAGCTACGGTAGGCAACTTATGTCTATCCACGAATCCCCTTGATATGAATGAATGCGATGCACCAGTGTCAAAAAGAATGAGTGTTGGAAATAAATTAACCAAGAACTTACCAATCACTGCGTCAGGCTGTTCATAGACCTCTTCCACATTGACATGATTCACATGCCCCTTAGTGAAAGGATTAGGCTTCTTGCCTCCAGAATTCCCATTGCCATTTCCATTTCCATTCTGCGCCTCAGGACACTCATTGGAGTAGTGCCCTGTCTTCTTGCATTTGAAGCAAGTGATGTGACTCAGATCTTTCTTCATTGGTGTAGAAGAGTTGAAATGCGGCTGGTTGCCATTCCCTCCATTGCCATTTCCATGCTTGTGACCATGGTGGTTGTGTCCATTTCCTCCATGCTGAATGTGGCCTCCATGGTTATGATGATTCCCTCCAAACTTGCTAGTTCCTGATCCAGAACTTCCTGAGTACGGGCTATAGCGGGGTTTTTGTTGAACTCCGGAGTTATACTTCCCATGACCGTACTTTCTCTTACGATTCTCCATCTGCTGGTGCTTGCCCTCGAGAATGGTAGCCTTATCAACCAACTCCTGATAGTTCGCAAAGGTCACCACAGTCAACTGAACTCCCAACTCATCGTTCAGTCCCTCCAGAAACTTCTCCTGCTTGGCTGCATCAGTGGCCACGTCCCCTGGTGCATAACGGGCCAACTTACTGAACTCCTCAGCATACTGGGATACCGTGCGTCCTCCCTGGCGCAAGCTGCGGAACTCCTTCTTCTTCAGACTCATGGCTCCAGCTGAGACATGAGCAGTGCGGAATGCCTGCTGGAACTGAGTCCAAGTCACATTCTCCAAGGGGTATGTGGTGGTGTAGTTCTCCCACCAAGCAGCGGCCGGGCCATCCAGCTGATGGGCGGCAAACTTCACCTTCTCAGCATCATTGCATCCTGCCGTGGCTAGCTCCCTTCCTATCTTGCGGAGCCAGTCATCTGCGACGATTGGCTCCGTGCTGCTGGAGAACACGGGTGGTTTCAGCCTCAGAAAACGGGTAAGACTGTCAACTGGGGGTGGCGGCGGTGGGTTGTTGTTGTTCTGGTTCTGGTTCTGAATGAGCATCTGCATAAGAGCATTCTGCTGCTGGATCAATTGCGTGAGCCCCGGCGGAAAGTTGAATTCGGGGTCACGTCTTGAAGGCATCTGATGGGTTTAGAGTGGATGAGAAGTCAGAATAGAATAAGGCCTAGGGAGTAAAATCATACTACCCATATGCACATGATAGCAATAAAACTTCAAATCACTCCAATTCAATTTCACTCAAAGGGGTTCACATGAACAATCAAACCTAAGGTAAGCCATGTCACAAGATTTGACAAGGTCTCACAAATGAAATAAAACTAATCGGATAACGAAACCAAATTTCCAACTCTCATGGTGGTATAAAATCTAACTCTCGTCGGATGAAGACCAGTCAACCATGTTGACATCAGGTGTTCTTGCATCACTGTCGGTGTCATCATCTCTAAGCTCATCACCCTGGTCCTTGTCCTGGCTGACATAGGCACCATACGAGTGATCCTCCTGAATGTTTTCTCCCTCATCCAGCTTCTCCTCGGCCTCCTCAAGCTCAAGCTTCAGATCGTCGATCTTCTCCTGTAGTGCGTCCAGCTCTCCCTCATGCTCGATGCGAGCGTCTTGGAGTTCCTCCTCGAGATCGGCCTTGCGAGTCATGAGGTTCTTGATGACGATCATGTTGTCAGACAGCTCCAGCTCCATCATACAAATGTGATCCTCCATGTCCTGGATATGGGATGCTATCGTCTCGTCCTCCAGGGTACGCACCACATCTCCTTTTGCGTCACGGCGTCCGTACATCGCGAAGGAGGTCCTCTTGAGGTCTTCGTCATACTCCTCCCGAATGCGTCCGAGAGCAATGTGAGCAGCGATGCCCCTGCCCAAGCCCCATGTTGCAGTATCCACATGGAAATCAATGGGCTTGGTGCGGTTTCCGAGGATGCGTCCAGGGATATGGGCATCGATCCTCCAACATGTCTCCTCGGGCAGGGTGGCGGTGAAGGTTCCAGTGAATGTGGGAAGCCCAATCTTCAGGTGCTTCACGATCTTCACCAGCTGCCGTCCAAAAGGCATGGTCTCATCGGGCTGCTCAAACTCGACAATGGCGGATGACATCTAAATTTTGAAAGAGGGAAGAAATTAGTACAGAAGTAAAGAAGGTACGAGACCAAAGGATATATAGAGAAAGTGAAAAATAAAGTTTTATCCTATGGCTTTTCCATTTTCTAGGGGTCGCGTCCTACAGTCAACGTGTGCTCTAATACCATCTTGTAGCGACCCGACTCGGTAAGAGTCGAAGTCTCTGTGCTTACCGTGCTAGTCCCTGGATCGACTTGCTAGCACACACAGTACTCGATGTAATAAAGAGATGTGTGTTATTTCTGTTATTTCATCGAGTACTGTGTGTGCTAGCAAGTCGATCCAGGGACTAGCACGGTAAGCACAGAGACTTCGACTCTTACCGAGTCGGGTCGCTACAGTGTCAGCTAAGTGTGTGAACACGATTTGGTAAAGGTAGCGGTGAGAGGCCATGTAGGAGTACATGGTGGGTTGTCTCATTGCAGCCGTCCTCAGGAACTGAGTCCTGTGTTTGTGATCCATGAACAGCTACTACCACACATTGGGATCCTTAATTGACTCTCTCGACTTATTAATCAACATGATCTCTGTCTAGGAGTTGCAACTAGTTTCTGGTGTTTGTATGTTGTGTTAGTAGTCTACCAAGTGGCACCCGGTGCAGGTGGGCTTGGGACAGACTAGGCACCGTGGCACGCTGTACCAAGTGTAGATCCACCCGTCGAGGTGGGCTTGGGAACCTTGCACACATCGTTTGGGGCCGTGAGCGACACCCCGGCCGGATCTCCTTGCGGATGGAACCCGAATAGGCGATAAACTTGGAAGAGAGACCTGTGTGGTTAGTCAGGTCATGGCCGACACCCTCGCTGCGCTTCCGCTTGAAGGTTTCCGAGTACATGTCGTGTAAACGGCGGTAAGTGGTGAGAGCGTGTGTGAAGAAGTACACCCTTACAGGGTTAATATGATCTATTCGAATAGCCGTGTCCGCGGTAAAGGACTTCTGGGTTGCCTGTACAGTTCATAGATAACTTGAAGTGGATACTCTAAAATACGCAAGATAAGCGTGAGTGCTATGGATGGCGTTCTCGTAGGGAGACGTGAGCGGATCCATAGTGGTGTATTGATATGGTGAATATGTGGACTCGTGTGCGCCACCTCAAAAGAGTTACTTGCAGTCGTAGTTCAGGATAGCCACCGAGTCAAAGCTGGCTTGCTGTAGTTAAACCCCACCATCCCCTTTGTTGATAATGATGCATATGTAGTTAGTTCTGATGTAAGTCTTGCTGGGTACATTTGTACTCACGTTGCTTAATTTATGTTTTTGCAGAGAGACTTCAGTCTCGCTAGTAGTACCACGTGGACTTCGACGTTTAGCTTGTTACCTCAGCTACGATCTTGTGCCCTCGGCAGGATCTGGGAGATAGTCAGGCTTCTTAGCCTTTTTCATTTGTAGATGTCTGTATTCAGACATGTTAAGCTTCCGCTTGTCTTTGACTTGTGTGCTCTGAATGTTGGGTCATGAGACCCAGGTTTGTAATATCTCGCTCCTCGGAGCCTATTGAATAAATACTTGAGTTGTAGAGTCATGTTGTGATGCCATGTTGTATTTGCACATATCGAGCATATTGTGTGTATGTTATTGAAATGCTTGGTATGTGTGGGATCTGACTATCTAGTTGTTTATCCTTAGTAGCCTCTCTTACCGGGAAATGTCTCCTAGTGTTTCCACTGAGCCATGGTAGCTTGCTACTGCTCTGGAACACTTAGGCTGGCCGGCATGTGTCCTTCTTCGTTCCTGTGTCTGTCCCTTCGGGGAAATGTCACGCGATGAATACCGGAGTCCTGTTAGCCCGCTACAGCCCGGTTCACTGGAGTCCTGCTAGCCTAGTGCTATAGCCTGGATTCACTCGCTGATGACCGACACGTTTGATGTTGGGTCATGGATGCTTGTCCCTGTAAGTTTGTGCCACTTTGGGTTTACGACTAGCCATGTCAGCCTGGACTCCTTATCATATGGATGCTAGCGACACTATCATAAACGTGTGCCAAAAGACGCAAACAGTCCCGGGCAAAGGTAAGGCGACACCCGTGGGGATACCGTGCGTGAGGCCGCAAAGTGATATGAGGTGTTACATGCTAGATCGATGTGGCATTGAGTCGGTGTCCTGACAGTTTCCCTTTTGTAACATTTTGGTCCATCCGAGATGAGCGAATCGGTCCCATCGAGTTTGCTTGACCAACCCTTTGTGTGTCTATTACCAAAATCGGTCTCACCGAGTTTGTGTAATCGGTCTCGGTGAGATTACGTTATGCCCTAACCCTAACCATATCGGTCCCACCGAGATGACATGTCGGTCCCACCAAAAATCCCAATGGTCACATTATTTCCTAAATCGGTCCGACCGAGTTTCATGATTCGGTCCCATCGAGTTTGGTAAGTTGTGTGTAATGATTAGATTTTGTGTGGAGGCTATATATACCCCTCCACCCACTCTTCATTCGTGGAGATCCATCAGAATGTGCCTACACTTCTAGCATTCATTTTTTGAGAGAGGACCACCTACACTTGTGTTGAGGTCAAGATATTCCATTCCTACCACATAAATCTTGATCTCTAGCCTTCCCCAAGTTGCTTTCCACTCAAATCTTCTTTACATCAAATACAAATCCTGTGAGAGACAGTTGAGTGTTGGGGAGACTATCATTTGAATCACAAGAGCAAGGAGTTCATCATAAACACACCATTTGGTACTTCTTGGAGAGTGGTGTCTCCTAGATTGGCTAGGTGTCACTTGGGAGCCTCCATCAAGATTGTGGAGTTGAACCAGGGAGTTTGTAAGGGCAAGGAGATCGCCTACTTCGTGAAGATCTACCCTAGTGAGGCAAGTCCTTTGTGGGCGACGGCCATGGTGGGATAGACAAGGTTGCTTCTTCATGGACCCTTCGTGGGTGGAGCCCTCCGTGGACTCGTGCAGCCGTTACCCTTCGTGGGTTGAAGTCTCCATCAACGTGGATGTACAATAGCACCACCTATTGGAACCACGGCTAAAAAATCTCCGTGTCAACATTGCGTTTTCTGACTCAAACTCCTCCCTTTACCTTCATATGCAATTGTTTTACATTCCGCTGTTATACTCTTAGAATTGCATATGTAGGTTGATTGCTTGACTTGTCCTAAGTTGATAAAATCTGCCAAGAACTAAAATTGGGAAAAGGCTAGATTTTTATTTGGTCAAGTAGTCTAATCACCCCCCCGCTAGACATACTTTCAATCCTACAAGTGGTATTAGAGCTTTGGTCTCCATTTGCTTTGATTTCCATAGCTTTTGGTGGTCATAGCCTTGGTTTCACAACCTAGGAGAGTATGGCGTCTAGCGAGAGAAATTATCACCGTAGAGGTCCTTACTTTGATGGTACTAATTTTGCTAGTTGGAAGCATAAGATGAAAATGCATATTCTTGGACATAACCCCGCCATTTGGGCTATTGTGTGTATTGGCTTGCAAGGTGAATTCTTTGATGGGAGAGAACCGAACCGTGAAGCTACCACGGAAGAGTTGAAGATGCTGCAATACAATGCTCAAGCTTGTGATATCCTCTTCAACGGATTGTGCCCTGAAGAATTCAACAAAATCAGCCGTCTTGAGAATGCAAAGGAAATTTGGGATACTTTGATTGACATGCACGAAGGTACCCACTCTGTCAAGGAATCCAAATTGGATGTGCTTCAAAGTCAAATTGACAAGTTCAAAATGAAGGATGGTGAAGGCGTCGCTGAGATGTACTCTAGGCTTGCTCTCATCACAAATGAGATTGCCGGCTTAGAAGTGAAGAGATGACCGACAAATTCATCATCAAGAAAATCCTAAGAGCCTTGGATGGAAAATATGATACCTTGTGCACATTGATCCAAATGATGCCCAATTACAAAGATCTCAAGCCAACAGAAGTCATGGGAAGAATTGTTTCTCATGAGATGTCACTCAAGGATAAGGAGGAGCTCCACAACAAGTCAAGTGGTGCTTACAAAGCCTCATGTGAAGCTCCCACATCATCAAGTGAGAAAAAAATCTTCAATGAAGAATTGTTCCTAATGGTGAAGAACTTCAACAAGTTCTACAAGAGTAGAAGCAAGGAAAGAGGTTCCAAGTCAAGGTCCTACAATGACAAAAGATCTTCTAGTCGTGAGCGTAAATGCTACAATTGTGGAAGACCCGGACACCATTCCAATGAGTGTACGGCTCCATACAAAAGAAGAGAAGATTCTCCAAAAAGGAGTAGAAGAGAAGAATCACCATCAAGAGAAAGAAGGAGTAGAGATGATCGTTATGAACGAAGAACATCCGGAGAAGCAAGGATTCGGAAAGGAAGGACAAGTCATCAAGGAGCTACACAAAACAAAGACATCAAGCTCATGTTGGTGAATGGGTATCCGGCTTCGACTCCGACAATCACTCCGAGAGAAGCTATCACTCTGACTCCGAATATACTCAAGATGAAGGTGTTGCCGGTCTAGCACTTGTGTCAACCAACTCCTACGACATATTTGACTCACCAAATGAAGGATTTGGAAGATGCTTCATGTCTAAAGGCCCAAAGGTATCACATCCCGAGTATGTTGATTTCAATAGTGATGAAGATGACTTGTTAGGTGATGATGATTTACTTGTTGACAACTCTAGTGATGGATACTACGATGGAACATCAATTAATCATGCTAATCAAGATAAAACGAATGACACTGATAAGGAGAAGATTGAGCGCCTAACTAAAGAACTAAACACTCTTAAGTTAGCTCATGAAACCATCTTGGAATATATCGAGAACTTTTAAAGTCTCATGAGAAGTTACGCTTTGAAAATCTCAAGCTTGAGCAAGAGCATGTGTTTTTAAAGGCAATCAATGATGATCTTCGCAAGAAAATTTCTTCTTACATTGCCAAGCGTTTACTCTTATCTACTTACATGCCACAAGTCAAGTCTAGTAACAAGAACAAGAAAGATTCTTCTTCTAGTAGTAACAATAATCATGCTAAATCCAATGTTGTTGCATCTAGTAGTTCTCTTGATTCCACTAATGATTCTCTTAGCCAAGTTACACTTGAGCAAGAAAATAGCTTATTGAAGGGAATCATAGAGAAAGGTGTTTACAAGAGTCTTGCCGGAAGTAAGCAATTCAAGGAAACTGTACGCAAGCAAGGAAGGCACCAGAAGAATAAAGGTGTTGGTTTTGAACAAAAGTTCAATGCCAATGGAGTTGAGTGGGAAGAAGATCAATACCCCAAGATGAAGTTTGTTCCTCAACAAGAGAAGTATGATCCTACTTCTTTCAAAGGGACACAAGATCAAGATGATCTTCCACCACAAGACCACAAGCAAAAAGGCAAGGACAAGCTTCAAGAGGAGATTGTTGCATTTGAAGAAGCTCCGAAGGCCTTGGTCAAGTGGGTTCCCAAGACTACATCAAGTTCTACTTCATCGAGTACAACTACAACTCCAAGGATTCCCATCAAGATGATGTGGATCCCAAAGAAGAAGAACTAGAGAGTTCTTGAGGGTGACTCCGCCAACGTACTTCGCTCATATCATTTTGGCAAGGACAAATGCAATCAACTTCCACATCTTGCACTAGTTCAAGGAGTCACAAACCCTCTTGTTGGTAAGACAAGGGACAAGGTAACCTAATGCTTTCATGGACATCATCTTGTGTATGCATCACTCTATGTCTATGGATATCCTTGTTTGTTCCTTGTGGGACTAACCCGTGTAGGTATTGAAGTGGAACTCATTCCAATGGATTGCTCCAAATGATATACATCAACATTGAGCATCCACATCTTCAACACCTACATGAAGTCATCATCGACAAAACCCAAGGTTAGTTCATCCCTATTAGGGGGGATCTCACATCTAGGGGGAGCTTTACTCTAAGAATTGAGTTAAAGCAACTCTAATGGTGTGAACACAACAATGCTTTATGTAAAAGTGGTAACCCCACTTGTGCTTAAATGATGAGTATGGCCTATGATCAAATGTTCTCATTTGACTCCTAAGTCAATATACTCATATATAGATGACCTAGTCATCGCCAATTGCTTGATAGATGCTAGATTGGTTGTGCATTCTTTGCCACATATTTCATTTGCCGTTTTATTGTGTGAGCATGTTGGTTGCATGTTTTACTCATTCGAGGACATCCACTTGTTGTTTTGATTGTTTGGATTCATTTCTTTTGACAAGTGGATAGACAAGAATGCCTAAGAACCTTCTCTAGCTATCTATGTTTTTCTTGTCACAAACTCTATTCATGCTAAATCACAAAGTTTGATCAAGTCAGATTCGAACCACTCTGTGTGAGGAGCACTCGGAGTCCCCGATTCGTCATAGACTTAAACTTCCAAAACCTCTTTGTGCATTTCGGTCTGACCGATTCTCCATTTTCGGTCATACTGAGATCACTGAGTTAATCTAGGTTTTTCACCCTCGGTGCAACCGATTAGAACTTTTTGGTCACACTGAGTTGCAGTAACTGCTTGTAGTTTTGCATTTCGGTATCACTGAGTTGTTCCACTCGGTCACACCTACAAGGTCTGGCTATATATACCCCGGGTCAAATTTTGGAAAATTTTCCAAAACCCCTTCTCCCCTGCATAGCCTGCTCTGCCTCCTCGGGTCTCCGGATCGTCCTCCTCATCGCCAGTGACCTCCCGCCGCTGGTCTCCAATGCCGTCAACAGCATTCTGCCCCGCCGTTGCCGCCGTAGCAAGTTCACCGCCGAACTAGGGTATGAACTTGAAACTTTGTGCTAGCCTGAACTCCGATTCCTAGCACATTGCTTTGCCATGAATCTTGCCACGTTTGAAATCACTCTATCCAGTGAAAGCACTCCGTAGATTAGATTTGATTTGAAAATTTAGGGTTAGGTTTCCGCCAAATTCATCTCGGCCGACCGAGTTGTAGAAATCGGTCTCACTGATTTGGCTTAGGCCATTGCACATGTGATTTTCGATCTGACCAAGAATTGCAAATCGGTGTGACCGAGATCGATTCTTTGTGAAACCCTAGCAGTCTCGGTGTCACCGAACTATGACTCGGTCTGACCGAGTTCACTAGTTTAGATTCCAAAAGCTGCTTCGGTATCACCGAGTTTACAAATCGGTAGCTCCGAAATGCTTTCTATGGAAAACTAAAACTAAGTTTTTGACTCAATTATTTTGCAAAAACCTCTGTGCTTTGTGATGATCATCCACTCTACCTCATCTACATCTATTCACAGGGTCTGCTATCAGAGTTTGCAATATGTCTGATCAAAGTGATAGCCAGAACAAGTCAGATGAGCAAGCTCAGATGAGTGAGGGCACTAGTCCCTCAAGCAGTTATGATGATGGCAGCAGGAGCACACCCAGCAATTTGCCAAAGGCAGCAACCAGGGAAAGGAAGAAGAAAACCTCAGATTCTGAAGATGAGGACTACATTGCTATTGAGGATGAGGCCACTTCTAAGAAGAAGGTGCTGAAAAAGGAGTATGGCACAGCTGCTACCACAAAGCCAGGCATGAACGATAAGGCACCTGCCACGAGAGTACCCACATCCAAACCTAGGAAGGTTGCCACTGGTGAAACCATGAAGTTCACCATTGAGTCTGATGAAGAAGCTGCTGGTCAAGATAAGAAGAAGAAGAGAGTGAGAACTACTACTGCCAAAGTCCTTGGCAAGCCCTCTATGAGGAGATCTTCTGATGAGGAAGAAGAAGAGGAAGAGGATGTTGCACCAGCTCCTAAAAGCTCAGAAGCTAATGGGAGATGCAATCAACTCAGGGGCTGCTCCATGTAAGCCCAAAGCTGCTCCCAAGGATACTACTCCAACACCAAAGCCTAAACCCAAGAGGAACACCAGAAGTATACCTGCATCAGAGAAGAACAAGTTCCCAGTGCCTGAAGCTGCTGAAGAAGAAGATGATTCTCTTGTTTTGAGAAAGTTGAAGCCCAAGATTATTAACCACAATGATGCTCATCCTGTAGCTGAAGACATGCATATCAGAAAGGATGCTGGACTGAGATTATGCAGACCGTTAGATCCTTATGCTGTGAGGAGAAGGACAACAGTTGACTACAAATTCCACACAAAGGAGCAACAGGATTTTTATGAAACCATTTTGCTTGACAAGAAGCCCATTGTGTGTGACATGAGATGGATCAACTGGGACTACATCAAGAAGAATGAAGCTCACTATACAGGAGTATATGACGGGTTCAAGTGTTGTGGAGTTGATGACTTTGTTGTCCAAAAGCTCACCAAGTGGAATGATGAGCTCATCATGCAGTTTTACTCCACCACTCACTTCTACCTAGATGGCAAGATTGTCTGGATGTCTGAAGGTACTAGGTACCAATCCACAGTTGAAGAATGGGCTGAGTTGATCAATGCCCCAAAGGAATCAGAATATGACTTGGATGTATATGGAGAGAAGAAGAAAGGCCACAACTCTATGGCTCATATGTACAGAGAGATCCCACATAAAGCCTTGGAAACTCACAAGCTTGGATCTGTACACTTCTTGTTGCCTGGTCTGCCTACAATCAACTGGATCCTTAGGCACACATTGCTTCCCAAGTCAGGAGATCACAAGATGATCAAAGGTCATGCTATCAACTTGCTGCACTTGTTTGATATACCTTAGAAATTCAAAGTCATGAGCCTGATTGTGGAAACAATCAAGAGAAAATCAGCTGATCAGAAGAGGAGTTGTTTGTATGCTCCACACATTCAAGAGCTCATCAACTCAAAGATGGGCACACACATATATCTTTTCGATAAGGAGCATCTACCCCTATACCCTCAATTTGAAGATAGCATTGTTGAGATGAATGAGGAGGAACCATCATCTGTGCAAGCAAATGAAATGAGAGAGAAAGCAAGGGCAGAGAAAGCAGCAAAGATGCCAACTGCTGAAGAGGCATCTCAAGTGTTTCTGAAGAGCAAGAAAGACCAGCTTGGCTACTTGATTGCCTCCACCTTGAGGATTGAGAAGGGCTTGGCCACCCTGACTCAAAACCAGGAGAGCTTGGAGAGAATCATAGAGCAGAAGTTTTATGCACTTGATGTGAAGGTCACAGAAATCCAAACTACAGTTGAGCAACTTCAAGAGGATGTGGAGGAGAAGAAGGGCAAGTCTACCACAGATGCATTTTCTAGAGTGCCTAGAGGGCAGAGATCTGCTGCAGTGCCTGTTCTAGACACCAGAGCTACATCATCTGCACCAGCTGCCACAGCTTCAGTGCCACCAGCTCCAGCAGCCATTCCACTAGCTCCAGCTACATCAACTGATGCTTTCGTCCTTGGAGTCATCTCTACACCACCTCATGAAGACCAAGCCTGAGAGTCATTTAACACTATGCATCTTTGAACTTTTTGCTAACTTATTGCCAAAGGCGGAGAAAAATGTATAGATCATAGGCTTCGAGAGAGTGTGTTGCTTTTGATCTCTCTTGGTTTTGGTGGTTGAACTTCTTTGTTTTTGTGTGTGTTTGCTTGATATATTATGTTTCTTGTGAGATACTTGGATGATTATGTGTTTGATCATATGCTACCTTAATGCTTGTTGGATGGCATTATCTTTTATATCCTTATAGGATCATTCACTTTGCTTGGTGATGAGTGCATATGTTCAATTATTATCATTTTGAGCGCTCCACCAAGATGTATGTGACATGGAAGAGTAAACCATGATCCTAACTATCATTGTGCATTTGCAGTCCAAAGCAAATTTTTAATAATGCACAAATTTAGGGGGAGCTCTTACTTATCACATACTTCTCAAAGCGACGATGGTTTTCAATCTTATTATCATTTGTCGAAGCTTTGATCTATATGTTGTCATCAATTACCAAAAGGGGGGAGATTGAAAGTGCAACTATCCCTGGGTGGTTTTGGTAATTCCTAACAACATATAGATCATTGAGCTAATGCTATTTCAAGATAAATATTTCAGGAAGCTCAATGATTGGCATGGCATGGATGAGAAAAGTGGATCCCTCAAAATGCTAAGGACAAAAGGATTGGCTCAAGCTCAAAGCACAAGACTCTACATTTTCTATTTTAGTGATCCAAGATCACATTGTGTCTATAGGAAAAGCCAATACTATCAAGGAGGGATGACGTGTTGCTTAATGAATTTCTTGCTCAAAATGCTTAGTGATATGCTCCAAAGCCCTCAACTACTTTCCCACATCCACATATGACCCAAACCAAAAGTCAAACTCGGACCAACCGAAACAATCTATCCGGTGCCACCGAGTTCAGATGTCATAGCCACAACCACAAAACCCTAGTCTTTTCGGTCTCACCGATAGGGATCTCCGTCTCACCGAGATGGGATTGCAATCTCTCTGTTTCCCTTCGTAACATTTCGGTCACACCGAGATGAGCGATCGGTCCCACCGAGATTGCAATGCAAACTCACTGTTTCCCTTTCGTAACGTTTTGGTCCATCCGAGATGAGCAAATCGGTCCCACCGAGTTTGCCTGACCAACCCTCTGTGTGTCTATTTCCAAAATTGGTCTCACCGAGATTACGTTAGGCCCTAACCCTAACCATATCGGTCCCACCGAGATGACATGTCGGTCCCATCGAAAATCCTAACAGTCACATTATTTCCTAAATCGGTCCGACCGAGTTTCACGATTCAGTCCCATCGAGTTTGGTAAGTTGTGTGTAAGGGTTAGATTTTGTGTGGAGGCTATATATACCCCTCCACCCACTCTTCATTCGTGGAGAGAGCCATCAGAACGTGCCTACACTTCCAGCATTCATTTTCTGAGAGAGAACCACCTACACTTGTGTTGAGGTAGATCTTCCATTCCTACCACATAAATCTTGATCTCTAGCCTTCCCCAAGTTGCTTTCCACTCAAATCTTCTTTCCACCAAATCCAAATCCTGTGAGAGAGAGTTGAGTGTTGGGGAGACTATCATTTGAAGCACAAGAGCAAGGAGTTCATCATCAACACACCATTTGTTACTTCTTGGAGAGTGGTGTCTCCTAGATTGGTTAGGTGTCACTTGGGAGCCTCCGTCAAGATTGTGGAGTTGAACCAAGGAGTTTGTAAGGGCAAGGAGATCGCCTACTTCGTGAAGGTCTACCCTAGTGAGGCAAGTCCTTCGTGGGCGACGGCCATGATGGGATAGACAAGGTTGCTTCTTCGTGGACCCTTCGTGGGTGGAGCCCTCCATGGACTCGCGTAGCCATTACCGTTCATGGGTTGAAGGCTCCATCAACGTGGATGTACGATAGCACCACCTATCTGAACCCCGGCTAAAAAATCTCCGTGTAAACATTATGTTTGGTCCCTCAAACTCCTCCCTTTACCTTCATATGCAATTGTTTTACATTCCGCTGCTATACTCTTAGAATTGCATGTGTAGGTTGATTGCTTGACTTGTGCTAAGTTGCTAAAATCTTCCAAGAACTAAAATTGGGAAAAGGTTAGATTTTTATTTGGTCAAGTAGTCTAATCACCCCCCCTCTAGACATACTTTCGATCCTACAGTGACGTCGGGGTTGCTGAAGCACCGGAGCAGGGCGTGGAGATGGAGACAGAAGTTGTCGTCGCCGCCAGTGAGGCATCGCTGCACCCTGACATCGTCGACGACGTCATGCTTCCACAGCCGGAGCCGGAGGTCCACACCGACTCCGGTGACAACTCGGGCGACGACTCCGGCGATGACTCTGACGATGACGGAGATCCGGTTAGTCATCTATACCCATTTATGTGTCAAATAGATCCTAGGGTTTCTTTGGTTACTCCTGCTTCCTGCCTCCCCCTTTTTGGAATAGAAATCATATGGTTATGTTCTCCCAATCCATGAACTCTAAGTAAGTTTCGTTAGATCCATGTAGTGTATTGATTGTTTGAATGGTACAAGTGATAAGTGATTAGTTGTTTCATCTGTGCAAATGATTTTTACTAATAATCCGACTAGGGTTAGTGTTCGTGCTAATAATTCCTAGCCAGGTCTTGACAATTGATTTTGAATGACCTACATATATGTTTGTGCCATTATTTTCTTCAAGATTGGTTTGTACATAGACGATTGTGCTTAAAAATTGAACCATAATATCTGGATATGTATAAAAAATAGCCATAAATTCCTAATCGTACTTTACGGCTTGTAAACATTGATTTGATGCCAAATTTAGGCAACTGCCAAATGTTCACTAGAGATTAGTTTGTATTCCAAATTTGACGCCACATTTTTTACTATATGTATAGGTGTTGTGTGACGATGTCGACAATGAGGATGAAGATGGCCAGAGGAGGTACAGGAGGCAAATCCTGAGGAAGCTTTATGTGGGAATGCATAACAGGCGTATTAGGACCAGGGACGGCGGCTTTCGATGCCCATTTTGCAACCAAAAGCTTCATCACACGTATGAAAGTGTTCTGGCGCATGCAAGACGACGAGTCATTGGCTCCTTCAAGTAGAAGTATTCTCTCAGGGTGGCGCACGCCGCGTACGCCATGTACCTAGAGAAGCTTCAAGATCATGCCGGTAGATGAGATGAGATGTGGGATCAAACTATGTATATGGCAATGTAGTGTCTTAATGACAGTTGAACTATGTACTTATGGTTGAACTATGCTTGTGTATGCGTATTATCTATGTTTGGGTATGTTTAATCTATGTTTATTTATGTCTAAATGTGGGATATGGATGCAATCAGTTCGGTTGATGGAATCTACCTCCATCCTGGTTTATTGGTCCTCTTTGTAGTTTGTGTTAAATTTTGACCAAAGATTTAACTGACAAAATATTAGTGCAGGTCAGCAAAAATTATATTGTTGAATGCGTATTTGAACATAGTGTTCAATGATATAATTTTTTGTGACATGCATAAACATTTATTAGTTAGATATTTGGTCAAAATTTAGCACAAATTACAAAGGGGACCAATAAACCAGGATGGAGGTAGTACGTCAATCACACATGGTTCCTAAAATTGGAACCGTGTGCAATGACTTTCATTTTCCTTGTTACGTCCATCACACACGGTTGGCTCTAGCAAACCGTCACCACCGAAACTCTTTGTGGGAAAGAAAATCGTCACCACCCAATTCAAAAAAGAAAAAAGAAAACCCTCACCATCCCCATGTCACAAAGACCCTCACGCCGCCCGCCAGCCCCTCCAGTCCCCACTCACACCTGCACAAGTTCCTCCGTGTCTATGCATGGCACCGCTTATTGCCGCAGCAACCA
Source organism: Triticum aestivum (assembly GCF_018294505.1). Lineage (NCBI taxonomy): Eukaryota > Viridiplantae > Streptophyta > Magnoliopsida > Poales > Poaceae > Triticum > Triticum aestivum. Next base: position 431,955,382 of record NC_057804.1, on the reverse strand, counting down.
CTTAGTTCGACGCATGTCACCGCCGCCAGGCTGCCGGCAAATCCCACCGCATTTTGCCACTTCTGCCGCCTATCGCCATCGACATTCTCGATGATACTTGCGGTTGACCTAGTTCCGCCCGGTTGGGGAATACGCCGTATTGAGGGTTTTTTCTCATGGACAACAAGGTAACTAATTTAATGAGATATTATATCATCTCTTATCCCAGTTCATGTGCCTCCTTTAATCACCCGGCCAAAATTGCCATGAATTCATTTTTATTCGAACTGGTTTGAGGATTTTCTTTCATTCATAGAGTGTACATTGCATGGACACATCAGGACTTTGTGGCCTCGGCCATACATCCATGGAGTTCCATCTCACCATACCGCATGACTTGAGGATGCGCGGTATGTTCAATCTCACCCTAAATTAGTTGGCATGGCCTACTTTCCTGAACATATACTATACTAGTAGAACGCCTGTGCGTTGCCATGGGCTACAATGCATATTAATGAATCAAAGAAACGATTAAAGTTGTCTCTAAGGTCGAAACTCATTTCTTCCTCATATCTCCAGGCTTGTTCGGACATCAAACAGGTGCCAGCGGGCTCCCCCAAATCGAACCATCTGAATACTTTGGGCTCGCCCAAATCCAACTCATATGTGAGGGAGAAATGTTGTTGTATGGACCAACTGCCATATTATATCCAACATGCGATCCCGAAACAGAACCCCACGCCATGACACGCCCTTCCCATTTTCTGTCAGACCCTCCCATGCTGGCTTGGTTTTCCATTGTAGCAGAATATTTCTGGCTGGAGCCCTCTTCTTTAAAATTGGATGATGCCCACCTTACCTTTGCCATGATGACATCTCTCCTTCACACTGTTCTCCCCAAAGAACCACCAAGGAGGAGTCCTCTGCCAACTGCCCCGCTCGCCACCCTGATTGCCCCCTTGTTAATGTCGATCTGCCACCGCCATCAAGGGGGGTGAGGCGTGCGCAGCCCGTGATGCACCCCGAGCCAAGAAGACAAATCTGATGACTCTTGACTGATTGCCCCATTGTAATATACATTCAATGTTGTCTATTATCATGTAACAAAAATATAATGTTAGTTGTTGTGCATGTAACTGATACGCAACTATGTCTGTGATTAACTCTCAAAATAGCCAACAAATGCATTTATCCTTTTATCCTAACCAAAATACTATACAACTTGATGAAATGATATATGAACTGCTCGCTCGTGCAGTTTGTTGGAAATCCATCCTTAATGAAATGTAATTTGCAATATTTTCTAAAGTACATAAATAATTCTGCTCATACAGCTGTAACAGAACATACCAACTCCACCCCCACCCCCTCACTCTCGACCTTCACACTTACCACAAAATCCACTTAACTCGTGTTCTAAGTGAGCCAGTGATAGCCGCAACTATGGTAGGCTAGCAGCAAGGGCCAAGAGCGGCAACCGCCTTCCCATCTCAAGTGCTAGTACCTCATGGTTCTATACTAGACCTACTCTTCATCCTGGACTCAACCACAACGGCATTACGCTCAGCGTTGCCAAGGAAACAGAAAGCTATGAATAGAAATGTTCGTCCAAAGCATGAAAAATGTCAATATGTCTCTCCTCTTCCCGCCCTCACGCGTGCATGCCTCATTCATGGTACAAATTTATTTATCCCTTAGAGAAGAGCAAAAAAAGTTTCCCCTCACTTTTCGGCTTCTATAATTAATTCCATGTGCGTTGCAACAGGGGCACACATAGTCTGATATCCTCGATTAATCTTTTTCCCCATTAAATCACTCTTGTTCCATCCATTATCTTTATCTCTCCACCTCCCCAGTCCAAATTTGCCACCTCTGTCCCTCACACAAACATTTTGAAATTTGAACCCATAATGGTGCAGCCTTGGTAAATTTCACAACTTGTGTTAGTAAAGTGTGCCAGCTGTTTTGGACACCTTTGTCACTCGCACAAACACTTCCAAGTTCAAACCCAAAATGGTGCAGATGTGGTATATTTCACAGCTTGTATTTATGATTCCGTGGCTGTAAACCTATCCCCCCCCCCTCTCCCTCCCTCCATCTCCCAAGGGCTATTATTTTCAACAGTGAACTTGGAACTAAGTTGTATCTTTGCCGTCAGTCATCGTTCACAATATTGGCCGACAAATTAGTTAGCGGGACAATTAAGGTCACCAAGTAGCAGATTAACATATTAGTATCATCTTCAAAATAAATTACTCAACATGACAAAAATATATGTGTAAAGCATTCAGCTTTATCTTAGTAGATGCTGAAGACAATTAGTATTCATGACATGAAAGCAGAAACATATTGTAATGAGCGAGTCTCGTGAAACATAATGTAGTAGTGTACAATGTACCATTATTTCTGTTTACGAAGATATTCATGAGAAGTACATCAAACTTCGTATAAAAATATTTGAACCAAATAGAGCGGAAACTCCGTATGGATCGTACTACCATGTGATCATATTATCTTACCCATTGGTCCTTCTTGGGATGTGAGTGTATGCGGGTATCTAATGCCATACTTACCGCATTTATTTCTGGCTGCAACCCTGGTCTTATATGGTCCCTTTGTTTGCCCTTTTTCATGGTCTGATTGTGCTCAACCTGGACCGATTTTGACTCGTGTGTGGGAAGCAAGAAAACAGATCGTACATTCTGACAATTAGCTAATCGCATACATTAACAAAGTGTTTTCCGCAACCACATAGCAAAAGGAACCTTGCTATATGTGCGATGGATTTCCGTCCAACATTTAGTATGATTAGAGACAGATCATAGATGATCAGTTTGTGGGCCATAGCATCTGCTGTCTGGTCGTACTAGTGTCCGATGAAAAAGAATCGTAGATAGAGCAGTTTTGTAGCAAAAGTACACACAATTCATGCCATGCTGATTATTTCTACTCTGGGCTAGCATCCACACAAACAATTTTGATACATCAGTACCAGGGACAACCTAGGACATGTAACTACCTTACTGAACACAAAATCAAACATTACTTACGTCTTAATCCACCTAGCAGCCCTTGGATCTGGCTTCACGGTGAACTCCCCTGACTCCGCGCGCCCATTGTTGTTGTAAATCACAGCCCTTTCTCCAGTCAGTCCCTGCCTACAATCCCCCATGGACGACTCCAGCGCCAAATCCTCTCTACGGCTTCCCACCTCGCTCATGCGGTCCAGATCCGGTTGCGTTTGCTGCACATCATCCTGGAATATAGGCAATCTTCCGTGCCGCCACCACGTGGATTAGCACCCACCCGTGAGGGGATAAATGAAATCAATAGCCAACAGCAAGCCGCTTACCTGAACACGGCTCCACCAGGAACTCCTAGCAAACCATCTATGAGGAAACCTGAATACGGCTCCATAGGGAACTCCCGGCGAACCATCTAAGAGGAAACGGTGGGGTGTGGGGTGGGACAACGCGTTTATTGCATGGTGGGATTGGGAGTATATTCTATAAAACAAATTTTTTTATCAAGTTTTTACTTCAAAAGAAATGTTGCATCGTTAGAAAAAAAACAGAAATCATTGTTCTTCTTACAGAGCTCTCACAGACAATCCGCTTTGTCGTCTTCCTTTTATCAGGGTTTAGCTGGTTCTCCCCGTACCTGATCCCAAATCCATGCTCCCAAGAAAAAAATTGTTAAATTCATAATCTCCCATCAAACGAGTCATATGTGGTGCCCGGTTCTGGTTTGACTACATCTTCACCGTCTCTTTCCACGAATCCACATAGCAACTTCTCCACGGCACCCATCCTACCAGGGCACAGTCTCCTCTCTATTCGGTTTGCACCCACACGAACCCTGCAACCGAATCCGAAACCCCCACATGAGAGTCAAAATTGCATTATCCAAGATTAGCATTCACGTCCTTTTTTTCTTTTTGCAAGAACTATCATGAATTTGCTGAACTAAACATTCAAATTTATTGCTATACATCTCCTTGCACCAAAACGCATATCAAGTACTGTTGTGCTCCTAAAATTTCACCCATCTTTAAAAAAATGCATAAATTTATGCACATCGTTTTCCCATACAAAACATGCACATGATTTTTGGCAACACAAATGTGTGTACCTACAGATCCTAATATCATGATGTCTGGGTTTTAACTTCACCTTTAGATTACACTAATATATTTTTCAGTGAATTGTCCCCTTTTTTTCAAAATCCTACATGAGTTATATTTTTCAAACTATAAAATTCAAAGCCTAAAATTAGGTACATCCGTTTTGACATGAATATCACATGACTACATAACATAAATCTGTAAAATTCATAAGCTCCCATCAACGAGTCAAATGTGGTGCCCAATTCTGGTTTGACTACATCTTCACCGTCTCTTTCCGCAAATCCACATAGCAACTTCTCTCACTACAAAAAAAGACACATTCGTGACATTTTGGGCCGAACGAAAAAAAATTTTGTCATACATATGACACTTCTATGACAATAATTGTGACAAAACCCGGTATCGTCATAGATGTTGTGGGCTCCTACTTCTATGACAAAAAATCATGACAGAAAATGGGCTTTTCGTCCTGGGCGGGCTGGAGACGCAGCTGCATGACATTCTTTGGGCCGTCCATGACGGAAAAAACCGTGGTAGAAGCGAGGGGGAGAAAATTTTTGGGAGGTTGCCGGTTACGGCGGGAGGTCGGGGGCCGAGTGATGCGCGTTTCTCTCGTACACGTGCTAGGCATTGGCTCTAACTGAACCCGAGCGAGGCGTTGGGCTCTAACTGAACCCGAGTGATTGCACTGCAGGCTACACGTTACTGAACACGAGGGATCGATCGATGGCTATTAACTGAACCCGATCGAGCGATTCCTTCGCTACTGCTGCTAACTGAAGCTGATCGATTGGATGAATAGTGAGCG